>NC_045547.1:77138167-77438167 GCF_009769535.1 Thamnophis elegans
ATGAAACCTGGCGTGCGCATAACATCCTTTTTATGCCTGCTACTGGGATGAAAATTCTGCCGCGAACAGAGCAGAGGGGGGCAGCCGATCTCCTCGGACAAGACAGACAGTTAAGAGCTGTCAGTGGGTCGGGCAGTTTTACTGGATTAAACCACCCCTCCCTTCCCCCCCCTTGGAAATTCACACCTCTGACACCCTCTTTTCCAGCTGCTCAAACTTCTCGACCGAGAGAAGGGGCCCCTGCGTTGGGAAGGATTTGTAACCGATGCGTTCGCTGAAGGTGGACATCTCTCAACGCATCGCCTGCGGCTTTTGTCCTTTCCCGGCCAATAAGGGGAAGAGGACGATGGGCAAAGAAGGAAGACAGGCAGCCGCAGCTGGGCTCCGAAGGGAACCCTGAGCATTGCAGCTGAGGCTGGGGTGTCTTTTTCAAGGCGCTCTGCAACAGAGCGCAAGTCCCCTTCTAACTCCTTCCCGCAGTCCGGCGACATCTGTAACCGCCCCTCCCCTGCCACCAGAGGCAACCGGACTTGCTTGTTGTTGTGTTTTTTCTCGTCTGAAGACGTTTCGCTTCTCATCCGAGAAGCTTCTTCAGTTCTGACGGGATGGTTGGGAGTGGAAGTCCCCGCTACTGCTCCGGGCGAACCAGTCCGAACCGGCTGAATACCATCTCTGACCCAAACCTACAAATGCACCCGTTCAAAATAGCCAATATGGGAACATACCTCCTGCGACGTCACTTCCGGGCCTCCTGATGGATGGAGTTTGTGAAGGGGCTGTAGTTTTTCTCTCGTTCTCCTGCAACACAAAAGACCACACGCAAAAGTTAAGTACCACACAGACAAGCTCTGAGTCTCTCTAGCATGGACACATGTGGTGACGGTAAGCTAAGCCGCAGGAATCCAGATTTCCTCTGTGCCCATCCTGCTAGCCAAAAGTTGCATTCCCACAACATAATGAACCCCGGATAGCTCAGACCTGTTAATGGATTAATTTAGTTTCCGCTTGACTATACAATTTTATCGAGGACATGCCAATTTCTCAGACCATTGTGGATTCTGTCCGTGTTTCAAGGAGAAGATGGAAACAGTCTACAGAATAAAATTTATTTTTGGATATAAAACTTCTCACACGGCCCTGGAGGTTGGGACTGGAAGAAGCATCTTGAAAATGCAGATAAAAATGACGTGACCCGTCAAAACCGCGCTCGACTAAGCCGCGCCCGATTAAACCGCGTCACTGACATCATCAACAGGGCGACAACAGCCAGCGCGGAGAAAGAAGGGCGCTTTAAATAGCACTTTGAAAGCAAGCGGATTCAACTTAAGGTAAGGGTTAGCTTTAGGGTTAGCTTTAGGGTTAGGTTTAGGGTTAGGTTAAGGGTTAGGGTTAGGTTTAGGGTTAGGTTAAGGGTTAGGGTTAGGTTTAGGGTTAGGTTAAGGGTTTAGGATTAGGTTTAGGTTAGGTTAAGGGTTAGGGTTAGGGTTAGGGTTAGGGTTAGGGTTAGGGTTAGGTTAAGGGTTAGATTTAGGGTTAGGTTTAGGATTAGGTTTAGGGGGGTTAGGTTAGGTTTAGGGGTTAATTTTAGGTTTAGGGTTTACAGTGTGCTTCTGTCTCCACGCTGTTGTCGCCCTGTTGATGACGTCAGCTACGCGGTTTAGTCGGACGCGGTTTAGTCGAGCGCGGTTTGTGGTGGAACCTAAAAATGAAACCAGATTTTTTTCTCTCTCTTGGGTTTAATGGAAAAGAATTGGATGGTGGGGAAAGGGGGGGGTGAAACTTTGTTATTGTATATGTGGACTGCAGCAAGTATGCGCAAAAATGGAAGGACAGTTCGATTCCTAACATGGACGGATGGTGGCAGAAGTTGATGGCGTTGGCCGAGTTGGCAAAATCGTCCACTTTGATAAAAGGAAAGAACACAAGTACTTTTGTTTCCACAGGGAAACCGCCTCTGAACTTCATGCTTGAAGTGGGAAAGAGGGAAATTTTGACTTTGGGTTTTACCGATTAGATTGATAGTAAAAGGTTCCCTCGGACATACTGCATGTGCTAGTCGTTTCCGACTCTAGGGGGCGGTGCTCATCTCCGTTTCAAAGCCGAAGAGCCAGCACTGTACGCAGACGTCTCCGTGGTCATGTGGCTGGCATGACTAAACGCCGAAGACACACGGAACGCTGTTCCTTTCCCACCAAAGGTGGTTCCTGTTTTTCTACTTGCATTTTTTACGTGCTTTCGAACTGCTAGGTTGGCAGAAGCTGGGACAAGTTACAGGAGCTCATTCCGTTAGGCGGTGCTAGGGATTCGAACTGTGGATCTTTCTGATCGACAAGCTCAGCGTCTTAGCCACTGAGCCACCTTCAGAAATAGAATTAGAATTCTTTATTGGCCCAATGTGATTAGACACTCAAGGAATTTGTTTCCGGTGCATAAGCTCTCAGGGTACATACAAGCAATAAATGATAAATCATGAACATAGTCATTGTGAAGATATAATAAATGTGTTTCTGTTGTTGTTGTTCTTTTAAAAGCAATACTTTTAATCACAGTTATATGACTGTGGAATGTTGCAAATTGGGTGCCTTGACATCTCCATGGTCATGTGGCTGGCATGACTAAACGCCGAAGGTGCACGGAACGCTGTTACCTTCCCACCAAAGGTGTTTCCTATTTTTCTACTTGCATTCGTAATTTCAAACTGCTAGGTTGGCAGAAGCTGGGACAAGTAACGGGTGCTCACTCCATTAAGCGGCGCTAGGGATTCGAACCGCCAAACTGCTGACCTTTCTGATGGACAATCTCAATGTCTTAGCCACTCAGCCACCATGTCCCTCTTGATAGATCTTTATAGAAATGGCTTGTTCATATTATTATCAAAAAGCAAAAAGTTGTGATTTGACGTCAATGCCTTATTTTACTGAAACAGAGAGTCAGAGGTTGATGCTGCTGCTTATTTTTCTCTTTTATCCTTCCTCACTTCTTCCTTTCCCCCCCCCCACAACCCTGCCTTACTATTTACCTTGTATTTTGTATTTTATAATATTTATCAGTCAATTAAAAAAATGTTGACTGAGGACTGCAGGAAGCATCCAGAGAACTGCCTGCATGGGAAGGCTCTGGACAGTGGTGAAATTCAATTTTTTTTTACTACAGGTTCTGTGGGCATGGTTTGGTGGGTGTGGCAGGGGGAGGCTACTGCAAAATCTCCATTCCCTCCCCACTCCAGGGGAAGGATACTGCAAAATCCCCATTCCCTCCCCACTCCACAGAAAGAATACTGCAAAATCTCCATTCCCTCCCACTCCAGGGAAAGGATACTGCAAAATCTCCATTCCCTCCCCACTCCAGAGAAAGAATATTGCAAAATTTCCATTCCCTCCCCACTCCAGGGAAAGGAGACTGCAAAATCTCCATTCCCTCCCCACTCCAGTGAAAGGATATTGCAAAATCTCCATTCCCTCCCCACTCCAGGGAAAGGATACTGCAAAATCTCCATTCCCTCCCCACTCCAGGGGAAGAATATTATAAAATTTCCATTCCCTCCCCACTCCAGGGGAAGAATACTGCAAAATCTCCATTCCCACCCCACTCCAGGGGAAGGATACTGCAAAATCTTCATTCTCTCCTCACTCCAGAGAAAGAATACTGCAAAATCTCCATTCCTTCCCCACTCCAGGGGAAGGATACTGCAAAATCTCCATTCCTTCCCCACTCCAGGGTAAGGATATGGTAAAATCTCCATTCCATCTCCATTCCAGGGAAAGGAGAATGCAAAATCCCCATTCCCTCCCCACCTGGGAAAGGATAATGCAAAATCTCCATTCCCTCCCCACTCCGGGGAAAGGATACTGCAAAATCTCCATTCTTTCCTCACTCCAGGGAAAAGAGACTGCAAAATCTCCATTCCCTCCCCACTCCAGGGAAAGGATACTGCAAAATCTCCATTCCCTCCCCACTCCAGAGAAAGGATACTGCAAAATCTCCATTCCCTCCCCACTCCAGGGGAAGGATACTGCAAAATCCCCATTCCCTCCTCACTCCAGAGAAAGAATACTGCAAAATCTCCATTCCCTCCCCACTCCAGAGAAAGAATACTGCAAAATCTCCAATCCCTCCCCACTCCAGGGGAAGCATACTGCAAAATCTCCATTCCCTCCCCACTCCAGAGAAAGAATACTGCAAAATCTCCATTCCCTCCACACTCCAGAGAAATACTGCAAAATCTCCATTCCCTCCCCACTCCAGGGGAAGGATACTGCAAAATCTCCATTCCCATCTCACTCCAGGGAAAGGATACTGCAAAATCTCCATTCCCTCCCCACTCCAGGGAAAGGATACTGCAAAATCTCCATTCCCTCCCCACTCCAGAGAAATACTGCAACATCTCCATTCCCTCCCCACTCCAGGGAAAGGATACTGCAAAATCTCCATTCCCTCCACACTCTGGTGCCAGCCAGAGGTGGTATTTGCTGGTTCTCCAAACTACTCAAAATTTCCGCAACCAGTTCTTCAGAACCTGTCAGAACCTGCTGGATTTCACCCTGCGCTCTGGCAGCCGTCCAGCTTAGGAGTCAACTTGGGAGGTTGTGCATTTGTGCGTGTGTGTGAGTGTGTGCTCACTTCGCTGTGGCTCCTAATGCCAGCACACACGCATGGATGGACAAAAATGGGGAGTGTGTAGGGGGAATCCTGCCGTTGGGCCCTGTGAAACACAGCCTCTTTCGAAGCCTCTGACCTGCCTTCGATTTCCGAGCCCGGCTGAAATACAAAACTCATCCATTTCCCCTGGGGGTCTCGGATGCCTGGCGGAGTTCCATAAATATGAAATGGTGCAATTGTTGATGTGACAGCTTTGCCTACATTTTTGTTCCTGTGGTTTGAAGGCCTGGATTTGTCTCCCCTGCCATCTAGTGTACAATTTGGCCATTTGTGTTGGGGGGGGATGAGAGAGGGGATAGGGGGAAATAAAGTTTTTCTAACCTCGCTTTTACAATAAGGGGAAGCCTTGTTTTTTGAAAAAGATACTCCTTCTTGTGGGAAGTTATCATCCAGCCCTCTCCCCAAAAATGAAATATCCTAGGAAATATTGAAAAGGCAGAATATTTCTCTGGATGTGAAAAGAAAGAAACATGTTTTTAAAAGACAGAATAGTTGCCTGTAGCTTCCTGCCCATCCACACTTTGTCAATAGGCCATTGAGAAGGCCAGGCTAGCCCACTTTACATAATAAAGACTTCCCCACTGCAGCTGTAGGGGGAAGGGATATTACTCAACTCTCCACATGGCATCTGAGAACTCATCTATACCTGGATTCAAAACACAGCCTAGAGAGTAGCCCCCTGCATGGCACCATGGGAGTCTGGCAACCAATCAGAATACATTTCTTACACAGGAACAGGAAACAGAGGGACTAAACAGGGTCTAAAAAGCCTAGCAAGCCCCTCCCTCAGCCCTTCTCTTCTTCTCCACCAACATTGAAGCATGTGATCCACCTTTTCTGTTCAGGGCTCAAGCCATGTGGCCCTGTCCACCAATAAACATCTTTCCAAGCAGCCTCCATGTCTCCAGTGTCTTCTTCCCCACTTGGAGCTGAACCCAGAAGGACATTTCTTTCAACATTCTCTTTTCACCACAAGCAAATCGGGCCAAATTCCTAGAAAGCTAAGTGGGATTGGGTCGGATCGGAATTTGGATGGGAGATGAAAGTTTCTATGGGAAGCAGGAGAAGGGAGGCGTGTTGTGAGCATGAAGGGCGGAAAGTTCTAGATGAGAGAGATCTGATAGGAGAGCTGCAAAAAAAATGGAGAGCAAGATTGTACATAATACATGTTCTGAAGAATAGGACAGGACAGGACAGAACCAGACAGGACAGAACAGAACAAAAAAATATGAATTGGAATAGGATGGATGGTAAATATGGAATGGAATTGGACAGAACAGAATGGAACAGAACAGAATGGATGGAATGGAACAAACAGAACAGAACAGAACAGAAAATATGAAATGGAATGAAATGGATTGGGGTGGAAAATATGGAATGGAATAGAAATATGGAATGGAGTGGAAGGGAGGGGAACAGAACAGAACAGAAAATATGGATTGGGATGGGATGGTAAATATGGAATTGAACAGAACAGAATGGAATAGAACAGAATGGATGGAATGGAACGAACAGAACAGAACAGAAAATATGAAGTGGAATGAAATGGATTGGGGCGGAAAATATGGAATGGAATGGAATAGAAATATGGAGTGGAGTGGAATGGAATTGAACAGAACAGAAAATATGGATTGGGATGGGATGGAAAATATGGAATGGAATGGAATTGAACAGAATAGAATGGAACTGAATGGAGCAGAAAAGAGCAGAGCACAACAGAATGGATGCCATGGAACAAACAGAACAGAACAGAAAATACGAAGTGGATTGGGATGTAAAATATGGAATGGAATAGAAATAGGGAAGGGAAGGGAAGGGAACAGAACAGGTTTATTGGCCAAGTATGATTGGATGCAGGAGGAATTTGTCTCCTTGATCTCTTGAAATGTGGTCAAAGACAACAAGGACATCAGAATTAAAAGGAGCAGAGAAAATGCCGAGTGGAATTCAGTGTCTAAAGCAGCCTCATTCTCGTATCATGTCACAGTCCCCAAATTTAGGACAGCTTTATCCTTAGCTGGATTTCATGATCTCCCCACAGCTGTCCTGGAACGGAAATATAGGAAAACCCCATATGAAATCTGATAGCGCCCTTGTGCCATAGAACCCATTTTTCTATATTGCCAGTTATACAGGGACATTCCCCACCAGTGGATTAGTCCTCTTTCATTTAAATTTCTGGGGCAGCCTGATAGATTTTACCTGCCCTTTACCTGTTACCTAATAAAAATAATTTAATTCCGCTACAAGTAGCAACATTTTGCTGCATAAGGTGTAAGCTTCTCCCACAATGAGTTGCCAAAAGAAGCCAACATGGGTTTGTCAAAAAGCAGATCGTGCCAAACAAATCATATTTCATTCTTTGACCAAGCAACTAAATTAGTGGAATTTACTGAAATGCCATGGACATATATACCTGGATTTCAGCAAGGCATTCGACAAAGGAGACCACAACTTTCTTCTTAACAAACTAAAAATTGGCCAAGTTTTCCATCTCTCATGCTGGGGGGTCAAACAGTACGCCCCTCAGACAGGGTTCGCAATTTGGGAGTCCTCCTGGACGCCCAGCTGACTTTCGAACACCACTTGTTGGCTGTGACCAGGGGGGCATTTGCCCAGGTTCGCCTGGTGCACCAGTTGCGTCCCTACCTGAACGGGAGGCCCTCACAATAGTCACTCGTGCCCTTGTGACCTCTAGACTGGACTACTGCAACGTGCTCTACATGGGGCAGCCCTTGAAGAGCATTCGGAGACTTCAGCTTGTCCAGAATGCAGCCGCGCGAGCGATCGTGGGTGCACCTCGGTTCACCCACGTAACACCTATCCTCCGCGAGCTGCACTGGCTGCCTATTGGTCTTCGGATACGCTTCAAGGCGCTAGTCGTCACTTATAAAGCCCTTCATGGTATTGGACCTGGGTACTTGAGAGACTGCCTGCTGCCAATCACCTCCAACAGACCGATTAGATCCCACAGATTAGGCCTCCTCCGAATTCCATCCGCCGGCCAGTGTCGACTGGCGACTACCGGAGGAGAGCCTTCTCTGTGGCTGCTCCGACCCTCTGGAACGAGCTCCCCGTGGAGATTCGAACCCTCACCACCCTCCAGGCCTTCCGCAAAGCCCTTAAAATCTGGCTGTTCGACAGGCCTGGGGCTAAAGAGCTGTTGCCCCCCTCCTCGAATGGTATGGTTGTTGTGTGTTTTAAATTATGTATTGCTATGTTCGTCTTTTATCCCTGTCTGTACCCCCTTCCCTGACTGAATTGTGAGCCGCCCTGAGTCCCCTTCGGGGAAAAGGGCGGCATATAAATGTAATAAATCCAATCCAATCCAAAAAAACATGTGGCATAAACAGCATTGCCATCAAATGGATTTGTAACTGGTTTGGCACTGCAACCAAACAAGGCAGATAGACTTCAACGGATAATTAGAACTACAGGAAAAAAAAAACTAATTACCAATCTGTCTTCCCTTGAGGACTTGTATACTGCAGGAGTCAAAAAGAGGGCTGTGAAAATATCTACAGACCCCTCATCCTGGACATAAATTGTTTCAACTCCTATCCTCAAGATGACGCTATAGAGCACCGCACACCAAGACGACTAAACACAAGGACAGTTCCCCCCCATCCATTTCACCACTCTGCTAAACCACAAATTCCCACAACACTGTCAAACTATTTAGTAAGGCTGTATACCATTCTTCTTCTCATCTTTCCCATTACTTATCTCTTTATTTTCTTTTTTTTTTCTCCTTTAAAGTTTTTTTTCCATTTTTTCATTTTCAGACACTCACATATATTGTGCATAGCCGGCGCCATACAACATTAAACAATAATCGCAGCAATTCCTCTTGTCAACAATACCCCCGAAAAATACAAACCCAATATACCTCCTCCACTCTCCATACCTCTTTCTTCCCCCTCCAACTTTCTATCTTCCCTCCATCATCCCCCTCTACCCTACTTCCCCTCCCCCTACCACTCCTCTCTCCGATCCACTCCCTCCCTTCCTTCTCACCCTCCCTCCCATCCTCTCTCCCCCCCCTCTACCCATCTTTCTTCTATCCCACTCCTCCTCCCTTGTGCATTTCACTATATGTCAATGTACTTCAACTATCCTATTTTTACAGAGAAATTAAAGAAAACAGTATACATGTGAAGTCACATTACATTGAAATCTAACACATCGTATCTAACCTAGTATATATCCCTCCCTCCCCTCACCCTCTCCCCAACCCCCCACCTCCTCCCCCCCCCGACTTCCCAGAGCGTACACGGTATAGATTTTTAACAAACACAGTCTAAAATATATTGAGAAAAAAAAAAAATATATCTATATAAAAGATTAATAACATCTCTACATTGATCTTAGCTTCTTCTTGTTGCTAAACTAACTTTAAACAATTTAAATCACTCCTGATCTTAAGCATAGGCTATCTGGAATTTCTTAGTCCCGTATTTGTTTTGTGTATAGTCAATCACTTATCTCTTTATTTTCTTATGACTATAACTTGGCTGATTGTGTCTTGCGATTTATATTGTTTTATTTAGTTTCCAAGTATGATTTATGTTGATTGCTTATTTAGCATCCTGTGGCTATCGGTAAGTGTTGTTGTATCTTATGATTTAGGATGAATATATATTTTAGGATGACCAAGATTCATCACTTCTTGCTTGTATGTAGAGCTTATGCACCGGAGACAAATTCCCTGGTGTGTCCAATCACACTTGGCCCAAAAAAGAACTCTAATGTTCTAAGTTTTGGTCACCACAATCTAAAAAAATATGTTGAGATTTTGGAAAAAGTGCAGAGAAGAGCAACTAAGATGATTAAGGGCCTGGAGACTAAAACATATGATGAATGGTTACAGGAATTGGGTATGTCTAAAGGCTGCTCCGGCCCTCTGGAATGATCCTACCTGAACCGGGAGGCTCTCACAACAGTCACTCGGGCCCTTGTGACCTCTAGGCTGGAGTACTGCAATGTGCTCTACATGGGGCTGCCCTTGAAGAGTATTCGGCGACTTCAGCTAGTCCAGAATGCGGCCGCGCGAGCGATTGTGGGTGCACCACGTTTCACCCACATAACACCTATCCTCCGCAAGCTGCACTGGCTACCTGTCGATCTCCGGGTGCGCTTCAAGGTGCTACTTGTCACCCATAAAGCCCTACATGGTAGTGGATCTGGGTACTTGAGAGACCGCCTACTGCCAATTACCTCCACGCGACCTATTAGATCTCATCGATTAGGCCTCCTCCGAGTTCCATCTGCCGGTCAATGCCGACTGGCAACTACGCGGAGGAGAGCCTTCTCGGTGGTAGCTCCGACCCTATGGAATGATCTCCCCGTGGAGATTCGTACCCTCACCACCCTCCAGACCTTCCGCACAGCCCTCAGAATCTGGCTATCCCGTCAGGCCTGGGGCTAAGACTGTAACCCGCCCGAATGGTATGAATGTTGTGTTTTTTAATTATGTATTGTCTTATATGTTAAAAGTTTGTCTCCCCCTCCCCTTTTGGTTGTGAGCCACCCTGAGTCCCCCCAGGGAAAAGGGCGGCATACAAATAAACTTCAAATCAAAATCAAAATCTCCCCGTGGAGATTCGGACCCTCACCACCCTTCAGGCTTTCTGCAAAGCCGTCAAGACCTGGCTGTTCCGGCAGGCCTGGGGCTGATGAGTTCCCAGCCCCACTTGAATTGCTGATTGGTGTAGTTTTTAATTTGTCTTTGTATCCTGTTTTGTCTCGTTCGTTTTTGTATTACCCCCTTCCCCATGTTTGTTCGCCGCCCTAAGTCCCCCCCCCGGGAATAGGGCGGCATACAAGTATATAAACACAATACAATACAATACAAAGGTTCCCCTCGCACATATGGTCTAGTTGTTCCCGACTCTAGGGGGCGGTGCATCTTCATTTCAAAGCTGAAGAGCCAGCACTGTCCAAAGACATCTCCGTGGTCATGTGGCCAGCATGACTAAACACCGAAGGGGCACAGAACACTGTTACCTTCCCACCAAAGATGGTTCCTATTTTTCTACTTGCATTTTTTACGTGCTTTCGAACTGCTAGGTTGGCAGAAGCTGGGACAAGTCACGGGAGCTCACTCCGTTATGCGGCGCTAGGGATTCGAACCTGATTTAGTGCAATATAAAAAATGCAAATAATTTTTCTGCAGACCAGAAAAATTTTCTCGAGGACCGCCAGTGGATGGTGGCCACGGACCACTGGGGTTCGCTCCATTATCTAACAAACACCACACCTATAACCCAGAAGCCTTGACTCTTAACTTTTCCAAGTTCAAAAGCATGGTGAATGCAAACTTTGACCTGTCAGTTAAAAAGTTGTTTGTATCATTAAAAGCTCTGCTGTTGTGTTTTTCTTTTAAGACAAAAGATGTTAATGTATGAGTTGTTTTTTCTAAACTAAAACTTCAGTATTCAGGTTAAATGGCCGTGTTGGCCCTTTGCGATAAATAAATGGTTTTGGGGTTGCAATTTGGGCCCTCCGTCTCTAAACGGTTCATCATCGCTGCGCTATATCGTTTTGGACAATTGTTTTGTCCAATCTCTTCTTGAAAATCTCCAGTGATGGAGTATCCACAACTTCTGGAGGCAAGCTGTTTCCACTAATTTATTCTTCCCACCATCTGTTCTGACCCAGGCTTCCTTAGAAAGCAAGAAGCAAAATCTTGGTCCCAACAAAACTCTTTTATTTACACGACTGTGAATCCCTTTCATTCAAAGTCAGCAAGGCTTTACCAAACTTTCTTTCAGAGGAATGTTTATCCACACGAACCTTATCTCGTTTAGAACGTTGCCAGGTAACTAGTTTCCAAACACAGGGCAAAGCAAAACTTGGCACAGAGTCTCTTACAATCACAAACAGAACTTTCCAGACCGAAGGAGCAAATTGTTTCCGGCAAAAGCCCACTCCTCATTCGTTCCTCTTTCGTTTTCTCCGGGAGGGGCCGATCACACTAATTTCATTTCTGCTTCCTGCTCTTCCCAACGCAGGACCCTCACCCAGCCCTCCATTTCGGCTTCTGCTTTTTTTAAAAATGGGGAGCTCCGCTGTGCTCCAAAAGATGGACTTGGTCGGTGTGTGTCTGTGGTGTGTGTGTGTGTGTGTGTGTGTGTGTGTGTGTGTGTGTGTTGGACGGTGTTGTACGACAAACAGAAACGGAGGTTCTGGGTCTTCTCTCTGATGGGATCTCGTGTCTCCCAGGATGAAGCATAAGGGTCTTTCCACGGACAGAGAATTTTGCTTCTTGCCAACCCAAATGTACATGAGAGGAGAGGAGATTTCTCCATGTGCCAAATTTTCTTTATGTGCAGTTGACATTGTCTTGAGTTGACCCTGCTTTCTTAGTTCTTGTCTTCTGGCAGCTCTGAGCATGCGCACACCGGGAACAGGCTCCAGCTGTTCCTCTGCCTCACTGCTGTTTAACTCCTCTCTGCCTCCGATGCAGAGCCCTCGTCTGAGCTTTCCTCAACCCCCAGGACTGGCCCATCTTCCTCCCCAACCTCCTCACTGTCTGACTCTGCTGCCTGCTCCGCTGGCCGCCGGCGGGCCACCACACCTTCCGGAAAGTTCTCCTTAGTTCTAGGTCACGTCTCGATTCATTTCCACCCATCGCTCCTCCCTCCTGCCCCCCGTGCGCAGAATAAACATTGGGAAAGAAAAC
Source organism: Thamnophis elegans (assembly GCF_009769535.1). Classification (NCBI taxonomy): domain Eukaryota; kingdom Metazoa; phylum Chordata; class Lepidosauria; order Squamata; family Natricidae; genus Thamnophis; species Thamnophis elegans. Next base: position 77,150,511 of record NC_045547.1, read on the forward strand.
AGAATGCTTAAGGATGGGTAGAGGGTGTCAGGCAACAATCTACGAGGCCCTCTTGGCTGTTTAATGTATTTATGATATACGTGGAAAGATGCTGAGGGTGACAGAAGACAGATTTGAATGTGGGTGTAGCGGACACCACGCGGTTGATGAGAGCGGAAAGATTTGCAGCCCATGTTTCAGATCCTACAATGCTAAGAGGAGCAAGGACCTGAATATGAATGGGAAAGGAAGCTTGGAAGATTCTCAAAAAGAGAGGGGGAGGGAAGACAATTTTGACTTGGTAGTATGGAGGTCATTAAAACACGGCTGCCGGCCAGATAGTAAACAGGGAGATGCTTACAGGAGTGGGATGGATATAAATTAATTTTAGCGAGTCTGTCTTTTCTCTTAATCCTCTTCTCCAATTTCTTTTGATTACCGTCCTTTACCAAGAGTTGCATAATATGTGTTACCTCAAAAGGATCGTGTGATGGCTAGGTGTTCTGACCCCCCTTCTCCGTCCAGGAATGAAAGCCAAAAGCCACGTAACTCAAAAGGTTTCTTTTAATCAGTCCAAGCTCTTGTTGGCTGCAAGCCCAAATAAACAAAGATAATTAGCTCTGGCAGAAAGTCCTATAACTCACACCAAAATGCAAACCCGGCTTCTCTTATCTCAAACCACTTATCCAAGTTGGCTTCTCTCGGTTTGTGAATGCGAACAAGAACAATTACTAGAACGGGAACGGAACGTTGACTTCTGCTGGTGGCACCAGCAGTCTCTATACTCAGGAGAGGATCCCAATGAGCAAGAGCTGCTCGCAATCATCTCCTGTAAGTACTCAGTTGTTCCCGTCGAGTAACCCTTCGACGGGGTGCATCCTGCAACAACTGCCAAGCGTTTCCCTGAACACTCCCTCTGATCCAATGCTCTGCCGCCACCTGGTGGCCAACGGCTCCTGCTGGGCCACAACAGCTAGGCAACTGGTAATAATGGAAAGGATGTAATCCAGTGGTGCTTTAAGACCACACCTGTCAAATGTTGGAACGCTGTCTATCCTGTCCTCATTTCCCGATCACTGGCTAAGATGCTGAGCTTGTCGATCAGAAAGGTCGGCAGTTCAGCGGTTCGAATCCCTAGCGCCGCATAACGGAGTGAGCTCAGTTTCCTTGTCCCAGCTTCTGCCAACCTAGCAGTTCGAAAAGACGTAAAAAATGCAAGTAGAAAAATAGGAACCACCTTTGGTGGGAAGGTAACAGTGTTCCATGCACCGTCAGCGTTGAGTCATGCTGGCCACATGACCACAGAGACGTCTTTGGACAGCGCTGGCTCTTCGGCTTTGAAACGGAGATGAGCACCGCCCCCTAGAGTCGGGAACGACTAGCACACATCTGCGAGGGGAACCTTTACCTTTTAAATTCAGCCAACCTTCAATCTCCTAACCTTGTTTTCCCCTTCAGGGTCTTACGCACATTTTCAACTATTGATACTGGTAGCCCTCGACTTACCACAATTCATTTAATGACCGGTCAAAGTAGCAACGTCCCAGAAAAAAGGTGACTTATGACCATTTTTCACAGTTACGACCTTTGCAGCATCCCCATGATCGTGGGATCAAAATTCAGAAGCTGGGCAACTGGTTCCTATTTATGACCGTGGCAGTCTTTTGCAGCCGTCTCCCCAGCAAAGTCAATGGGAAAACCGGATCCACTTAACAATCGGGCTACGGTGGCGCAGTGGTTAGAGTGCAGTACTGCAGGCTACTTCTGCTGATCACTGGCTGCCAGCAGTTTGGCAGATCGAATCCCACCAGGCTCAAGGTTGACTTGGCCTTCCATCCTTCCGAGGTGGGTAAAAGGAGGACCCAGATTGTTGGGGTGGGGGGGATGACTCTATAACCCGCTTAGAGAGGGCTGTAAAGCACTGCGAAGCGGTATATAAGTGCTAAGCGCTCTTGCTAATAACTTATCAACTGCAGTGATTTGCTTAATAGCCGAGGCCAGAGAAGTATTAAAATGGAGCAAAACGCACTTAATGAATGTCTCCCTTAACGACAGAAAATTTGGCCTCGATTGTGGTCGTAAGTCGAGGATTATTACCTGTACTGATTTCTTCCTCTCGTGCCCAATGCTGTACTGTAATTGTTCTTAAAAACACTGAAACTGCAGATTGTGCATTTCCGAGTGTAAAGCGACACATTCCTAGGAAATGTCGAAGTTACTCAGAAGTTATGTCTCTCTGGTTTTTAAGCTACATTCAGCAGTGGGAATGCAGTGGAGGGTTTCCTGATTAAATGGAGGGAGGTATGCAGTGGAGTACCCCAAGGGTCTGTTTTAGGCCTAGGACTCTTCAACATCTTCATCAATGACTTGGACGAGGGGATAGATGAGGAACTCATCAAATTTGCAGATGACACCAGGCTGGCAGGAATAGCCAACACTCCGGAAGACAGGCTTAAGATGCAGAAGGATCTTGACAAATTTGAACATTGGGCACAATCTAATAAAATGAAATTCAATGGTGAAAAGAGTAAGGTTCTACATTTAGGCAGAAAAACAAAATGCACAGGTACAGTACAGGTCAGTGTTTCTCAACCTTGGCAACTTGAAGATGTCCGGACTTCACTCCCAGAATTCCCCAGCCAGCGAATGCTGGCTGGGGAATTCTGGGAGTTGAAGTCAGGACATCTTCAAGTTGTCAAGGTTGAGAAACACTGGTATAGGTGGTACCTGCTCAATAGGAGTAACGGTGAGAGGGATCTTGGAGCCCTAGTGGACAATCATTTAAATATGAGCCAGCCGTGTGCCAAAAAATCCAACGCAGTTCTAGGGCATAAACAGAGGGATAGAATCAACATCATGTGAATTGTTAATACCACTTTATAATGCCTTGGTAAGGCCACAATGGGAATACTGCATTCAGTTTTGGTCGCCACGATGTAGAAAAGATGTGGAGACTCTAGAAAGAGTGCAGAGAAGAGCAACCAAGAGGATTAGGGGAGGATTGGAGGCTAAAACCTATGAAGAACGGTTGCAGGAACTGGGTAGGTCTAGTTTGATGAAAAGAAGGACTAGGGGAGACATGATAGCAGTGTTCCAATATCCCAGGGGTTGCCACAAAGAAGAGGGAGTCAAACTATTCTCCAAAGCACCTGAGGGCAGGACAAGAAGCAATGGGTGGAAACTCATCAAGGGAGAAGCAACTTAGAACTAAGGAGAAATTTCCTGACAGTGAGAACAATTAACCAGTGGAACAACTTGCCTCCAGAGGTTGTGAGCGCTCCAACACTGGAGGTTTTGTCTGAAGTGATGTAAGGTTTCCTGCCTAAGCAGGGGGTTGGACTAGAAGACCGCCTGTTTGACGGCATCATTTCCTAAAGTTTTCCTCCTCTTTTACAAATGGCTGGTACCAGCTGACTCTAAGCCAGGATCTCCAGACAATCATCTATTTTTAAATAACCTGAATCATCCAGTCAATCTACTCTTCTCAGTTGCTATCAGAGCAAAGGAGAAGAAAGAGCATTATTAAACCGCATGTGATCGTGGTCTGAACAGAAACTGTGTTTGCTGAAGGCACCGTCCTAAACTCATCTTTACCATTTACAAAGATTGCCTCTGTCGTTTGTTGCTCTCCATAAGCCAAAGTGGCCTGCCTATTATTGTCCCTTTTTTGTTTAAAAGACAAGATTGCAAAAATAATAATAATAACAATGTTTGTTTACAGCCCCCAAAAGCTGTAACTCTGTAAGACTGTTATCTTCAGGAACATCATAAATGATGCACAACTTCCTTCACTTCAAGATGCCCAGGAGGCAGGGATGAAAATCCAGAATTGACACCTTCTTCACACAGCTCCTTAAAAAAAATTAGCTACTGTGCTACAAACAAGAAGATCCGTGATTTCTAAATTAAAATATCCAGCCTGTTTTCCTCAACTCCTACTTAAGAAGCGAGATGATCAGGTAGAACATGAAAAGAAGGACCAGGGGTGACATGATAGCAGTCTTCCAATATCTCAGGGGCTGCCACAAAGAAGAGGGAGTCAAACTATTCCCCAAAGCACCTGAGGGCAGGACAGGAAACAACAGATGGAAACTAATCAAGGAGAGAAGCAACCTAGAACTAAGGAGAAATTTACTGACAGTTAGAGCAATTAATCAGTGGAACAGAATTTGCCTCCGGAAGTTGTGAATGCTCCAACACTGGAAGTCTTTGAGATGTTGGATAGCCATTTCTCTGAAGTGGCATAGGGTTTCCTGCCTAAGCAGGGGGTTGGACTAGAAGACCTCCAAGGTCCCTCCATCTATTCTATTTTCTACTCTACTCTACTCTACTCTACTCTACTCTACTCTACTCTTACATTCTGTTCTGTTCTGTTCTCTTCTCTATTCTACTCTACTCTATTCTACATTCTATTCTATTCTATTCTATTCTACTCTACATTCTATTCAATTCTACTCTAATCTACTCTATTCTACTCTACATTCTTCTATCTCCTATCCTATTCTACCCTACTCTACTCTACTATTCTACATTCTACTCTATTCTATTTCATTCTATTCTATTCTATCCTACTCTATTCTATTCTATATTCTACCCTACTCTACATTCTACTCTATTCTATTTCATTCTATTCTATTCTATTCTATTCTATCATGAGCCAATTTGACCAAAAGATTTTTGCTAAGAGTTTTGGCTTGTCCTTGAGGAGGCTGTGACGGTTGTGTATGTCACTTTTTTCAGTGCTGTTGTAACTGAACAAACGACTGTAAGCCAAGGAGTAACTGCACCTTCCTCTTGGTGGAAATGTACTGCTATAAAGGGGTTTAAGCTACTTGAAAAGCAGCCGTGCTCCATGGCTATCAACCCCCATCCTTTCTGTTCTGCAGGAACGTGTGTTTATTACATTTTTTAACACCCCGGTTATAGAATGAGAATGTCTCTTTGATAGCTCCGAGGAAGCGTTTTTCCTCACTGCTCTTACCAGTGAGAAAATGTGGGCTACTGGTTACCCAGCCGTATCCCTGCCCAGAAGGGCCTCCTGAAGGATATCAATCTGATAACATCTGACAGCGTATATATTTATTTCCACCGCCTGGTTTTGCACAGTAATTGAACAGACGTCTGTGAGTGGTACAGATGTCGTTTCCCATCAGAGAAAGGCTGGGATGAAAGAGCCAGCTATTTTGTTTTTCCTTTTGATTTATATCCCGCCTTCCCTGACAAACAGTCCAGGTGGGTATATAATATTTCCCTTTCCAGATTTATCCTTAATCTTCGGGGATACGTCCAAAGTAGCCCAGGGGGGGGGGAGAGGGGGGGGAGGTCAGCTTCGCATCGAAATGAAGTAATAAAAGCTACCTGCAGTCCGACACTTGGACACCAAATACACCGACGAAGCACAGCACTCCATGGGGCACCGGCGGTGCAGGATCCCCCAAAATGTATCCATCCGATTAAAGAATCAGAAGGGACCCTTCACAGGCCCAGAGATTTAGACCAGGACTTGGCCACCGTAAACACTCAAAGAGATTTGGACCCGTTTCCCAAAGAAAAAAACACCGGGAACCACAAAGATCCTAACCGGAAACCCCCTGTTAAATTCTGGAGCTGACCGGAAGTTCAATTCCCCCACCATAGAGTCTCCTCCTAGCGCGGCGTCCTTTTTCCTCTATCTGTCCTAACCGTAATCCAATCAATTATGGAGCCGACTGGAAAACCTACTCCATGCTTCCCCCCCCCCCCCGCTAACTGGAAGCTCCTTTTAATTGTGGCACCAACTGGCCACAGGGAGCCGCAGCACAGGGATGAAAGAGCCACATGCAGCTCCAGAGCCACAGGTTCCCCATCCCTGATTTAGACACACTGCATACACAGGTTAGTCCTCTATTTAGATCACAATTGGGGCCAAAATTTCAATCGCTAAGCAAGGCAGTTTGTTACCAGAGTTCTGCCTCGTTTTACAACCCTCCCTGGCCGCAGTCGCTAAGTGAATCCCTGCTGTCGTGAAATTAATCACCCGTCGGTTAAGTGACTCTGGATTCCCCACTGAACCTGCTTGTCAGAGGTTCCCAAAAGGTGATCCCGTGATCCCAGGACCCCCGTCATAAATACATGCCAATGGCCAAGCATCCAAATTTTGGCCACAAGGATGTTGCAATAGCAACAGCGCTCAAAGACTTATATACCGCTTCACGAGGCTTGGCAGCCCTCTCTAAGCGGTTTACAGAGCCGGCCTATGGCCCCCAACAATCTGGGTCCTCATTTTAACGACCTCAGAAGGACAAAAGGCTGAGTCAACCTTGAGCCGGTCAGGTTCGAACTGCTGGCAGTCGGCAGAATTAGCCTGCAATGCCGCATTCTAAACCCAGCTCTTGAAATGGTCGTAAGTATCAAAAACGGTCTTCCTTTTTTCAGTGTCATGGTAACTTCAAGCGGTCACTAAATGAATGGTTATAAGTTGAGGACTACTAATAGGGGATCAGACCAAGGTTGGCGCGATGCAGCAACTAAAGAGGCTCGCTGTTCCTTTCAACAGCCAAAGTTGGCTGGACGTAAATCTACTCCTCGTTGGAAAAGATCCACAGTCTGCAAAGGTCCAGTGACACATTTATGATCGGGGTAGATAGAGGTAGTCCTTGACTTATGACCAGTCCCTCGAAGTTACAACAGACCTCCCCCGGGCTACTTATAATCCAGGTGTGAACTTTCAGGTGGCCACCCCCACCTGCCCACGGTCACATGATTGCATTTTGAGTGCCTAACAATTAAGGCACCCAATTTGCAACATTCCACAGTCACATAACTGCGATTAAAAGTATTGCTTTTTTAAAAAAAACCCAGAAACACATTTATTATATCTTCACAATGACTACGTTCATGATTTATCATTTATTGCTTGTATGGACCCTGAGAGCTTATGCACCGGAAACAAATTCCTTGAGTGTCTAATCACATTTGGCCAATAAATAATTCTAAGGGAATGGAGATTTTGCAGTATCCTTCCCCTGGAGTGGGATGGGAATGGAGATTTTGCAGTATCCTTTCCCTGGAGTGGGGAGGGAATGGAGATTTTGCAGTATCCTTCCCCTGGAGTGGGGAGGGAATGGAGATTTTGCAGTATCCTTGCCCTGGAGTGGGATGGGAATGGGGATTTTGCACTATCCTTCCCCTGGAGTGAGGAGAGAATGGAGATTTTGCAGTATCCTTCCCCTGGAGTGGGATGGGAATGGAGATTTTGCAGTATCCTTCCCCTGGAGTGAGGAGAGAGAGAATGGAGATTTTGCAATATCCTTCCCCTGGAATGAGATGGGAATGGGTTTTTACAGTATCCTTCCCCGGAGTAGGAGGGAATGGAGATTTTGCAGCATCCTTCCCCTGCAAGGCCCAGCAAGCCATGCCCACAGACCTGTAGTAAAAAAAAATTGAATTTCACCACTGTCCAGAGCCTTCCCATGCAGGCAGTTCTCTGGATGCTTCCTGTAGTCCTCAGTCAACATTTTTTTAATTGACTGAAAAATATTATAAATACAAATACAAGGTAAATAGTAAGGCAGGGGGGTTGGGGGGGGAAGGAAGAAGTGAGGAAGGATAAAAGGGAAAAATAAGCAGCAGCATCAACCTCTGACTCTCTGTTTCAGTAAAATAAGGCATTGACGTCAAATCACAACTTTTTGCTTTTGATAATAATATGAACAAGCCATTTCTATAAAGATCTATCAACAGGGACGTGGTGGCTGAGTGGCTAAGACATTGAGTTTTATCGATCAGAAATGTTGGCAGCTTGGCGGTTCGAATCCCTAGCACTGCATAATGGAGTGAGCTCCCGTGACTTGTCCCAGCTTCTGCCAACCGAGCAGTTCGAAAGCACGTTAAAATGCAAGTAGAAAATAGGAAACACCTTTGGTGGGAAGGTAACAACGTTCCGTGCACCTTCGGCGTTTAGTCATGCCAGCCACATGACCATGGAGATGTCAAGGCACCCAATTTGCAACATTCCACAGTCACATAACTGTGATTAAAAGTATTGCTTTTAAAAGAACAACAACAACAGAAACACATTTATTATATCTTCACAATGATTATGTTCATGATTATCATTTATTGCTTGTATGTACCCTGAGAGCTTATGCACCGGAAACAAATTCCTTGAGTGTCTAATCACATTTGGCCATAAATAATTCTAATTCTATTTTTGAAGGTGGCTCAGTGGCTAAGACACTGAACTTGTCGATCAGAAAGATACGCAGTTTGAATCCCTAGTGCCGCGTAACTGAGGGAGTTCCCGTTACTTGTCCCAGCTTCTGCCAACCTAGCAGTTCGAAAGCACGTAAAAATGCAAGGAGAAAAATGGGAACCACCTTTGGTGGGAAGGTAAGCAGGCTTCCGTGTGCCTTCGACGTTGAATCATGCCGGCCACATGACCACAGAGACGTCTTCGGACAATGCTAGTTCTTCAGCTTTGAAACAGACATGAGCATCGCCCCTAGAGCCGGGAACGATTAGCACATATGTGCAAGGGGAACCTTTATCTTTAGCTTAATTCTAATTTACTTCCAATTTCCAGCAAAGAACTTCCATTGTGGACAATGAGTTTGCTTAACAACTGCTGTGTTCACTTTACAACCGCGATTGTATAATTGGGCATGGCCACATGGTGACCCCGCTTAATGACTGGTATTGGTATTGGTATTGGTATTTTATTATTTGTATGCCGCCCTTCTCCGGGAGGACTCAGGGCGGCGACAATTCAAAGGGGAAAAAAAACGGGGGAACATAAAAGACAAAATACAATAATAAAAGTAGGCAACAGTCGCACAACCATACAAGTCGAGAGGGAGGGAACTCATCACCCCCAGGCCTGCCGACAAAGCCAGTTTTGACGGCTTTTCGGAAGGCCTGGAGAGAGGTGAGGATCCGAATCCCTGCGGGAGTTCATTCCAGAGGGCCGGAGCTGCCACAGAGAAGGCCCTCCCCCGGGTAGTAGCCAGGGCATTGGCTAGTAGATGGAACCCGGAGGAGGCCGACCCTGTGATATCTAATGGGTCTGTGGGAGGTAATTGGCAGCAGGCGGTCTCTCAAGTACTGGCACACTTTACAACCATAGTTCCGGGCTCGATTATGTCGTAAGTCAAGGACTATCTATAAAATGTTAGCTTCAGAACGGACATTGAAGACAGAATTAATGGAATGCTTAGACTAGCTGAGCCATCAATTTGCACGATGACTTTTGCATGATGACGGCCATTAATTCTTTTGCTTGGAAAACTCTTCAATTGCACTAAAAACAGTTTTATGTTCTTTAGAAGAAAATAACTAGCCAGGAGCTTCATCTGGGTTTTAATATACGAACTTCAGTTAAGAGAAATAACGGCTGGGAGCAAAATTTATCTAGTTCTAATAAGTTGAGAGAGTGCCAAATTAATTTCTTCTCCCCCCCCCCCCCCTTCTCTGGGCATCTTAAAAAGGAATTTAAATTCACGACAGAGAACTTTCCAAGAACCTATCGCAACTCATCAAGTTTCCAAGTATTTCTATTTTAAATGCAATCTTTTCGTAGACGGAATATAGGAATACTTCTGTGTGCTATAAACTGGCTACTTTATTTTGCCGCCCTGAATTCTGGACATCAACAAGGGGAGTCCTCTACGTATGACCGAAATTTCTATTGAGACAGTTGTTAAGTTAATTTCGCCCCTTTACAACCTTTTAGGGCACAGTTGTTCAACTGAATCACTGCAGCTGTTGAATTAGCAACTTGGTTTTAATCGAATCTCGCTTCCCCCTTGATTTTGATTATAAGGCGGTCTCGCAAAAGGGGATCAAGTGATCCGGGATACTGCAACCGTCATAAATATGAACCAGTTGGCAAAGGTCCAGATTTTGATCACATGGCCACGGGGATGCTGCAACCGTCTTAAGTGTGAAAATGGTCACAAGTCCCTTTTTTTCAATGCTCTTGCAACTTCAAATGGCTTTAGCAATAGCAATAGCAGTTAGACTTATATACCGCTTCATAGGGCTTTCGGCCCTCTCTAAGCGGTTTACAGAGTCAGCATATTTCCCGCACAGTCTGGGTCCTCATTTCACCCACCTCGGAAGGATAGGCTGAGTCAACCCTGAGCCGGTGAGATTTGAACAGCTGAACTGCAGAACTGCAGTCAGCTGAAGTAGCCTGCAGTGCTGCATTTAACCACTGCGCCACCTTGGCTCTTTAAGCAAACTGTCGTAAGTCGAGGACTCCCTGTACAAGGCAGTCCTTGACTTGCGGCCAAAACTGAGCCCAAAATTTTTGTTGTTAAGTGAGAAATTTTTAAATTTAAGGTTTGCCTCATTTTACGACCTTCCTCACTGCAGTCGTTAAGTGAATCACTGCGGTGGGCAAGTTAGTAGCCCGTGGTTAAGTGAATCTGGCTTCCCCGTTGACTTTCCTTGCCTGAAGATAGCAAAGGGGGATCACATGACCCCGGGACACGCCAACGGTCGTAAAAATGAACCAGTTTCAAGCATCTGAATTTGGACGTTCATTAAGTCACATGCTTCAGTGCCGTTGTAACGTTAAACCATCAGTAAACGAACTTGGAAGTCAAAGGCTACCTGTACTTCGGAGGTGGATTGCCCAGGCAAGCCACAGCAGCCATGGGATGCGCATGCCGGCGCAAGAACAGGGCGGCGATGGCGTGCACAAGTGGCCCAGTTATACAAATACAGTAAGGAGAGCGAGCAGGCAGTGGGCCCTCCAGAGCAATGTAATGGAACGGTACCTGGTTAACCGCGATGTCAAAAGCGCGCCGACAACAGCGTGCCGACAGAAGCGCGATTTAACTTAAGGTAAGTTTAGGGTTAGGTTTAGGTTAGGTTTAGGGTTAGGTTTAGGGTTAGGTTTAGGGTTAGGTGTAGGGTTTATTTTTAGGGTTTTGTTACAGCGCGCTTCTGTTGGCGCGCTGTTGTCGGCACGCTGTTGTCGCGTGGTTTTGACGGTGCGGTTTTGTCACCGCGCTTTAGTCACATGCGCTTTAGTCTACCGCGGTTTTGTGGTGGAACCAGGTACCGGTACACCCGTACTGGGGCATACTGATAGCAATAGCATAGCAATAGCAGTTTGACTATATACCCGCTTCATAGGGCTTTCAGCCCTCTCTAAGCGGTTTACAGAGTCAGCGTATCGCCCCCACAGTCTGGGTCCTCTTTTACCCACCTTGGAAGGATGGAAGGCTGAGTCAACCTGCCCGTGGGAGATTTGAACTGCCGCACTGCAGTTACAGTCAGCTGAAGTGGCCTGCATACTGCACCCTAACCCCTGCGCCACCTCGCTCTCTCTGATCATAACCCCTACTGTTTTTGGCGGCCTGCCCCTTTTTTTTCCATGCGACTGTGCGAGAAGCCTCGCAGCTGCTTCTACCGGAGGTCAGCTTGCCTTCCGAGTCCGGACCAGCCGCTGCGGAGAAGTTAAGCGCCCAAAGAAACGGCGATTGTTGGGGTAAGAAGGGGGGGCTAGTACCGGGCCCAAGCTGAAAGAGGTAATAGGGCCACGCATAACAACTGTACTAGACGATAGGGAGTGGGGTGCATGCAGGAGGAGGAGGCCATACAGACAGATGAGACCGCCAGCCTGGGGCAAAAATAGGTACGTATTTTAGAGTATAGAACAACCTTTTTCCCTCAAAAAAGGCTGAAAATCCAGGTGCGTCTTACACCTAGCTACTACAGCTTTTTTTGGCCAGGGCTCCTCCTTTCACCGAAATGGCCGTGCATAGCCTTTAGGAGGCTTTCAGAGTGCTCCTGGGGGCTGGGGAGGGCAGATTTTGCACACACCCCCAGCCCCCAGGAGTACTCTATAAGCCTCCTCAAGGCTAGCCATGCCCTTTTTTTGACAAAAAACGGGTCCATCTTTGTGAAAAACGGGCCATTTTGGGAGGTTTGTAGAGTGCAAAAACTTTTTTTTAAAATTTGCCTCTTCAAAACCTTGGTGCTTCTTATACCCTGGTACGTCTTGTACTCTGAAAATACGGCAGATAGGTAGAAATTCATTTTCCCCTACTTTTTTCCGTGGGGGTGGCTAGGTGGAGGGGGGAGTCAAGTGACTGAGCGGGCGTGGACATGAATCACATCAAGTGGGCCACGCCCACTCAGTCACATGACAACCCCCCCACCTAGCCACACCCATAGAACTGGTAGTAAAAGAAATAAAATAAATCCCACCACTGCTGTACTTCAACAAATCCTAGGGCCAAGTAGAAAGAAACCTGTATGCTATTCTGAAAATAAAGCGGCGGTTCCTGGAAATCAGATGCGTCAAAACGGGTCGCATCAAACGAGTCTTACTCCGTGCTTTGGTGGCACACCGACGACTCTCCGGAATAGTGGGAATGCCGCCGACGTCATATGCTTTGATTTCAGGAAAGCATTTGACGAAGAAAAGCGGCTGGTTTGATATATGCAGGCTGCAGAGCCTGGAAAGATGGGGGAGGGGCACAGCTGTTGTCCAGATGTAGGCTTCTCCATCTCTGGGAGCAAAATGCCACACGCCTTGCCTGCTCCCGCCTGAAGGAGTGTTGGACGCTGCCCACCGAATAGACGCTATTCAGGAGGTTCAATCTGTGTTTAATTTGTTCAGCGGTCAGATCAGGGCTCTTCAAGGAAGATGGCTTTCGTGAGGGTGAAGCACATTTTTTTTTAAAAAAAATAAAGCTCTTTTTTTTTCAAAAAAATATGGAACATCTGCTTTCGGTGCAAAATAAATGAGCAACACTGCAAGCTTTTAGTCCAGGAAATGCACAGCCAGTGTGGTCTAGTGGTTAAAACACCAAGATAGAAATTGGGAGGCTCAGTCCTAGTTCTAAGCAGAAAAGTTGGATAGGTGACCTTGGGCCAATCACCAGGAGACGGTGAGTTCTAGTTTCACCTTATGCATGAAAGCCGGCTGAATGACTTCGTGCTAATCACCAGGAGATGATGAATTCTAGTCCTCCCTTAGGCATGAAAGTTGGCTGGGTGACTTCGAACCAATCACCAGGAGACAGTGAATTCTAGTCCTCCCTTAGTCATGAAAAATGGCTGGGTGACTTCAAGCCAATCACCAGGACGGTGAGTTCTTCCTTGGGCATGAAAGTTGGGTGGATGACCTTGGACCAATCATCAGGAGACAGTGAATTATAGTCCTCCCTTAGGCATGAAAGCTGGCTGGGTGACCTTGAACCAATCACCAGGAGACAGTGAATTCTAGTCCTCCCTTAGGCATGAAAACTGGCTGGGGGACTTCGGGCCAATCACCAGGAGACGGTGAGTTCTAGTCCTTCCTTGGGCATGAAAGTTGGGTGGATGACCTTGGGCCAACCACCAGGAGACAGTGAATTCTAGTCCTCCCTTAGGCATGAAAACTGGCTGGGTGACTTCATGCCAACCAAGAGGTGGGGAGTTCTAGTCCTGCCTTAGGCGTGAAAGCCAGCTGGGTGACTTTGGGGCAATTACTCTCTCTCTCAACCCAACCCACTCACAGCCCACCTTGTTGTTGTTGGAAAAATAGGAGAAGGAAGGAATATTAGATATTTTCACCACTTTGAGTGATTTACATGAAAGGAAAAATAAATAACAACAAATAGCAATTATTGCTATTTTCACAGACTTCCTTAAACTGTTTCTGAATGACACCAGTGGGTTAAATAAATATAACAATGGCATGTTTACTATTCATTTTCCTGATACAGTAAAAAACACACGCTTAGTCCCAAAAACCCTCTTTTTATTTCAAAGCCTGTGAATTATCTCCAGTCCCAAATAGTCCTAAAGAGTCCTACAGTAGGCTGCCAAAGTCTTTCGGGATAAGGCTGATAAGCACCCACCTTTATCTCCCTTGAAACACTGCCAAAGACCTAATTGGCAATTAGCTTGGCAAGGCCCCACGGAGCAAGGAGTCAAAACAAAGCTTCAGAAGGTAAACTGACCAGCGTGAACCAAGTTGCTTCCTGCAAAGGCTCACATGCCTTTGCTCCTCCTTTATGTCCTATGGGAGGGGCCAATCATCTCCAAGCCTTACTCCCGAGTCTCCCCTTCTGTCTTAACTGCTCTTGCTTTCTGGAAGCTCTGTGCATGAGCACACTGGGAACAGGGGAAGCATGTTCCTCTGTCTCGCTGCTGTCTGACTCTGGAGGCTCCGGAGGCAGCACATAACTCCCAGATGGCCCTGGCCCCCCTCTTTCCCTGTGACACAGAGCCCGCGTCCGAGCCTTCCCCAGCCTCCAGGACTGGCCCATCTTCCTCCCCAACCTCCTCACTGTCCGACTCTGCTGCCAGGTCCGGAGGCCGCCGGCAGATCACAACAATGCTGGGGAATGGAAGGATTTATATTCCTTGCAGACAGCTGGTCATTTGCATCCTTTTAGAAAGTTGTTGAGGCCACTTGGAGGTTTGTCTCTGTCCTGAGGATCATCTGAAGAGTGCAAATGAGGTCTGGAGCCTCCTTGGGACTGCTGAAAAAGGACTGTGTTGTGGAGCTGTGCTTCCTGCAGGATGTTTTCTGCAGTGAAGGGGGACAGGTGACCCTGAGGACACTGACAAGCCCTCACAAGTGGCCTCAATGACTCTATAAATAAAAGGATGCAAATGACCAGCTGCAGACTACAGGAACCATTTGCACCACTCAGGTGACCCTGAGGACACAGATAAATCTCCAAGTGCTTCAACGACCCTCTAAAAGGATGCAAATGACCAGCTGTCCCCACCAACCAGTCAGAACTGAAGAAGCTTCTTGGATGAGAAGCGAAACGTCTTCAAAACAAAAAAACAAGGAAGTAGCAATAGCAATAGCAATAGCAATAGCAGTTAGACTTATATACCGCTTCATAGGGCTTTCAGCCCTCTCTAAGCGGTTTACAGAGTCAGCATATCGCCCCCACACTCTGGGTCCTCATTTCACTCACCTAGGAAGGATGGAAGGCTGAGTCAACCTTGAGCCGGTGAGATTTGAACCGCCGAACTGCAGCTAGCAGTCAGCTAAAGGGGCCTGCAGTACTGCACTCTAACCACTGCGCCACCTCGGCTCTTGTTGCCTCTTGAAAAAGCACCTTTGGGACAACCATGACCTGGATCAGTGTTTCCCAAAGTGTGGTACGCGTACCCCCAGGGGTACGGGAAGATTTGGTGGGGGTACGCATTAAGCCGGGGAAAAAAGGAACAGACTATTGGACGTGGAACCGCATCTCAGATTAAAATTAACAACCAGGGAAGCAAATTATGATGATCTGTCATCTCAACATAAAACAATTTCATCCTTCTCATTGAATCAAATAAATGTTCTTTATAATATAACTTTCGTTTATTTTGCGTATGTACCAAATATATATAGATATAGATAGATATAGATAGATAGATAGATATATAGATATATAGATAGATATAGATTTTTATTAAAGCATATGTTTTTTATGAGGGTACTCAGCGTTACGAAAATTATAGAAGGGGTACACATATGTCAAAAGTTTGGGAAACACTGACCTGGATGATGGAGAATCTCCATAGTACATCTAACAGGATATCCGAATCAGATTGACTCCATAGGAACAGGAAGTTCCTGATGAAAACGGAAATATTTAGGGGGGGGAAGTGTGCAGAACCCAGAGGAGGAAACAGCCCAAAAATTGGGACTAAGAGAATGGCTTGTTCAGCGTAACCCAAAGTTATAGGAATGTAGAAGCCGCAAGATATAAATATCTCTTGAAAGCCACACATTTAAATTCAGTTTAGCTCAGCTTAAGACTGCTGCATGCATATATATATATTTTGCTTCCAGAAATACTTGAGTTACAATTCTGAAGGAGGAAACGAGTCATTGAACTAAAAAAAAACCAGGTCAGAAAGCACAGTCAATGATTAAATTTCCGCAGGCCTCCTGTGCTTCGGTCCAGTGGCCAAGCCATGTGACCGGAGCCTAGGAACAGAGGAGGCAAAATCACCTGCCCATCCAGAATGACGGCTCCAGAGGAATCAGCCCACAGCAGCCAGATGACAGGTAGCGTAAGAAATGCCTGGTATGGGTCGTCCTTGATTTACGACCGCAGTTGGGGGCAAAATGTCTGTTGCTAAGAGACCGTTGTTGAGTTTTGCCCCGTTTTGCCACCTTCCCTGCCACAGGCGTTTAAGTCAATCACTGCCGTCGTTAAGTTAGTTAACATGGTGGGTAAGTGAATCTTTCATTTTACTTATCCGAAGGTCGCAAAAGGGGATCACATGAAAAACACCCCCGGACACTGCAAAGGTTGCCAAGTGTCTGAATTTTGATCACGTGACCATGGAATAACAATGGAAAAGCAGAGTAAAAATAATAATGGAATTACAGTAACAGAATAACGGAATAAGAGAGTAACAGAATAACGGAATAAGAGAGTAACAGAATAACGGAATAACAAAATAACAGTAACAGAATAATAGAATAACAGAGTAACAGTAACAGAGTAACAGTGTAACAGAGTAACAGAGTAACAGAGTACGGAATAACAAATAACAGTAACAGAAATAGAATAACAGAGTAACAGTAACAGAGTAACAGAGTAACATAATAACGGAATGTCAGCGTAACAGAGTAATGGAATAACAAAATAACAGTAACAGAGTAATAGAATAACAGGGTAACAGAATTACAGGACAGTAACAGAATAACAAAATAACAGAGTAACAGAATACCAGAATAAGAGTAACAGAGTAACAGTAATAGGTAACAGAATAACGGAATAACAGAATAACAGTAACAGAACAATAGAATAACAGAGCAATAGAATAACAGAGTAACAGAATAACAGTAGCGGAATAATGGAGTAACTAATGGAATAACAGAATGACTGAATAACAGAATAACAAAATAACAGTAACAGAGTAACAGAGTAACAGTAACAGAGTAATGGAATAAAGGAATAACACAATAACAGTAACAGAATAATAGAATAACAGAGTGACAGAATGACAGTGACAGTAACAGAGTAATGGGGTAACAAATAATAGATTAACAGAATAACGGAATAACGGCATGACAGAGTAACAGAATAACGGAATAACAGAATAACAGTAACAGAATAGAATAACAGAGTAACAGTAACAGAGGAACAGAATAACAGAATAACGGAATAACAGAGTAACAGAGTAACAGAATAATGGAATAATGGAAAGACAGAGTAACAGAATAACAGTAACAGAATAACAGAATAATGGAATAACACCGTAAGGTAATAAGGGAATAAAGGAATAAAGGAGTCAGATAATAACAGAAACAGAATAACAGAATAATAGAATAACAGAGCAAGGGAATAACGGAATAAAGGCATAATGGCATAACAGAATAATGGAGTAACGGAATAACGGGATAACAGTAACAGAATAACAGAAACAGAATAACAGAATAATGGAATAACAGAGTAAGGGAATAACGGAAAAAGGAATAATGAATAACGGAGTAATGGAATAACATTCATGCAGATATGAATGCCGCTTACAAAGAAGAGATGCTTTATTAAAAGGGAAAAGGTGAAGCAGTAGTTAGGTGGGAACGAAGAAAACGGATAGTCCTCTACTTACAGCCATTCATTTAGTGACCGTTCAAATTCTAACAGCACTGAAAAAAGTGGCTGACACCCGTATTCCTCACACTTACAGCCGCTGCAGCCACGCCACCGTCACGTCATCAAAATTCAGGCACTTGCAACTTGGCATATATTTATGAGCACATTCAATAAAGAAAGCTATATTAACAACTGCATGATCCATTTAACAACTGCAGTGATTCACTTAACAACCATGGCAGAGAAGGCAATAAAATTGGCCATGATCAACACTCGGCCAACCGTTTCCGTGGCCTGATTGCAAACAGCTACCAGTGGGTTTTGACCAGTTCTATTTTTGTTTTTACTACTGGTTCGCTCGTGCGCATGCGCAGAAGCGTCCGGGCGGGTGGGAGGAGCCTCCGGCCACTGCAATTACTGGTTCACCCGATCTGGGCCGAACCGGCAGAAACCCACCTCTGTTTGTGACCCAGAGGTTGGGGACTCCTGTCTTATACCATCCCAGTCAAATAGTTGTACAGTCTATTTTTGAAAACCTCCACTAATGTAGCACCCACAACAATGGAGACAAGCCCTTCCATTGGTTAATTGTTCCTCAACTAAGGAAATTTCTCCTTAGTTCTAGGTTGCTTCTCTCCTTGATT
Organism: Thamnophis elegans; assembly: GCF_009769535.1. Lineage (NCBI taxonomy): Eukaryota > Metazoa > Chordata > Lepidosauria > Squamata > Natricidae > Thamnophis > Thamnophis elegans. Next base: position 77,168,677 of record NC_045547.1, read on the forward strand.
AGTTTCCACCCATTGCTTCTTGTCCTGAGCCTTCTGGCGCTTTGGAGAACAGCTTGACCCTTCCTTCTTCACGACAGTTCCTCAAGTACGGATTAGTTCCCACTAATCCTTCTCTTTGATTGGCTAGTAGATATACCTAGCTCTCGCAACTGTCCATCATACAGTTTAGCCTCCAGAGCCCTTATCATTTCTATTGTTCTTCTCTGCACATCTTCTAGAGGCGAGGTGGCCCAGTGGTTAGGGTGCAGTACTGCAGGCCACTTCAGCTGAACTGTTATCTGCAGTTCGGCGGTTCAAATCTCACCGGCTCAAGGTTAACTCAGCCTTCCATCCTTCCGAGGTAGGTGAAATGAGGACCCAGACTGTGGGGGCGATATGCTGACTCTGTAAACCGCTTAGAGAGGGCTGAAAGCCCCATGAAGCAGTATATAAGTCTAACTGCTATTGCTATTGCTATTCTAATCTAAGGCCTCAGCCTCTTTTTCTCTATCATGGCGACCAGAACTGGACACAGCATTCCAAGCGTGGCCTCACCAGTATGAAGGGTTTATCTCTTCTCCTGATCTGGTGCCGTCCCGGAGATCCGGGCCCTTCCCACTCTCATGGCCTTTCGCAAAGCCATTAAAACCTGGCTTTTCCGGCAGGCCTGGGGCTGTTGACCCCTTGATGGTGGTCCAGCCCCGTCTGATTGGGTGTCTGTTGTGTTCCTTTTTAATTGTTGTGTCCCATTGTTTTAATAATTCTTTTTAATTCTTTTCTTCATTTCTGTAAGCCGCCGGATTGGATGGCATAGAAATTCAAGAAATGAAATGAAATGAATGAATCAGCTGACAAATTTTCCAGAGCATGGAAAGGCAAGGCAAGGAACAACGGATGGAAACTAAACAAGGAGAGAAGCGACCTAGAACTGAGGAAACACTTCCTAACAGGGAAACAATGAAACCTGTGGAACGGATTCCCTTCAGACGTTGTGGTGCTCCATCAGGGAGGCTTTTAAGAGGAGACTGGATTTGTCTGAAATGGTGTAGGGTTTCCTGCTTGAGTAGGGGTTAGAAGACACACACACCCTCCCCAAGGTCCCTTCCAGCTCTCTTGGGATCGACTTAAATACTAGTTTGAAATTTTGCTTTGGGATACTCCGCACTTTTCTCCTTCAGAACTGCTCCAATCGACCGGACTCAACCTCCACGGTTCACCTTCCTCCGCAGAACAGCCCGAGTTACTGTTCATATGAGAAGGAAGAGCTCCAAGCATTTCCACACAGATATAAATTGGCTCCCCGCCAATAGAATAGATTAGATTAGATTATTGATAGCAAGATAGAGATAGATAAGATGAGAAGGGGGGGATGGATGGATGGAGAGAGAGAGAGATTGATGAAGAGAGAGAGAGAGAGAGAGAGAGAAACAGATAGGAGAGAGATGGATGGATGGATGGATGGATGGATGGATGGATGATGGATGGAAAGAAAGTGGTGGAGACAGGGAGAAATAAAATTAGATGGATGGATGGATGGATGGATGGATGGATGGAAAGATGATGGGGAAAGCGAGAGATAAAATTAGGTGGATGGATGGATGGATGGATGGAAAGAGAGGGATGGAGACAGGGAGAGATAAAATTAGATAGATAGATAGATAGATAGATAGAGATAGTAGATAGATAGATAGATAGGGATGGATGGATGAATGGATGGATGGATGGATGGAAGAAGGAAGGAAAGAGAATGATGGGGAAAGCGAGAGATAAAATTAGATGGATGGATGGATGGATGGATGGATGGATGGATGGATGGAAAGAGAGGGATGGAGACAGGGAGAGATAAAATTAGATATAGATAGATAGATAGATATATAGATAGATAGATAGATAGATAGGGATGGATGGATGATGGTGGATGGATGGATGGAAGGAAGGAAGGAAGAGAATGATGGGGAAAGCGAGAGATAAAATTAGATGGATGGATGGATGGATGGATGGATGGATGGATGGATGGAAAGAGAGGGATGGAGACAGGGAGAGATAAAATTAGATAGATAGATAGATAGATAGATAGATAGATAGGGATGATGGATGGATGGATGGATGGATGGATGGAAAGAGAAGTAGGTAGGTAGGTAGGTAGGTAGGTAGGTAGGTAGGTACGTAGGTAGCAAGATAATGTAAGATAGACAGATAAGATAGGTAGGCAGGCAGGCAGGCTGGCAGAGTCAGACAGACAATAGGAAGAGAGAGAGAGAGAGGGAGGGAGGGAGGAGGAGGGGGGAGAGAAAGAGAGATTTCTCCAGGGTGGGATGGATGGATGGATAGATGGAAAGAGAAGGATGGAGACAGGGAGAGATAAAACTAGATAGGTAGGTAGGTAGGTAGGTAGTAGGAAGGAAGGAAGGAAGGAAGAGGAAGGAAGGAAGAAGAAGGAGGGAAGGAAGGAATAACAGACAGACAGACAGACAGACACAGAGAGAGACAGAGACAGAGACAGAGAGATCTCTCCAGGCGCCGCCAGGGTGGGAAGGCGCTCGCCCGGACTCGCGAGTTAAAGCGAACCCGACCGAAGTTGCCCAAATCCAAGCTCCTCCCGCCTCGCGATTCGGAACAAGAGCGCCCGGAGGGAGGAGGGGAGGGAGGCAACCAAATCCAACCCTTCTCCCGGGCCCGCCTTTCGGGATGGAGACCCAGCCTTCCACCCTCCGTCCGGGGGCCTCTCCGCACCCACGGAGGACCGGGGGCTGTTTGGAAAGAGCAGGAGACCCCCCCCCCAGCCACCCCCCGACGTTGCAACCCGGGACCGAGCTCCGGAACCGAAGCCCTCCACCTCCCCGGCCGCAGAGCCGATCCAGCTCGCTCCTCCGGCCTGGCTGCCCTCCGGCGATGAGCGGCCGGCCAGCCGCGGCTTCTCCACCCCCCACAAGCCCGCTTACCGCCTTGCCGGACCGTGGCACCGCGGCCCGGGTACCGCTCTGCTGGCTTGGCACGGCACGGCTCGGCACGGCTGGGCTGGCAGCGGAAACCGGGGCGGGGCAGGCGGCGCCGGGACGGCCAGGCGGGGAGGGACGGAGGCGGAGGCCGGGCGGTGCTGCCCCAAGAGCCAACCCAGCTGCGCGGGGAGGGCTGGGCGCCTCCCCGCTTCGGGGTTGAATCCCCGGCCTGGCTGCGTTTGTCTTTCCCCGGTCCGCCGCCACCGCCGCCTCCTTCTTCCCCGGTGCTCCTAAAGGTCCTCCGCTCGATCGATTGGATCGATGACCTTTTTGGGCTCCGTCCTCGGACCTTCCGCCTCTCCCGAGGGGATGAGTTGCTCCAAATTGGGTCAGAAAAAAGTAGAGGTTGTCCTCAATTTACGACCCCCAGATTGATGTTGTTGAGTGTGGGACCATGCGTGAAGTGTGCTGTTTGCCTCGTTTTACGACTTTTCCCTGCCACGTTGGTTAATCGTTAAATGAATAACCCCGGTTGTTAAGTAAATCTTCTAGAACAGGGGTCTCCAACCTTTTCTATACCCCACACCCTTTGAACGCTTGTGATGTATTCTCACATCCCTTACAAAAGTAAATAATTATATGCATATAATGCATACATTATAATACATACAATATATACATGTATTATAATGCATACAAATAATACATACATTATATAATGCATACATTATAATGCATACACTATATACACTATAATTTTGAAACTTCTAAAGCAGTGATGGCTAACCTTTGGGTCCTCACATGGCGAAATCGTGCACCCACACCAGTGGTGGTTTTTAAATTTTTTAGAACCTCTCTCTTTATTTTCTTCTTTCTTTTTTTTTTGATGAAAAAAGTTTTTATTTTCCATTTTTTCATTTTCATACACTCACCGGAACCATAAACATTAAACAATAATCGCAGCAATTCCTCTTGTCAACAATACCCCCAAAAATAGAAACCCAATATACCTCTTCCACTCTCCGTACACCTCTTTCTTCCACCCCCTCCAACTTTCTATCTTCCCTCCATCATTCCCCTCTAGCCTACTTCCCCTCCCCCTCTACCACTCCTCTCTCCCGATCCACTCCCTCCCTTCCTTCTCACCCTCCCTCCCATCCTCTCTCCCGCCCTCTCTACCCATCTTCCTTCTATCCCACTCCTCCTCCCCTTGGTGTATTTCCACTATATGTCAATGTACTTAACTTATCCTATTTTTACAGAGAAATTTAAAAAAAAACAGTATACATGTGAAGTCGCCTTACATTGAAATCTAACACATCGTATCTAACCTAGTATATATCCCTCAGCTGAGATACTTTCTTATGTATTTATTTATGTATATTGTCAGGTTCTTATAGTGTATGTTGGAAGTGAGCCTCTAAGAGCTGTATGCAATGAAAGTTCGTTTCTAACTTCATCTGCGGGGATTCACTGAACACATGTGGCAAGAAAAGTCGTAAAATGGGGCAAAAACTCACTTGACGAATGTCTCACTTAGCAACAGAAATCTTGGGCTCAATTGTGGTCGCAGGTCGAGGACGACCTGTACAACTTTCATGCACATTAGCCCTGATAGCACAATCTTGATTTTTCTTTCTTAATACAAAGCAGTAGCTTTGCCACCTCTCTTCTTTCACTTTAGAACAATGGGAGGGACCTCGGAGGTCTTCTAGTCCAACCTTTCTGCTCAACCCTATACTATTCCAGACAAATGGCTGTCCAGCCTCTTCTGAAAAGCCTCCAGTGATGGAGAGCACCCACAACTTCTGGTGGCAAGTTGTCCCACTGGTTAATTGTTCTCACCGTTTGGAAGTTTCTCCTTAGTTCTAGATGCAGATACAGATTAACAGGGTTGGAAGGGGTCATCTTGTAGGTCATCTAGCCCAACCCCTTGCCCAAGCAGGAGACCCTACACAGTTTCTGACAGGTGGCAGCCCAGTCTCTTATTGAAAGCTTCCAGTGATGAAGCTCCCACAACTTCTGAAGGCAACTTCTCTTCCATGGGTTGATTTCTCTCACTGTCAGAAAATGTCTCCTTATTTCCAGGTTGAATCTCTCCTTGTTCAGTTTCCGTCCATATTCCTTGTCTGGCCTTTGGGTGTTTTGGAAAATAGCTTGACTCCCTCTTTGTGGTAGCCCCTCAAATATTGGAGGACTGCTATCCTGTCTCCTCTGGTCCTTCTCTTCACTAGACTAGCCATGCCCAGTTCCTGCAACCATTCATCGTATGTTTTAGCCTCCAGTCCCCTCATCATCTTTTTTTTCAGTTTCTATCCGTCTATTCATCTGAGTGGCATCATCAGGAGATCTGATTTTTCTGCTTATTTTCTCCAAGCAATTTAAATTTTCTTTTTTCTTTTTTCGCTCCTTCAAACCCAGCCTTCTAACTCAGCACGCAGCCTGCTCTTAAGTTAAATAAATCACTCATGCTCCAGAAAGCAGAAACGGAGTATAAATCGTCTTGATAGGTTTGGCAAATGGGCAGAAATTGACAGGATGAAATCCGAGGGCTGCAAAGCGAAAAGTCCCTACGAATTTGCTGCCGTGGTTCCCTTCCTACCAAAATGGCGGGATACAGTTCCTGAGGCCAAATTTTATTTCACCCAAAATAGGATCGTTATTGTGATTATTGTGATTATTGTTATTTATTATCACAACAACAGAATTGTATCACAGCGGCCAGTTGTTTCGCCGGATTTGGCATTGATTACTAGTCGGGCCCCACCCAGGGGCCTAGGACGTCGTAACATATTATTATTGTTATATTGTTATTGTTATTATTGTTATTATTATTTTGCTTTGTTGCGCAGGGTGGTTCCCAGATAATTGCTAATAACTACCTTGGGTGCTCATTTGAGGTGAAAAGCAATATATATATATATAATATATGTATTGTGTCACAACCCCTGGTATGCCCAAATATGGGAGGGAGCATACTGCTTCCCATTTCTGTCTATCGGCTCACTCTGGGAGCCATCCAGGCTGAAAGCCATTTTTTTATGTTGCCTTGTTACATTTGTGTTGCAATTGTGCTGATAAATAAATAAAGGGAGAGTAGTATGGATCTATTTCAAGCTATTTAGCTCTCATCAGCTAGCCATATCCGTACTGGGAATTGAACCTGGGCTGTATTACATATTAGGCAGTTATATTAGCCACTAAGCCACAGGCTCTCCTCCTTTATCAGGTAAGCCAGGGAAATAGGTATGTATTGTGTTACAACCTCTGGTATGCCCAAATACATGGCTTAGTGGCTAATATAACTGCCTAATATGTAATACAGCCCAGGTTCGATTCCCAGTACGGATATGGCTAGCTGATGAGAGCTAAATAACTTGAAATAGATCTATACTAGTCTCTATTTATTTATCAGCACATTGCAACACACACACACACACATATCCTTGACTGAGGACCTGTTGCTTAGCAACCATCCAAAGTTATGACAAGCCTCCCCAGAGTTATTTTATGTCCAGTTTCCAAGTTCTGATGGCTGCCCCCTCCTTTCCCATTATGGCCATGTGATCACATTACGGGCTGCATTACTAGGATCCCACATTTTGTGGGAAATCAGTGCTTAATTCTGGTTTTCTGGCAAAAAAAAATAATAATAACCCAAACCCACCCATTGGGTACAGTGAGTTTGCTTAATGACTTCAGTGTTTTGCTTAGCAACGGTGGTATTTACTTAACACCCACCGCAGAAAAGATGGTAAAACTGGGCACGGTGATATAATGACCCGTTTAACAACCCGCACAATTTAACGAGCATAATTCCAGGCTCAATTATGGCCAATTAAGTTGATGATTGGCTGTATTGTGGAAGATCTGAAGACTCAGAGCAGAAAGAAAGTGCAGGTTCTCTCAACAAAAACTGACGACCACAATTAAGCCTAACATTCATGCTGCTGGGATAAGACGTTTCGCCCCATTTTACGACTTTCCTCGCGGCGTTTGTTAAGTGAATCCCTGCGGTTGTCAAGTGAGGAAACAGGTTGTTGAGCGAATCTGGCTTCCCCATCGAATTGGCCGATCAGAAGGTCGCAAAACGGGATTGTGTGACTCCTAAAAAATCCCATCAACGTGAGTCACTTGCCAATCATCTGAATACAGATCATTTGGACCATGGGGACGCTGCAAAGGTCCTGTCTGAAAAACGGTCATGCACTTTTTTCAGTGTCGTCGTAAGTTCGGTCACTATTGTAAGTCAAGGACTACCTGTGTATTGTTTCATATATGGTTTTGGAAGCCGCCTTTCTCTTTTCTCAAGGCAACTTAACAAAGGATCTCCCTGCCTTTATCTCCACGATGACAACCCTGTGAGGTAGGTTCCAGGGCACCTCAGTTCAAATGGGACTGGGAACTCGGGTCTCTCTCTAAGCTCAGCCTGAGTGGCATGCAAGGGTCCCATGAACTCTTCTGGAGACCTTGTTGCGGCCCTATCTAGCCCAGGAGGCACTTCACAATGGTCACCCATGCCCTCGTCACCTCAAGACTGGATTACTGTAACGCCACTCTACATGGGGCTGCCCCTGAAGAGTGTCCAAAGACTATCAGCTGGTCCAGAATGCAGCTGCGCGAGCAATAATGGGTGTACCTAGGTACACCCATGTTACACCTATCCTCCGCGAGCTGCACTGGGCTTCCCATTGGTCTCCGGACCACTTCAAGGTGCTAGTCGTTACTTTTAAAGCCTACATGGGTATTGGACCTGGCTATCTGAGAGACCGCCTCCTGCCATTTACCTCCCAATGACCAATAAGATCACACAGGTTGGGCCTCCTCCGGGTGCCGTTGACCGGACAATGCCGGCTGGCGGCTCCCCGAGGGAGGGCCTTCTCTGTAGCTGCACCGGCCTTGTGGAACAAGCTACCTGCTGAGATCCGGCCCTCACCACTCTCCTGGCCTTCCGTAAAGCGACCAAGATATGGCTGTTCCGGCAGGCCTGGGGCTGTTGATGAAATTCCAACCCCACTTGATGGAATGGATGTTGTGTTGATTTTAATTTTGTATTTTTAAATATTTTAAATGCTTTTTTACTTGTTGTGAGCCGCCCAGAGTCCCTAGGGACGTGGGCGCATACAAATTCTATTAAAGTTTAAGTTTGACAGAGAGGCAGTCGTGGGTAACAGGCATTACACCTCCTCCTATTACAAGTAGCCCCCGACTTACAACAGTTCGTTCAGTGACTACAAGCTACAACAGCACTGAAAAAAGTGACTTATGACCATTTTTCACACTTACAACCGTTGTAAGCATCCCTGTGGGTCACGTGAGCAAAATTCAGAGGCTTGGAAACTGGCATGTACTTATGACGGTTTGCGGTGTCCCAGGGCAGTGGTGAAATTCAAATTTTTGTACTACATGTTCTATGGGCGTGGCTTGGTTGGTGCGGTGTGGCTTGGTGGGTGTGGGCAGGGGAAGGATACTGCAAAATCTCAATTCCCATCCCACTCCTGGGGCCAAGTCAGAGGTAATCAAAAATTTCTGCTGCCCGGTTCTCCGAACTACTCAAAATTTCCACTACCAGTTCTCCAAACTACTCCAAAATTTCCACTACCGATTCTCCAAAACTACTCAAATTTCCATTACCGTTCTTCGAACTACTCAAAATTTCTGCTGCCGGTTTCCCCAAACTGCTCAAATTCCACTACCGGTTCTCCAAAGTACTCTAAATTTCCGCTACCAGTTCTCTGAACTACTCAAAATTTTCCTGCTACCGGTTCTCCAAATTACTCAAAATTTCCACTACTTGTTCCCTGAACTACTCAAAATGTCAGCTATCGGTTCTCTGAACTACTCAAAACGTCCGCTAACGGTTCTCCAACCTACTCAAAATTTCTGCTACCGGTTCTCTGAACTACTCAAAATTTCTGCTACCGGTTCTTCTCCAAACTACTCAAAATTTCCACTACTGGTTCTCCAGAACCTGCTGGATTTCACCCCTGGTCCTAAGGGTCATGTGATTTCCTGTTGTATCTTTCTGACAAGCAAGTCAATGAGGAAACCGGATTCCCTCAACAGCCCTGTTGCTGACGTAACAATGACAGTGATCCACTTAACACAAAAAGTTCATAAAATGTGGCAAAACTCACTTAACGACTGCCTCGCTTAGCCATAGAAATTTGGGCTCAGTCGTTGTCGGGAGCCGAGGGTTTCCTGCACTTGTTTAGCCCAGAAGGCAAAATTTGAAAAGACATCGTGCTAGTTCCGCAGTCCAACAAGCACAACTACGAAAGATAGCAAGGACATAAAAGTCAGTGGAGATAGCACAACTGAAATTGTTCCCACAATTCCCCACAATTCCAGTTCCCAGCCCTGGAGCAGGCCATGTGAAAACTGTAAATGTGCCTGATGAAAGGAGCATAGAGGAGAGCAAGTAGATCTCTTGTCTGTGCACCAGTGGTGGGTTTCAAAAATTGTTCGAACCTACTCTGTGGGTGTGGCCTCCTTTGTGGGAGTGGCTTGCCGCCCATGTGACCGGATGGGAGTGGCTTGCCGCCCATGTGACCGGATATGACGATGCCGACGACACTTGTCAGAACCACCTTAAATTACCTCACACACAGCACTGGCATGCATAAAAATATGATGTAAACTTGTTTTTTAAAAGGCATCTTTGGTTTGCGTTAAAACAACTTCAACACACGCAATGTTCTGATTGCACCACAAACGCAGTAGTCATCCTTACCTTTCACAGAGGCACTGAGTTTATAAATAGGAGCATGATAGTGTAGAATAATCATATCCAAGGACCAGTGGTGGTTTCAAAAAATTTTGGAACCTCTTCTGTAGGGTGTGGCCTGCTTTCCGGGTCCACTGGGGAAAACTCTTCTAACCGGTTCGGTAGATTGACGAACCGGCTCTACCGAATAGGTGCCAAAGGAGCGACAAAATGAAGCGTGAATGACAAAAATCAAAATACTTGTTTCAATTATTTAAAATAATTCAATCAAAACTCTTGAATTGTCCCACGGTGTAATTATCTAATGGTGAGTTGGGCATGTTAAGTTTTCCCGCGGTGAGTTGGCAGCAGCGAATTTGGCTATGGCGAGTTGACTGTGGCCAGTTCAAGGTTCAAGGTTTATTATACTTGTATGCCGCCCTATTCCCGGAGGGACTCAGGGCGGCTAAACAACCAAGGGGAAGGGAATAATACAGACAAAAAAAGCAAAAGACAAACAAACAAAATAGGGAAACAATTTAAAAGCAGTCAACAGCCACACAACTCAAGTGGGGGTCGGAACAGCCAGGTTTGACGGCTTTGCGGAAAGCCTGAAGAGTGGTGAGGGTTTGGATCTCCATGGGGAGGTCGTTCCAGAGAACCGGAGCAGCCACAGAGAAGGCCCTCCTCCGGATGGTAGCCAATCGGATGGAATTCGGAGGAGGCCTAGTCTGTGGGATCTAATAGGTCTAATAGTTGTCCGCTTCTCTGTAGCCTTTGTTGGAATCAACTCTTGATCTCCAGCTCTTGTGTGACATTTGTGTGGATTCTGCTCGTGAAATTGTGACCTCTGGAATTGTCTCACAACTTTGATCTGGCTCTCAGAGCTTTGGATTGGATTTCGACTATTCCATGCACTCCTGTTAAAAGCAGAACCACTCCTGGCAAGCAGTTGTTGTTTAGAGGCCGTTTTTGGATTGCTTTCCTTATCTGCTGTTATCTCCACCACCTCGAGTAAGCTGCTAATTCACCACAGCAACTGTCTGTGTGAGCGTATAAACCAGAAGCGGGACAGAATCCATCAAATAATCAGCCAAATCCACTCAGAGTGTTTATTTATTTTTATTTGTTTACGTAAGTTTTGTCCTGCCTGATTTGACACATTCCAAGCAGCTCGTATAAATCATAAATATAAAAAGAAATTTACAAGAATAATCGATTGCACCAATCAGCATCACCTAACTATCCCTTCAAGCCAACAGCATTTGTTACCTTCCCAAATTATACAGTAATTATCCTGATGGCATGAAAGTGTTAATCTGTACATCCACCACCATCCACAAATCACTTTCCAGTTTATTTGGTTTCTCTAGCTAGATCTGGAGTTGTTAACATCGTAACTGCTAACTTGGGGTAATAATCCCACTTGCGTTTTCAGATTAAATTTATTCATCTCCCTGCTGACCTGACTGAAGGTCAATCTGCAGTTGGCTGAATCATTGCAACTGGCCTAATTTTTTTTTTAAAAAAAATTCAATCTTCAGACAACTTCAGCCAGTTCCATCTGGATGATTGAGAATCTTCATTTTGCTGACCCGGATGTTGAATTCGCACAGATTGGTTCGCACCAAGTGGCATCTTCTCCGATTTTGAAGGATCGTTTTCAGTCACTGCAGCCTCGGAATATGGACGATGACCTGTCTTGATTCCTGCCTAGGTGGATTTTGAATCTAGTCGATCCACATGAAGAACCTGTTCTTTATTATATGCTCTTGTTAACTTTCTAAAAGAGGGATTCCTGAAGTTCCTTCAGAAGAAAGCTGTCTTGATCCGTAAGGAATGGTCAACCATATTTTATTTTCCCATGGGTCCACCTAGAGAAGGAATCTGTTTCAGTTGGGCTCCAGATGTGAACGCAATGAAACTGTTGTGGCTCACCAGCGGCCAGGGGATCTGGCAGCAGATTCGGACAGTGAGCAGGTTGGGGGGGAACATGGGCCAGTCCTGGAGTCTGGAGAAGGCTCGGACGAGGGCTCTGTGTCGGAGGCAGAGATGAGGCCAGGGCCGTATGCCAGTTATCAGCTGCCTTCAGAGTCAGACATCAGTGAGGCAGAGGAACAGCTGGAGCCTGTTCCCAGTGTGCGCATGCGCAGAGTTGCCAGACGAAGGGAACAGCTAAATAACAGGGGTCGACTTGGGAGTAAGGCCACAGGTGGACGATGAATGACCCCTCCCAGAGGAAATAAAAGAGGAGCAAAAGGGGAGTGGAGTTTGCAGGAGACAATTAGTTCGTTTCATTGGTTCGTGACTCACCGAGACTCCTGGCCAAGTTTTGCAGATCTCGGTCTGTCAGCTCTCCAAGCCAGATAAGGTCTGTGACTGTAAATCCTCCCTTGAAAGACTTTGCTGGATGTGAATGAGCAGAATTCACAGTCAATTAATAAAAGGGTTTTTTGTGGAGACAAGCAGTTTGTTTCATGCTCTTGGGAAGCCTCGGTCAGAAGGAGAAACAGCCTTGTTGCTTTGATCATCGAATGGATAGATTTGAATAAAAGATCTAGTGGACAGTCAATCTTCCTGCTCAGGGTAAGTATCCACTCAATTATCTGACAGGTGGCCGTCCGTCCATCCAGGAAGCTGAGTCTCTGGTCTTCTTAAGGTTCCAGTATGTCTCATCTCCCAAATCCTCCTGAATCTTTGAACCAATTCTTCTCGCCCTGCTCACCATTTCAACTGAGAACATATCTGCAGCTTTTACACGCAGCAACCTGTTCTTAGAATTCATTTCATAGACTTCTGCCCGTATCTCATCTCACTGTTCACCTTTGCAAGCCAAACATGGATAATTTGTGCATTATTCGGCTCGGATTGCAGGTTTTGTAATCCCGACCAGCCACTTCTGAACCTGATCTAATCTTTGCCGGGGCTTGTGTTAAAGAGCTGAGCTCAGAAGTGGACCCGATCCAGGTCTCACTTAACATATTGCTTAAATACAATCCAGCCGTGTGCGGCAGCTGCTCATAAAAAGCCAATACAGTCAGAGGCTGCATTAGCAGAGGGATGGAATCAAGATCACGTGAAGTGTTGGTACCACTTTATAAGGCCTTGGTAAGGCCACACTTGGAATCCTGCATCCAGTTTTTGTCAACATGATGTAAAAAAAGATGTGGAGACTTTAGAAAGAGTGCAGAGAAGAGCAACAAGGATGTTTAGGGGCCTGGAGGCTAAAGCGATTGCAGAAATTGGGCATGTCTAGTTTAATTAAAAGAAAGACTAGGGATGACATGGCAGTGTACCAATATTTGAGGGGCTGCCACAAAGAAGAGGGAGTTGAGTTATTCTCCAAAGCACCTAAGGGCAGAACAAGAAGCAATGGGTAGAAACTAATCAAGGAGAGAAGCAACTTAGAACTAAGGAGAAAATTCTGCAGGTTTTCAAGGAGAGATTGGACAACTGTTTGCCTGAAATGATGTAAAGTCTTCTGCTTGAGCAGGGGGTTGGACTAGAAGACCTCCAAGGTCCTTTCCAACTCTCTTATTCTGTTCTCTTACACTCCTGCAGGTTAAAGTCCAGTGAAGTCTGGACGTCCTCACACATTTCCCTTTCTTCCTAAATATTTATGGTGGGGAAAGAAATGATATATTGCTGGTTCAAGGCGTCTCTGTTTTCCAAGTCACAGTTAATTACAGAGTTTGGTGGCAGGTGAGCTTACCATAACATTACATTGCAAATGTATGAATTCAGGTCAATGGAAAGGTTGCGGCACACACGCACACCTGATTCCTTCTTCTCTTGAGGCATTGTTCTTAGTACAATTGATTACCAATCATCTTCCATATTTTCATCCAAGATGTTGTAACATAGAGAAGAGCAACAAATCAGGGGGCGGGAGGCTAAAACATAGGAAGAATGGTTTTGTAAGAACTTGATATGTCTAATCCAGGGGTCGGCAACCTGTGGCTCTGGAGCCGCATGTGGCTCTTTCATTCCTCTGCTGCAGCTCCTGTCGCCAGTTGGCTCCAGAATTGATAGGGCTTTCGGCTAGGACTGGTGGAGGAAAAAGGATGCCGCGCTAGGAGAAGACTCTATGGAGGGGGAACCGTACATCCGGTCGGCTCCAGAATTGAACGCGGACTTCTGGTTAGGACCTTTTTTGAGTGTTGTAAGGTAGCTGACCCCTGGTCTAATCTAATGAAAAGGAGGAGTGGGGGGACATGATAGCAGTGTTCCAATATTTGAGGAGCTGGGCACAAAGATCCAGGCAAACCTATTCTCCAAAGCACCTGAGGACAGGAGAAGAAGCAATGGATGGAAACTAATCAAGGCGAGAAGCAACTTGGAACTAAGGAGAAATTTCCCGACAGTGAGAACAATTAACCAGTGGAATGGTTTGCCTCCAGAAGTTGTAGATGCTCCACCACTGGAGATTTTTAAGAAGAGACTGGACAGTCATTTATCCGGAATGGAATAAAGTCTCCTGTCTTGAGCAGGCGGGTTGGACTAGAAGAACTCCAAGGCCCCTTCCAGCTCATGTTATTTTGTAATCCATTTTGTAAAAATTTCAATTCGAACCAGAGGAAAAATGGCTGACAGTCCTGTAAAAGCCATAAACAATGCCTGACAATATAATCCAGGACTCCGTAGTGTAAGAGAGATGAAAATGGGTTGTGTGTTTATTTATTAAAGGGAGTTCTACGCTGTGCTTTATTGCCTGGAACAGCACGTTGTTTTTTTAGGCTGTTGCTGAAGCTGAATAGTTTTTTCTTTCTCGTTGTCTTCCTGCTCTTTTAGAATCCTATGGGAGACAAAAGCAGATGGAGGGGAATTGTCTTTTAACAAGCTGGACCATCTATTCTACCCTCGTTTCCAGCCGCAGCTCTCCACATGCCTCTTTGGAAACACGCGTGGAGGCCTGGCTTCTCTCCAGCGTTTCGAATCCGGAGACAGACCGTCTCTGATGCAGAAATACCACGGGGCCCCTTCATTTATTATTTATTTTATTTACTTAAAACATTTATATGGCTGCTTATCTTTCAGCCAACTCCGGGCGGCTCCCAATCGAAGAGGGTTTGTGGTTGTGATTGTTCAGAGGCATGTTTCCCACGAATGCCACAGCCCTCTGAGTGAAACAATTTCACCAATTAGTCATGTGTGAGTGCGTTAAAAGTAGAAAATGATGGAAAGACCTTCACTATGGGTGCTAAGAATCCATCCCATTGGACATTAAAATGAACCTTTTCCAGCTGTATTGAGAGCTCAGTCTGCGATAGATAGATAGATAGATAGATAGATAGATAGATAGATAGATGATAGATAGATAGATAGATAGATAGATAGATAGATAGATAGATAGATAGATGATAGGCAGACAGACAGGCGGTAGGTAGGTAGGTAGATAGGTAGGTAGACAGACAGACAGAAAGAGAAAGAGAGATGATAGGCAGACACAGATGGTAGATAGATGATAGATAGATAGATAGATAGATAGATAGATAGATAGATAGATAGATAGAAGATAGATAGAAGATAGATAGATAGATAGATAGATAGATAGATAGATAGATAGATAGATAGAAGATAGATAGATGATAGATAGATACATAGATAGGATAGATAGAAGATAGATAGATAGACGATAGATAGATACATAGATAGGATAGATAGATACATAGATAGATACATAGATAGATAGGATAGATAGATAGATAGATAGATAGATAGATAGATAGATAGATAGATAGATAGATAGATATAGATGATAGGCAGACAGACAGGCGGTAGGTAGGCAGGTAGACAGACAGACAAACAGACAGAGAGAGAGATGATAGAAAACAGGTGACAGATAGATAGATGATAGATAGATAGATAAATAGATAGATAGATAGATAGATAGATAGATGGATAGATAGATAGATAGGAGATTGTCCTATCACTTTCTGACTTGACTCAAGTCCTCTTTTCCTTACCTGGCCAAGTGCAATATAGATGCTTTGGTGTTCTCCCCTGTTAAGGCGCTGCATTCATAAAAAAGTATGCTGTAATCCTAGAACAGAGCAGGGGGAGGGGAAAAAAAGATTGCCTAAAATTAAAAGATTCTTAATGGTAGTTTTTTTTTTCTGCAAAGAAAGGAACCAGAAGCAAGACATCACAAGGGCCCCTACAATTCAAACATGGAAGATACAGCCAGTGAATTCATGGTCTAACCACTCCCTAGGGTAGAAGAGGGAGTCAAGCTATTCTCCAAAGTAGCTGAGTGTAGAACAAGAAGCAATGGGTGGAAACTAATCAAGGAGAGAAGCAACCTAAAACTAAGGAGAAAATTCCTGACAGTTAGAACAATTAATCAGTGGAGCAACTTGCCTCCAGAAGTTGTGAATGCCCCAACCCTGGAAGTCTTTAAGAAGATGTTGGATAGCCATTTGTCTGAAATAGTATAGGCTCTCCTGCTTCAGAAGGGGGTTGGACTAGAAGACCTCCAAGGTCCCTTCCACCTCTGTTATTCTGTTACGGGGACTTTGAGAGATAATTTGGACTTCCTCTACAGCTGCAGACCAGCTGATTTTGACAGCCTCAAAGCAATACTCACAACAAAAACAATAAAAGATGCTGTATATACTGTATAGTTTTATATATACAGAACACCCTGACATATATATTATATATCAGCCTGATAAAAGTTTAGTGGAAAGAAAAACCTGAACAAGAAAATAAGAATGTGGCTATAACAGAGGGTTTTTTTAAAAACCCATTTTTTTTCAATTAAAAATAAAAATTCACGGGCCGTCCTTGTATGCACGCTAATACTTGGAGTGTGGGAAACGACCTTGAATTCTCGATTAAGTCAAGACAAATACGATTGAATGGTTATAATGTAAAGAAGACTCCCAGGATGGCGATACGGCAACCGAAGGATAATCTGTGCTCAAAAGGAAGGGATCAAAAGGAAGGAGTTGCGCATCTCAGATAAAAAGAAGTGGGGAAGAGAACAAAACAGTGTTAATAAAACATGATTATCATTCACCCAGCCAAGGAGGAGAGAGGGAGGATGCTTTTCTGAAGATGAAATGCTTATCTGATCTCTTTGAAAGGATTTCTGGGAAATCTCTGGACTGCCTTGCTCGATTTTTCTTTCGGAGAGTGCTGGAAGGACAAGAACCATCGTCCCTGACCAGGGATGGTATTCACTTACCTTCCCTACCCATTTGCAAATGTGAGCGTGCTTTGGGCTACAAAAGGACCTAAATGGGATGCCATAGAGCTGGGGCCACCGGTGATTTCCGCTACCGGTTTCGAGTAAAACTGGTCCAAACTGATATAATACCATCTCTGTCCCTGATATTCATCCATAAGGAAGGAAATCTCCATTGGTACTTGTACAGTACGGGTAGTCCTCGACTTACGACTACATTGGAACCAACATTTCTGTTGTTAAGCGAGACAGTTGTTAAGTGAGTAGTAGAACCATTTTTGCCGCGGTAAAGCAAATCGCTGCAGTTGTAAAGTGAGTCAAGTAGACTTTAAGTGAATCTCCCTTTTCTCGTCGGCTTTGCTTGTTGGAAGCCCAGCTGGGAGAGTCGCAAAAGGGGGATCACATGCCCCCCGGGATGCTGCAACTGTCACAATACATGCCAGTTGCCAAGCGCCCGGATTTTGATCACGTGACCACAGAGATGCTGTAATGGTCACAAATCTGAGAATCGGTTATCAGACACTTTTTTTAGCGCCGTTGTAGCTTTGAATGGCCACTACACGAACTGTTGTAAGTCAAGGACTAGCGGTAGAATCAAGATCATGCGAAATACTAGCACCACTTTGTAAAACCCTAGTAAGGCAACACCTGGAATAATGCCACCAATTTTGGTCACCCTACTACGAAATAATATATTGAGACCTTGGAAAAAGGGCAGAGAAGAGCAACTAAGAGGATCAAAGGCCTGGAGACTAAAACAGACAAAGAACGGCTGCAGGGTTTTGGTTTGGATAGTCTAGAGAAAAGAAGGACTTGAGGGAACAGGAGAGCAGTATTTCTGTCTTTGAGGGGCTGCCACAAAGAGGGGGTCAAGCTATTTTCCAAAGCACCAGAAGGCAGGATAAGAAGCAATGGGTGGAAAGTAATCAAGGAGAGAAGCAACTTAAAACTAAGGAGAAACTTCCTAACAGTGAGGACAATCAACCAGTGGAACAACTTGCCTCCAGAAGTTGTGGGTGCTCCATCACTGGAGGTTTTTTAAGAAGAGACTAGAGACAGCCACTTGTCTGAAATAATATAGGTTATCCTGCTTGAGCAGGGGGCTGGACTAGAAGACCTCCAAAGTCCTATTCTATTCTATTCTAATTCTATTTCATTCCCTATTTCTATTCTATTTCGAATTCTATTCTATTCTATTCTATTTCTATTCTTTCTATTCTATTCTAATTCTATTCCATTTCATTCCATTCCTATTTCTATTTCTATTTCTATTCTATTTTGATTTCTATTCTATTCTATTCTTTCTATTTCTATTCTATTCTTTCTATTCTATTCTAATTCTATTCCATTTCATTCCTATTCCTATTCTATTCTATTTCTATTCTATTCTTTCTGTTCTAGTTCTAGTTCTAGTTCTAGTTCTAGTTCTAGTTCTATTCCTATCCCTATCCCATCCCATCCCATCCCATCCCATTCTATTCTATTCCTAATTCTAATTCCATTCCATTGCATTCTGTAATGACTTTTAGGAACACGAGAATCTGCTCCAAACTAGGAAGGAAAGGAGACCTCCGAAATTCTCTGATTAGGAAGTTAGCAGCTCAGTGGGTAGATAATTTAACAGCTCCCCAGGCTTTTGTTGAAATAAGCTACTAAATCAAGGGATATTTCCCCTACTACTACCGGGAAAAACAAGATGTAGCAGAATAAGCATATTTACTTATGACAATCATAGGAACAGTGGGGTTCCATATTTCTAAGGCTATCCCTAACCTCAATAGGAGAAGGAAGAGAGTCACTGAATAAATTAAGAAGTGGTTTCCGGGGCTGTGTGCTAACGGAATATTTATTTTACGCCTGGATTACCCAGTGTTCCCTCTTCTTGCTGTACCTTAGCTAGACGTTCCCCCAATCTCTTTGGAACCTCTCGTTCTTTTTCCTTATCGACTTTATTGCCCAGCAAAAGGATGGGGATGTTCTCTCCAGCGGCCTCCTAGGAAATAAGGAAAAGCAATTGAAGGAGAGAGGCTTTTCCGGCAGGAAGACGTGAAGAAAACAATCCCCAAACCGACAAACGGAAGCGTTCATTAGGCTACCAACAAGCTCTGAATCATCATCATCTTTTAACCTTGCGAGGTTGAGTCTGGGCAACTGAATAAAGCTAGCAGAGCGTTTACTGGCCAGATGCCATTCCTGTCACCAATGCGGAGTTTTATTCAGTACAGTGGTGGGTTCCTAGTGGTTCGGCTGAACCATACTCCCTTCCCCATCCCCACGCATGTGTGTCTGACCCTCCCTCTTGCACTCTATTTTGGGTATAAGTAGGCCTCCCTCCAGCCTCCAGGGAGGAGAAATGCACCTTGGGGAGGCATGCCGCAACTCCCCGCTCCTCCCACCCCCGCGCGTGCATGCACGACCCTGCGCCCCCACGCACATGCGCACGCATCTCCTGCACATGCCCCACCCCCATGCATGCACCGCAGAGACCAGAAAATCAGCTGGCTGGCGGGAGGTGGAGCTGAGCTGGGACGACAGCTCGCGTGCCTGCAGAGAGGGCTCTTCGTGGCAGGTTCGCCATCACGGGTCTAAGAGGACCGGTGGAACTGAGGAGTACTTGAAAAAAATTAAATAAAAGACGAAACGCAGGAGAATTTAAACTAAATCAGACTTACCTCGACGCTCACCAACCACTGCTTTACAGACACAAAAGTGACTTGTGCCGTTACGTCGTACATCACGACAACACCGTCGGCCTTCCGGAAGAACTGCTTCGTGATGCTGCGATACCTGGAAATGATTTTACGGAACGGGGAACAGAAAGGAGCCATCAAACCCAGCCATCATCCCTGCTGGGTCCAAACTCAATTCAATTTAAAACATTCTAGAGATGTGGGGGTCTAATCTGGGTGTCAGCGTTCCAACTACCATGCAGAATTAAATCAGAGTCCAAGGCAGGGCTATCCTTAAAGTTCCAATTTAATAAGACGTGCCATGTTGGCAACAAACTGTGGAAATCCCAAATCTAAAAGCTTCCTGGGATTCCACCCAGTTGAAAGTTCATGATCTTATCCCCACACCCATAAATCCATCACATGGTCCAATCTTCTTCGCCCATGCTGGCATTTCCACCCATCTAGTTCCGGTCAGGTGCAGAGGTGCAGAAACCAAAAATGACCTTGGGCTTCTAGAAAGGAATGACAACAACGCATTCCACAATTCTACTCCTTTCTATTCCCCCTCCCAATTACTACACTAATGAAACAGCATAATGAAATAAGAGAGAGTGTGACAGGCCAAAAACCCTAAAAGGAATATAACCGCAGGCCTGACACTGTGTTTGAACACACCTGGCAAACAGAAAAGCCCACCTACCCCTCTTGGCCGGTAGTTCAAATTTGCTCTGACTGTTGAGAAAAGTTTTCTTTTTAAACATTCAGTCAGAATCCCGATTTCTTTTTGAACTGCTCTTAAACCGCTCTTCAAAGGAAACCACACCTGTAACCAAACTGAATGTCTAAGATTTAAGCTGCACCTGGGGGGGGGGGGGGTGTCATTAGGCTGAATTGCCAGTAAGTAGCATCTTCCCCCTCAGAAGATGATTTCCTTGGTATGGCCTTTGAGTTCCTCCAGTCTTTAAGGTTTAAGGTTTATTAAAATTTGTATGCCGCCCACTCCCATCGGGACTTTACCCTTTAACTCTGACCAGTGGTGGGTTGCTGCCGGCATTACTGCCGGTTCGGCGTGTGCATTTGTACCTAAAAAGTTCTGTGCATGTGTACAATGTTAGAAAAGGGGGGAAAAGTACATTTTTGCAATGAAGATTGTTCTTCGCATGTGCAGAACCAAAAATCAAGATGGTGCCGCCTCCAATAGAACCAGTTCAGGGGCGTGGCAGGCCGAGTTACTACCTACTCGGCCGAATTGGGCCGAACCGGTAGGAACCCACCTTTGACCCTGACTCCTGGCACAGGAGCCGAATTTGAAATGTTACTGTATTTATCGGAGTATAAGACGCACCTTTTTCCCTCAAAAAAGAAGCTGAAAATCTGGGTGCATCTTATACACTGAATACAGCATTTTTGGCCTCCTGACACCTCACCCCTTTCACCAAAATGGCTGTGCATAGCCTTTAGGAGGCTTCCAGAGTGCTCCAAAAAACTGCCATTTTTTGCTCAGTTTTGCCTCCCCCCAGCCCCCAGGAGCACTCTATAAACCTCCTAAAGGCTATTCATGCCCTTTTTTTTTTTTTTGACAAAAAAGGGCCAGTCTTCACGAAAAACAGGCCGTTTTTGGTAGGTCTGCAGAGTGCAAAAACTTTTTTTTAAATTTGCCTCTTCAAAACCTCGATGTGTCTTATACTCCGGTGCATCTTATACTCTGAAAAATATGGTATATTCTGGTACGTAATTCTTGTAAAAAGCTGAAGGACAGAAAACTCCTTCAGGATTCCTAGCTTAAGGAGGGGGGGGGAAACACAGCTGGTTTGGAAAGCAGAGGGACAAAGGGAACGGCCTTGACAGACAGGAGAAAGAACTGCTGCTGAGGCAACGACCATCTTACAGGGGCCTGAGTGCAGGCCACGGAATTAACTTGAGAAAAGGCTTCAGACCAATCCCGTCCTAGTTTACATGATGATAAAGGGAGCACATTCAGACTTGCACGGGTCTGTCATTGTAAAAACTAAAGGTAAAATTTTTTGCTGTCCAGTCGTGTCCGACTCTCATCTCATCTCTGTTTCCTAACCTAGAGAGCCAGCAATGTCCAAAGACATCTCTCATGATCATGCAGCCGGTATGACTGTACACCGAGGTACACAGAATGCTGTTAACCTTCCCAGCAAAGTGGTACCTATTTATCTACTCTCATATGCATGCTTTCGAACTGCTAGGCAGGCAGGAACTGAGGCAAGTAACGGATGCTCATCCGTCATGTGGCGCTCGGGTCTCCAGCCCCAGCTGTCAGCTTTCCAGCTGACAAGTTTATTAGCGTGCTCCACTCGGTGGCGGGATTCAAAACAAATTTACTACCAGTGGGCGTGGCTTGGTGGGCACGGCAGGAGAAGGATACTGTAAAATCTACATTCTCTCCCAATCAGCTGGGATTCGGAAGGCAGAGAATAGATGGGGGCGAGGCCAGCCACAGGTGATATTTACCGGTTCTCCAAATTGCTCAAAATTTCCGCTACCGGTTCTCCAGAACTGGTCAGGACCTGCTGAATCCCACCTCTGGCCCCATTCTCTGTCATTGTAGCTGTTACAATAAATGAAGTCCTAACTGATCAGCGTTTATGAGGAGTAGCACCTCTGGTGCAGGGCTTCCTGCCTGCTGTGCCCATTTTAGGGCCGCTGATTCACCGTTGGTTCTCAGCCCTCCAAGGAGTTGTAACATGTTCATCAGCCACACCCTGTAAAAGCGTCTCAGCAGACGGGTCAAAACAGGTGAGGGAAGCCGGTGGATCTTTGGGGATTTGCCATTCACATAGGCAGTGGTTTGCTACTCTGGTCTACCTTGAGGACTGACACACCTTCCGCAGGAATTGGGCTGAAGTACACCACACACGGGCATTGCCAACCAAGATCTCAGCAAGCAGATAAGAAGGTCTCGGGTTACCTTTCCTGCCCAGCAGTGTCCCAGAGTTGCAGCACCACCTGGCTGCCGTCCAAGCTCACGGTTTTCATGGAATAATCCACACCTGTAGAAGACAAAACAGCTCCAATTCTATCAATCGATCAGAATAGAGCTGGAAGGGATCTCGGAGGTCTTCCAGTCCAACCCCCTGCTGAAGCAGGAGACACTGTATAATTTCAAACAAATTGCTCTCCCGTTTCTTTCAAAAGCCTCCAGTGATGGAGCGCACCCACAATTTCTAGAGGCAAGCGGTTCCATTGATTAATTCTACTCAATGCTAGGAAATTTCTCCTTAGTTCTAAGTTGCTTCTCTCTTTGATTAGTTTCCACCCATTGCTTCTTGTCCTGCCCTCAGGTGCTTTGGAGAATAGCTTGACTCCCTCTTCTTTGTGGCAACTCCTGAGACATTGGAAGACTGCTATCATGTCTCCCCTAGTCCTTCTTTTCATTAGACATACCCAGTTCCTGCAACTGTTCTTCATACGTTTTAGCCTCCTAATCATCTTTGTTGCTCTTCTTAGTTACTATCTTCTTAAAGTAGTTGCTCTCTTAAGGAATAACAGAGTTGGAAGTGACCTTGGAGGTCTTCTAATTGAGTGGTGGGTTCCTACCAGTTCGACTGAACTGGTAGTGGTTTGGCGGCCTGGGTTGCTGAAACCAGCAGCGACCCAGGCCTGCCACGCCCCCAAACCACTTCTATGGGTGCCGCCATAGGTGCCGCCATCTTGGGTTTTTTGCTTCTGCGCATACGCAGAACAATTTTTATTGCATTGTGCATGCAGTATGCCCACCTACCCCTGTTATAGTCCAACCCAGTGATGCTTAACCTTTTCGGCACCAAGTACTGAAATTGGAGTGAGCGTGTGCATGCAAATTGCACTCGCAAGCAAAATGGTACCAGTTTGGGTAGGAACCCACTCCTTCTTTGAACTCTGGTGCTGGAGAAGCTCCTGTGAGTCCCTTGGACTGCAAGACGATCAAACCAGTCAATCCTAGAGGAGATCAACCCTGACTGCTCTTTAGAAAGCCAGATCCTGAAGAGGAAACTCAAAGATTTTGGCCATCTAAGGAGAAGGAAGGACTCCCTGGAGAAGAGCCTGATGCTGGGAAAGATTGAGGGCAAAAGAAGAAGGGGACGACAGAGAAGGAGGTGGCTGGATGGAGTCAATGAAGCAGTCAGCATGAGCATAAATGGATTCCAGAGGATGGTAGAGGACAGGAAGGCCTGGAGGAACGTTGTCCATGGAGTCACAATGGGTCGGACATGACTTCACAACTAACAACAAGAGAGTTAAATTCTGTAACCTCCAAGAGAAAGCAACACCACCAAAGTTTGACCTCACCAAAATCAACACCCATCAAATACAAATACAATAGCAGAGTTGAAAGGTACCTTGGAGGTCTTCTATTCCAACGCCCTGCCTAGGCAGGAAACCTTATACCGTTCCAGACAAATGGCTATCCAACATCCTCTTAAAGACTTCCAGTGTTGGGGCATTCACAACTTCTGGAGGCAACTTCTGTTCCACTGATTAATTGTTCTAACTGTCAGGAAATTTCTCCTCAGTTCTAAGTTGCTTCTCTCCTTGATTAGTTTCCACCCATTGCTTCTTGTTCTACCCTTAGGTGCCTTGGTGAATAGTTTGATTCCCTCTTCTTTGTGGCAACCCCTGAGATAATTGGAACACTGCTATCAAAATCCCTTTCTATGTGAAGAAAAGAACCTAAAAGAAATAGAATTTTTGAGAGACCAAGAGAAAATGGTTAGAAATGGAGGAAGGGAAAGAAGGGATATATCAGTAAAATAAAATGAAATGTGTTAGCATTATTAATGGTATGTCGCCAACTAAGATGTGAGGGAATTATATTCACATGATTAATTGTGGATAACTAATTAAGTTAAATGCTTATTATATAAACGTTGTATTTGAGGATGTATGGTACCTATCGTAAAATAGAATAACAGGTGGAAAATGAAATGTTACCTTTGGTTTAACCTTGAAGGGGCAAATAATGATATTGTTTACGTATTCAGAAGAAATTAAGTTTTAAGATGAAAAATATGGAAAGAAAATAATACGGCTGAAATTGGAAATGGAAATATGAGGCAGACAGGGACATGCAGTCACTAGAGGCAAGGGAGGCGGGGCGTCACCAGCCTCCTCAGGGAAAGGAAAGTATTTTAAATAATTTTCTTAAATTAATTAAAGCCAGGGTAGTTGCTAACAGATTTCAAGTCACAGTGGCTTGGTGTCTGCTCTCAGTATTAACTAGGAGGAGGCCAGAGAACTAGGGGCCTCTTTTGCATAAGGAATTTTTCACCTTTTAAGAGTTAAGCAAGGGTTAACAAGCAAAGAATTCCTTATGCAAATGAGGCATGTATTCTCTCGCCTCCTGTAGAGGGCATTTTTAGAGGCTTTTTAGAGTTCTCTGGGAGCAACTAGCTCAGTCTGACAGAGCTCTGGCTTTTCAAGAGGGGAGGGCAGGGCAGGGCAGGGAGAAGCAGAGTTGAAATCGTCTCTGAAACAGCTGGAAAAGGTGCGTGTGGGGAGGGGGGAGGAATTCAAAAAGTTTGATCGGAAGGCAGCAGGGGAAGGGGGGGTATGGCAGAGGAGCTGCTTTCAAGCCTTTGGAAAATATATCCAACCCAACTTCTGTGTTTGTGTTTGAGAGTGAGTGAATGAGAGAGGGATCGAAGTTCTCTGTGTGCGTGTGTCTGTTTGAGAGAGGGGGGAGGGAGGGAGAGAGGGAGGAAGGAGGGGGAGGGAGAAGAAAAAGAATGGGAAAACTTATTTTGCAAGGGGGAAACATGCTGTCGCTTTAAATTGGAACTGAGCATGCCTGGCTGTGGAATTCTGGGAGTTGAAGTCCACAAGTCTAAAAAGTGCCTCACCAGGGCTAAAGCTGACCGCATGTCACTGGAGGCAGAATGAATTATGTGTATGAGAGGAGGTTAAAGGGGAAAACCCGGGCAACACTTTGTTTATAAAAGAATTTAAAATTTTAAAAAAGTTTACCCCTCAGTTATTTTTGTTAGGTATAATTACTGATTGTATAGTTGTAGAGACTTATCTGGTTTTGCACTTAATAACCGCAGCTAGACTGCTGGTGGCGCAATACTGGAAGAAGGAAGATTTGCCTACTATTCAAGAATGGACACTGAAAGTAACAAACCTAGCTGAGATGGCTAAAATATCAGCATATCTCAAGGACCATTCAAATGAGAGATATAACCTGGAGTGGAGAAGATGAATTGACTATACTCAAAATAAATATGGGACTAAGAAATTCCAGATAGCTTATGATTAAAGACCAGGAATGATATAAATTGTCTAGAGCTAGTTTAGCAAGGAGGAGCTAAAGCTCAATTGAAAGATGTTATTAACTATCTTTTTTTTCTTTTTAAGTATATGTTAGATTGTTTTTGTTAAAAGATTTATACCCTGTATTGGTTCTGGGAAGTCGGGGGGGGGGGGAGGTTGGGAGGGTTGGGGTGGGGAGGTTGGGGGGAGGGAAGTAAATATATGTAAAAGTTTGTTTTTCAAAATTCTCATTAAAGAAAAATAATTTAAAATTGGTAACAAAAAATGAAAGCCTTGTTTCAAAAAAAAAAATCCCTTTCCATGCAATTGAGGTGGGGGGAAAAAGGGGTTTGAACTGCTGGGCGTGACTCAGAAGACGCCTGGAACACTGGGGCAAGAAATCCGATCAGCCATCACTGGGACACCTGCCATGTACAAAGCCAAGAAGCATTTTCAGGCAAAAATAGCTGAGAAGAGAGACCAAAACAGCTAAAGCAGCAGGCAAATGGGGGGGGGGGGGGGAGGAAGGAGATTGAATGCAGATGTCCAAAGGGTAATTTTTCTTTGTCTTCCCAAAAAAACCAACAACAATACATCCTGCTAACACCAGCACTGCAAGCAGCTTAGAAGAGACTTGCAGGAAGGGCCACATCAGGAATACATTTGTGAAAAATCCAAAGGACCATTTTGCCGCTCGTGAAGGCATCCTCAAAAAACAGAAGGGAGGGAAAGAATTTCTGACCAACGAGGTGCCAAGAACAGTTGGCTCGATAAAGGAGGATATTTGCAGCTCAGGGTTGAAAGGAGGGGTCCCTGGCGCTCCCTGAGCTTGGTTGTTTTCTTGCAAACGTTTCATCACCATACTAGGTAACCTCATCAATGTTAGGGATGGGGTTGGCTCTCAATTTCTATTCTAGAGCCTTGAGCTCTGCCAGTAGAGGCGGGAATGGTCCTTGGTGGGCTGTTTACTGTTAGCTTGTTTGGGAGTTCCTGGATTGGAGTATTGTTTAATTCTTGATTGTTGTGTCTGATGTTAATCTTGGAGTTAATCTACGCCCATCTGGGTGTTGATTGCTGGAAGGGTGGTGTTTTAGTCTTTTTATTCCCTTTTTTTTTTGGGCTGATCAAGTGTCTCTTTTGTCTGGCCTACTGTGCAAATGTATGCAAAAAACAGGCACATGTTTACGTCTATTGATAGCTAATTTCTCAGAGGGCCAGGCTTCCAGGAATTTTCTAGCGTTTTTGGACTTGGCTTGGTCTAGGACAGGGATGTCAAACTCAAGGCAGCCTGAGGGGTGCTTAGATTTGGCCGGATGGCCGGCCTGGAAATATCAAATGACCAGCCCACGGTGCCTCTGCCAGCCAAAACAGGGTATGGGGCAGTGGTGCGTTTCAAATTGTTTTAGAACCTCTTCTGTGGGTGTGGCCTGTTTTGTGGGAGTGGCTTGCCGGCCATGTGACTGGGTGGGAGTGGCTTGCCAGCCATGTGACCAGGTGGGAGTGGCTTGCCAGCCATGTGACTGGGTGCGAGTGGCTTGGCAGTCATGTGTCTGGGTGGGCAGGGCCAACTTGTAAAATGTGGTGAAACTCACTTAACAACGCTCTTGCTTAGCAACCAAAATGTTGACTCAGAAACTCTGGCATTTGAAGCACGCAAGTCTTAAAGCTGTCAAGTTACCAGACCCTTGCACCCCTAACCCTTTAGAAAAAAAAAAAACCCGGGGTGTTCAAACTTGACAGCTTTAAGACTTGTGGACTTCAACTCCCAGAATTCCTCCTCTCGCTCTTCATCTTGATGATGTGCGGAGGGGCAGGGGGGGAGGGAGCTGGAACCGGTTCTAAACGGCACTGTAGATTTGTGGAACCTCTTCTATAGAAGAGCTTAGAACTGGCAGGAACCCCTAACCCTTTAGAAAAAAAAAACCCCAGGGGTGTTCAAACTTGACAGCTTTAAGACTTGTGGACTTCAACTCCCAGAATTCCTCCTCTCGCTCTTCATCTTGATGATGTGCGGAGGGGCGGGGGGGGGGAGGGAGCTGGAACCGGTTCTAAACGGCACTGTAGATTTGTGGAACCTCTTCTATAGAAGAGGTTAGAACTGGCAGGAACCCACCCCTGGTGTGTGGGGGACATCGTGTACCACCACGTGGCCTGTTTTCAGCCTCCGTGGCCTCTTGAAGCACTCTGCCAGCCGAAAATGGGGTGCGGGGGGGCATGCTGCAGGAGGCATCCGTCCTATTCCTGCAAGGATTGCTCCAATTATCACACAACGGCCCTCATGTTAGCATAAAGAGCCGTGGTGGCGCAGTGGTTAGAATGCAGCATTGCAGGCTGACTCACTGCTCACTGACAGCAGTTCGAACCTAGTTCTTTTTTTTTCTAAGTCTTCTTGGCAAGATTTCCCAAGAAGTGATTTGTCCTTGCCTTCCTCTTAGGGCTGAGTGGGAGAGGGATTGGCCCAAGGATACCCAGCTGTCTTTCTGCCCAAGGCAGGACTAGAACTCCCCGTATCCTATGAGTCCTGATGGCAGGGCTAATTCTGTTGACCGCCGACTGCCAGTAGTTCGAGTCTCACTGGCTCAATGTTGACTCAACCTTCTTCCATCCTTCCGAGGTGGGTAAAATGAGGGGCCAGATTGTTGGGGGCAATACACTGACTCTGTAAACTGCTTAGAGAGGTCTGTAAAGCATTATGAAGCAGTATGTAAGTGCTATTGCTATCTATCATCTATCTGTACGGCTCAGTGGTTAGAAAGTAATATTTCTTGACAACCGACTCACATTTATAACGGTAGCAGTATGCCGGGGTCATGTGATCCTATTTTGCGACCTTCTGACCAGCAAAGTCAATGGGGAAAGCCAGATTCACTTAACAACCAGGTTACTAATATAACAACGGCAGTGATTTGCTTAACAAATGTGGCAAGAAAAGTCGTAAAACAGGGCAAAACCCACTAAATTTCTCACTTAGCAACATAAATTCTCGGCTCAATTGTGGTCATGAGTCGAGAATTATCTGTATGGCGATGACACAATTCTCCTCACAACCAACCAATATATCAGAAACCAACTTGATGTATCTGATCAAAAAGATTAAAGTCGGAATTTTCACCTCTTCTTGAACATCAAATGGGCCAAGCTCATAACCAACCACGCCAAGGAACGGAACTGTCAAAATAACCATTGACAGTAATGAGATCAAAGGCCTACAAGAATTTATTTTCCCAGCATTGAAGATTGATCAAAGCAGCGAATGCAATC
Source organism: Thamnophis elegans (assembly GCF_009769535.1). Lineage (NCBI taxonomy): Eukaryota > Metazoa > Chordata > Lepidosauria > Squamata > Natricidae > Thamnophis > Thamnophis elegans. Next base: position 77,197,681 of record NC_045547.1, read on the forward strand.
CGGGGGGTGGGGGGAGATTGTCAAAATTGAACACAGCAATAATTAGTGTGAATTAAAGAATGTGTAATTTCCCTAGCATTGCAGACTGATTAAAGCAGTGAATGCGATGCAGAAAATAAAATGTCAACATTGTACGGGGTTACCAAGCAATAATTAGTGTGAATTGAGTAGGGGGGGGGAGGGGACACCAGCCTGGCATCTAAATGGAGATTTGTCTGCAATTACTGTGTTTGCAATAGCTACCTACGGTTTTGAAAGTTGGACCACGAAAAAAAAAAAAACACCAAACAGGAGGAAAATCGACTCATTTGAGCTGTGGCCTTGAAAGAGGCTCCTGCACATTCCTTGGATAGTGAAGATGACACACAAATAAGTGTTTGGAGCATATAAAACCACACACGTCACTACTGGCAAGGCAAAAATCACAAAATTCCACCAATGTCATGCCATCAAACTCGCTGGAGATATTGTTGTATTCAGGTCTTTTCCTGTGTAACATTGAGATTGTCTTGGCAATGTTTCGGATATATATATATATGTGTGTGTGTGTGTGTGTGTGTGTGTGTGTGTGTGCGTGCGTGTGTGTGTTGTTGTTGTTGTTGTTGTTTTATTTGTGCTGATAAATAAATAAAGGGAGACTAGTATAGATCTATTTCAAGCTATTTAGCTCTCATCAGCTAGCCATACCCTTACTGGCTAGCTGATGAGAGCTAAATAGCTTGAAATAGATCTATACTAGTCTCCCTTTATTTATTTATCAGCACAAATAAAAAAAACCACAAATATAACAAAGGCAACAGTAAAAATATTGGGTTTCTGTCGTGACGGACTCTTGTGACGAGCCGATTGACAGATGATGCAGTTAGCTTCCTCCCATAATTGGGGCTTACCAGGGGTTGTAAAAATCATATATATATATATATAAAAATAGCTAGCTAGCTGATAAGAGCTAAATAGCTTGAAACAGATCTATACTAGTCTCCCTTTATTTATTTAGCAGCACAATTGCAACACAAATGTAACAAGGCAACATAAAAAAATGGCTTTCTGTCTGGATGGCTCCCAGAGTGAGCCGATAGACAGAAAAGGGAAGCAGTATGCTCCCTCCCATATTTGGGCATACCAGGGGTTGTGACACAATACCTATACATACATACATACATACATACATACATACATACATACATACATTCCAGCGAGTTATATACATACATACATACATACATACATACATACATACAACGCCATGTGATGTGATCACAGTCTTCCAATCTTTGTTGTGGCCTGCCAGCAGCCAGCGGAGCTGGAAGCAGAGTTGGATAGTGAGGAGGTTGGGGAGGAACATGGACCAGTCCTGGAGTCTGGGGAAGGCTTGGACAAGGGCTCTGTGTCAGAGGCAGAGACGGGGTCGAGGCCGCCTGGCAGTGATCAGGCGCCTATGGAGCTAGACAGCAGCGAGGCAGAGGAACAGCTGGAGCCTGTTCCCAGTGTGCGCATGGGCAGAGCTGCCAGAACGAAAGAACAACTCAGAAATCAGGGGCGACTTGGGAGTAAAGCCACGGGTGGACGGTGATTGCCCCTCCCATAGGAAATAAAAGAGGAGCGAAAGAGAAGTGGGCTTTTGCAGGAAACAATTTGTTCGTTCGTTCGTTTCAGGAACGAAAATCTCAGAGACTCTGTGCCAAGTTTTTCGTTGCACACAGGGGTGGGTTTCAACCGGTTCGCGGCGGTCCCTGCGATCCGGTTGGTCGCCGAACCCCGAAGCCCCCCCCACGCCTGCACGCCCGCGCACGCCCGCGCCTTACCTGGTTTTGCCGAATTCTGCGCTTCCACGCATGCGCAGGACGCATACAGCGCCTGCGTGATCCTCCAGGAGCAGCTGGAGCATCGCACAGACGCTAGTACGCATGCGTGCGCTGCGCGCGAGGACGCCGCCGGCCTCGTTCCAACCGAACCGGTTGGAACGGGGCGAGAAACCCACCCCTGGTTGCACATCACTGCATTTGGAAAATATTTACATGGCAGCTTTCCAAGCTAGATAAGGTCTGTGGTCATAAATTCACCTTTGATAGACTGTTTGCCAGGCCTTTGCTGAATGTGAATGAGAGGAATTCATATTTGCTTAAAAAGGGGTTTTTTGCCCTTTTAGGAATCTGACTAAAACATATGAAGAACGGTTGCAGGAACTGGGTATGGCTAGTCTAGAGAAAAGAAAAATTAGGGGTGACAGGATAGCAGTATTCCAGTATTTGAAGGGTTGCCACAAAGAGGAGGGGGTCAATTTATTTTCCAAAGCACCTGATGGCAGGACAAGAAACAATGGATGGAAGCTGATCAAAGAGAGAAGCAATCTGAAATTAAAGGAAAAACTTCCTAACGGTGAGGACAATTAACCAGTGGGATGGCTTGCCTTCAGAAGTTGTGGGAGCTTCATCACTGGAGGCTTTTCAGAAAAGATTGGACAAATTCCCATTTGTTGGGAATGGTGTAGCTTGAACAGAGGGTTGTAACTAGAAACCTCCACAGTCCCTTCCAAGTTCTGTCATTGTGTAATTCTCTAATCCAGCTCCTTCCAGTTCATCTTGGTAAAGAACTTGACTTTCAAAATGACACTCCATAAACCCTCTTCTCATGAACCTCTAAATCCAGATCTTTTTCTTCCCAAAGCTGCTACTTTCACCTTTGAAATTTTTGTTTCGATGGCTCCACTTGGTAAAAACAGTCCAGAACCGAGAAGTTGTGTTTCCTGCCCCCCCCACCTTCTTTGACAAAATTATCCACTTTTGATTGCCTGTCAGCTTCATGCCTTCCTTTGCTCAGCAGAGGGAAACGGACTCTGCTAACACATTTTTTTCCCCGCGAGTGCCCAAAAGCCATCGCATTCAACGTGACCCTGGTTAATCGGGGCGACAGCCAATCCGACATGAAAATTCAAAGTGTGCATTCTCATGATATTGAAGGGCTTCACTGGGAACAGATTTAGCCGAGACCTGTCTGATATGGTTGACCTGTTTAGCATAGCCCTCAGCATCACTAGAAAGCGTGGGCACCTCCATCACAACGAGCCACTGTTCTTTTGGAAAATTATTACTATTATTATTCTCATTTAAAGGGCCAGAATGTGATAGAATGTCTAACGCGCTCTGAGGAAGGAGGGGAGGAAGAATTGATGGTCCAAGGGACACCTAAGCTCAAGGGAAGGAAGGAGAGTCAGGGTAACTCTGCCTTAATTACCCTAAAGGTTCCCCTCGCACATATGTGCTAGTCGTTCCCGACTCTAGGGGGCAGTGCTCATCTCTGTTTCAAAGCTGAAGAGCCAGCGCTGTCCAAAGACGTCACCGTGGTCATGTGGCTGGCATGACTCAATGCCAAAGGCGCACGGAACACTGTTCCCTTCCCACCAAAGGTGGTTCCTATTTTTCTATTTGCATTTTTATATGCTTTCGAACTGCTAGGTTGGCAGAAGCTGGGACAGGTAATGGGGGGCTCACTCCGTTATGCAACACTTGGGATTCGAACCGCCAAAATGCCAACCTTTCTGATCGACAAGCTCAACGTGTTAGCCACTGAGCCACCTAGGAATCCCCTAGGAATAAGTTAATTATCCTAGGCATGAGTTAAACAGCACAATTGTGTTGAGAGGCTTCCAGGATTCTGCTACATTTCTCCACTAATATTTTAAAAAAATCACTTTTTTTCTTACTTAACACTGGAAATTTTGGTCCTCAGTTGAGGACTACCTGTACTGTTGTTATTCTATTTTCGAGTTTTTTAAAAAGCAAAAAGGCATTCATAAAATTGATCTCGGGATGTTGACAGTTACCAAATTCCAGGTACCTGCACAGGTATGAATGGCCTGGCTGGCTATCGTACCAGTGTCCGTTCTCTTTTACTTACCGACGGTAGCAGCCGTGCCTGGAAAAAACTGGTCTTCGCAGAATTGCTTTAAAAAGGACGTTTTCCCCACAGCCGAATTCCCCACCAGAACTATCTTGAATATACGATCCGGAGCCGTGTGGAATGCTTCGTCCTTCACACAAGCACAAATATTAGGTGTTCAGGGTTGCATTGTTAGGAATGGGAGAAAAAAAAGGATGCGCAGAAATGGCTGGTTCATATTCTTATGGGGGGGGGAAGTTGCAATTTGATGTCAATGCCTTATTTTACTGCAAAAGAGAGAAACGGGAGTGGATGTTTCTTGGATGGTTAAAAACGGGGCCCAAAGGGTGCATCGTAAGTTCGGAAATAAACTTCCGATAGGTCCGTTGGGCCGTTTTCTGTCCTCCCCAGGCTTCAGGAGGCCCAACCGTGACCCGACAAAAGCGCGAACGTCATAAGCGCGCCGACAAAACCGCGGCGCTAAAACCGCGATGTCAAAAGCACGTCGACAACAGCGCGCCGACAACAGCACGCCGACAGAAGCGCGATTTAAGTTAAAGTAAGGTTTAGGGTTAGGTTTAGGGTTAGGTTTAGGGTTAGGGTTAGGGTTAGGTTTAGGGTTAGGTTTAGGTTTAGGGTTAGGTTTAGGGTTAGGTTACAGCGCGCTTCTGTCGGCGCGCTGTTGTCGGCGCGCTTCAGAGCTCATTCGTCGCGCAGTTTTGTCGGCACGGTTTTGTCACCGCGGTTTTGTCAGGCACGCTTTTGTCGTTCGCGCATTTGTGGTGGAACCGGCCCAACAGGCCCACCAGATGTCAGAAAATGGGCCGTTTCCAGCTTCCGGAGGGTCTTGGGGGGGGGGGAGAGGCTGTTTTTGCCCTCCCCAGGCTCCAAGAAAGCCATGCACGCATACCCAGGGGGCAACGGGGGAGTGGAGTTGCACACACATGCGCAGGGGGGCACAACAATTACGGATGTGGGCGTGACAGCGTGCGCCCATGCACACTTTTGGCACCCGAGGGGAAAAACGTTCGCCATCACTGCTACAGGGTTTCCTGCTTGAGCAGGGGGTTGGACTAGAAGACCTCCAAGGTCCCTCCCAACTCTGTTATTCTTTTAATTTGGTCAAAACGCCCTTCCATCCAAAACAAGATCTAAAATCTGCAAGAAACAACCCATCTCCGAGAGTACCAAGGACCCCATCATTCAACCGTAAGCTACAGATGTTCTCTCCTGTAAAACCTAAACCATTCGGTTTTGTTCCTTACATGTGTCAGGGTTTCTTTTCCCACGGGCTCTTCTCTAGGGGAGATACGAGCCTGTTCAACCTGTGGCTGCCCTTGGGCTCCGTCCACGCCCGATCCTCGCTCGTCTTCCTCTTCTTCAGAGCACCGTATTAGCTGCCTCTCTGTCCTATTCAGAAGATGCGGCAGATGGTCTTCCTCGATGGAGATTAGCCTCCTGAAGGGCTTCCTCTGGGTCAGCCCCCCGGCCTTAGGGGGCTCGGAATCTAATGAAAGATCCGTATTCATACTGAAGGAACTTCTTATTTGGGGTGCGCTAAACGTCTCGTCTTCTGAAGGCTCGCTAGAAAGTGATGAGGAAACCAAAAAAAAAAAACCCCACAACTCAGTCATTTACAACCTAGTGGAAATTTGAAGGTTGGTTCATATTTTTCAGACCTGAACTCAAACGTAATTGAGGAATACATCAGGGGTGTCAAACTCAATTTTACTGAGGGCCGCATCAGGGCTGTGGTTGACCTCGGGAGCCCCAGGGGGCGTGGCCCAACAGGTGGGCATGGCCCAACTGCGTGGGCATGGTCAGCTTGACGTCACTCCCCAAACTGCTGGCATGCTTCCCCTTTGCATTGGGTAGACCGGGTGGAAGCAATGTGGATGTCAGGTCTGCAATTATATTCCTTTTAGAATTTTGGCCTGCCACACTTTCTCTTATTTCATTATGCTGTTTCATTAGTATAGTTGATGGGAGGGGGGAATAGGCAGGAGTAGGATTGTGGAATGTATTGTTATCATTCTTTTCTAGAAGCCAAGGTCATCTTTTGTCTCCGCACTTTAACACCCGACTGGAAGCAACTGGGTGGAGACGCCAGCATGGAAGAAGAAGATTGGACCATGTGATGGATTGTGGGTGTGGGGACAAGATCATGAACTTTTAACTCGGTGGAATTCTGATTCATTTCCAGAATTGGGATTAACACAGATGTGCTAAGATGTCTGATTTATTAAATTGGAACTTTAAGGATCATTTTGCCTTGGACTCTGATTTAATTCTACATGATACTTGGAACGCTGACAGTGGGTAGACCTGGCCAAAGCGGCATGGGCTGGCACCTTAAATTTCCCAGGATTCGGCCCACGGGCCTTGAGTTTGACACCCCTGCAGTACAAGAACATTTTTCTAAATATCGGAAGAATATTCAAACATTTGAAAGTCAGCTCATTTTCACTCTAATTCAAAGTTACCTACTGTATATACTCGAGTATAAGCCTAGTTTTTCAGCCCACTTTTTGGGCTGAAAAAAGCCGCCTCGGCTTATACTCGAGTCAGTGAAAAATTTGCCCGAAATGGAGGAGAAAAAGGGGCGGGGCCATGCCGCTGGGTGACACTCGTGAATGGCCCAGTGCCCCTGTGAGTTTCCCCTCCCTCTGTGTCAGTTTGCCGCGCAGTGCGCACCGCACCATCCCCCCTCCTCACGTTCTAATGTAATGCAGGGCTGTCTTACGATTCCCCTTCCTCCCCCTCCTGCCGCTCTGCAACGATGTCCCACCTCCTCCTTGTTATGGCAAGCAGCCACATAGCGATGTCCCACCTCCTCTGGTACAGTGATCCAATGATAGGAATCACTGTGCCGTGTGTCATAGGAGGCGGGACATCGCTCCCGCGGCTGCACGGGACATCATCATCACAGCGGGACATCAGCATCATGAGGTGAGTGAAGTATTTCATTGAATACACCGCTAGTTTACTGTTTTTCTTTGAAATAAATATTCAAAAACATTATTGGTATCTATTTTTATTTTTGAAATTTACCGGTAGCTGCTGCATTTCCCACCCTAGGCTTATACTCGAGTCAATAACTTTTCCAGTTTTTTGTGGTAAAATTAGGTGCCTCGGCTTATATTCAGGTCGGCCTATACTCGAGTATATACGGTATTATCTTTGATATATCAATGAAATGCAACCGTTAGGTGCCAATCAAGAGAGTCACATTTCCTTAGAATGTTTTTGGACAAATTTGCTTCTCACCACCACTTCAATGGTTGCTACAATAACCATTGGTTGCTTTATGGAAAAATGCCCACGGCTGACCAATTCATCTGTCTAGGACATTTCAGAAAATGTGAGGAATAGAAACTCTTGTCATGCGACTTTCTATATTTAGATACTTCAAAATAAATTTAATCCTCAGAAATTTTATCTTCAAACTTCTTTTTAATTTATTATTATTATTACTATCAAGGAAAATAACCAAAAAGGAATAATAAAGAAGGGGAGAAAAACAATGCAAGCAATAGGATGCATGCAGATAGGCGAACAAATTACAAATAACCAGCAGATTGAAAATATCATATGGCTAATTGCACTTTCAATCCAGAGACACTTCTGGATTGAAAGGATTAGCAGGTGACAGCACCATTGCCCAGGGAGCATCCAGTTGGGGGCTCCTTTCTGCTCCCCCACAGGAGTTGGAGCTAAAGATGGGAGCTCAACCCTACCCAACAGCAGCACTCGGGTCTCCAACACAGGCTTGCTAATCTCCATCCCAGCATCCTACTGATGTGAGCCACTGTGCTTCTTTATATGACTAATATATTTTAATAAATCATTAATAACTTAAAATGAATGGTGCAGTAGCCTAGAGGTGGAACTCTCCTCTCACAATCAGGAGGCCGTGAGTTCAATCCTAGGTAGAAGCAGATATTTCTCTCTGGGCACAATGAGAATAAAGCTGCTGAACAAAACTCCGCATTGGTGACAGGAAGGGCATCCGGCCATTAGAACACTCTGCTAGCTAGCTCCATTCAGTGGCCCAGACTCCACCCCACAAGAGATTATGGGATCATTAAAAGGAGATGATGATTAACAATTTAAAATACTACTGGGAATCCTCGACTTACAACAATTTGTTTAATGACTGTTCAAAGTTACGACGACACTGGAAAAAAATGATTTACGACCATTTTTCACACATACGGCTGTTGCATCATCCCCATGAGATTTACATTCGGATGCTTGACAATGGACTCATATTCACGACGGACAACGTCAATGGGGAAATCAGACTCACTTAACAGCCAAGTTATTAATTTAATAACCGCTGTGATTCACTTAACAAATGTGGCAAGAAAGGTGGTAAAAGCGGGCAAAACCCATTTAAGACATTTCTCACTTAGCAACATAAATTGTGGGCTCAATTGTGTGGTCGTAGGTTGAGGAGTGCCTGCATAAGATATCCCATACAAAGTTTCTAGTCGAGGGATATTTCCAGTAAATTCTAAAAATTGCCTTCAAATAAAAACAATACGTTGCAAAAATAATAATTAGCAAAGCGTTTTCCTTGCTCTACTGTGAATACTGTCCAACTCTGTAAGTTATCTTAAAATAATAATAATAATAATAATAATAATAATAATGCGTCCAAGACAAAATGGAAGGCTTACCTCTTCAGTGAACTCCTTCTCTCGATATATTTGCCAATAATTGAGCCTGACCTTTCTTTCCGATGGACAGGGGCCTCAGACCCAGATTTCTGCAGAAATATTGTTTTAAAATGTCAAAATATACTTAATAAAAGAGTAGATTTCATGCCGGCATGTCAAAACTGTATAGATAAGCTTGTTTGTACCAGGTAATCCTCCCCTCATGACCAAAATTGAGCGTGGCATGACAAAACCGCGAAGCCCTTATCCGCGGAGACATAAACACGTCGCTAAAGCCGCGATGTCATCACCGCACGTCATCACCGCTGCGACAACAGCGCGGCAACAGAAGGGCGCTTTAAAACGGCGCCGCGGCAGAAAGCCGATTTCAATTAAGGTAAGGGTTAGGATTAGGTTTAGGGGTTTGTTTTAGGGTTTGTTTTAGGGTTAGGTTTAGGTTTAGGTTTAGGTTTAGGTTTAGGTTTAGGGTTAGGGTTAGGTTTAGGGTTAGGTTTAGGGTACTGAGTGCTTGGGAATGCGCGGATTTGCCCTCCGCGATTATGTCATCGCGGTAGGGTCGCATTTTTCCTTAGCGCTTCGAACGGCGCGAATTAGTCTTCGCGCTTATGTCTCCGTGGATAAGGGCTTCGCAGATTTGTAGTGGAACCAAATTGAGCGCAAAATTTCCATTGCTAAGTGAGACATTTCTTCAGTGAATGTTGCCCTGTTTTACGACCTTTCTTGGCACGGTTGTTAAGTGGGCATTGAAGTTGTTAAGTTAGGGACACAGTTGTTCGGTGAATCCGGCCTCCCCATCAGACCTTGCGTGTCAGGAGGTCGCAAAAGGGGATCCTGTAGATTCTGGGACACTGCAACCGTCATAAATGTGTGTCCATTGTCAAGCGTCCGATTGTAAGTCACATGACCACGGGGATGCTTCAACTATCATACGTGTGGAAAATGGTCGTATGTCACTTTTTTCAGTCTCGTAATTTCGAACGGTCATCAACAAACAGTTGTAAATCGAGGACTACCTGTAGTATTTTACGGTTGCTAATGATTTATAATAGGTTTCTCTTTCAACAGCTACAGGCTGTGTCTCCAGTGTCCATCAGCTTCTAGAAAAATCCTTCTTCCCCCTTGGGGTCATTGATTAGGCAATGGGTATCCATCAGGGCATGAGAAGGATGAAATATCGGTTCTACCACAAAACCGCGGACGACAAAATCACGGTCGACGAAAGCGCGTATGTGACGTCATCACAGCGCGACGAAAAAGATCGAAAAAGATCGAAAAATGTAAAAATAAAGCTAAAACCTTCCCCAAACCTAACCCTAAACCTAACCCTAAACCTAACCCTTAACCTAACCCTAAACCTAACCCTAAACCTAACCCTAAACCTAATCCTTAACGTAACGAAAAACCTAACGCTAACCCTTAACCTAACGCTAAACGTAACGCTAACGCTCTAACCCTAACCCTAACCCTTAACCTAACCCTAACCCTAACCCTTACCTTTATGTGAATCGGCTTGCTGTAATTTAATTTTTATTTCAATTTTTCGATCTTTTTCGTCGCGTTGTGATGACGTCACATACGCGATTTTGTCGACCGCGCTTTTGTGGAACGCGCTTTTGACGGGTCACGGAAATATCTGGTTCTCAAGGCATGGATCCACTGAGTCAGAGGTGGGGAATGATGCAGGGGTGGGTTCCTGCAGGCACTACTGCCGGTTTGCTCATGGGTGCGCAGTGCGCGCATGCGCAGTGCAATAAAAATTCTTCTGAGCATGTGCGGAAGCAAAAAACAAGATGGAGGTGGCTATGGCACCGCCCGGAGAACCACTTCAGGGGCGTGGCAGGCCTGGGTTGCAGCTGGTTCCAGCGACCCAAGCCGCCAAACTACTACCGGTTCGGCCGAAAGGAACCCACCACTGGAAGGATGGAGTTTTTATGACTTGTGCACTTCAACTCCCAGAATTCCTGAGCCAGCATGGCTCCTAGTCAGCATGGCTGGCTCAGAGAATTCTGGGAGTTGAAGTTCACAGAGTGCAAAAGGGCCAGAGTTTCCCCCAGCCCTGCTCTGAGTGGTGGGAGATCTGAGCAAGAGAGAAGTGGCTCATTTCCTTTCTCCTGTGGCATTTTTTATGCGCTCTTCAAAGGCATTAAACAGTAGGAAGAGAGAGATAGGTTGAAATTAAATGAATATGATGCATTCCTCAATTTATAACCATCTTTTCAGCAACTCCAGGCCTCCTGAGGCACCCTGAGGTTCTGCATAAGGACTGCAGTGGGGACAGCCGGGATGCTTTGTTTAATGACAGCAACAACTTAATGACCGTAATTCTGAGCTCAGCTGTGGTCATAAATGGAGGCTTACCTGAATTACAATCTTAATTGTAATCTGCCTGCATTGTCTAAATCGGATGGAATTTAAAGTTTTAAATGTGAAGGTGCAGTTACAGGTTTTGTCTGAGGCCTTCATGTAAAAAATCCCTTTTATCAAAAACAAACAAACCCATACCTGCTGAAGACGTTCGTCACGTTGATCACTTAGATGTTTGTTCCTTTCTCTATGAGGAAGGAAGGAAGGAAGGAAGGAAGGAAGAAAGGAAGGAGGGAGAGAGGGAGGGAGGGAGGGAGGGAGATGGGAATGACAGAAAGAAAAGGAGGGAGGGAGAAAGGAAAGAAAGAAGGATGGAAGGAAATGAGAATGTCAGTTAGGAAAAAAGGAGGGAGGGAGGGAGGAAGGAAAGAAAGAAGGATGGAAAGAAATGGGAATGACAGAAAGAAAAGGAAGGAGGGAGGAAGGAAAGAAAGGATGGAAGGAAAAGAGAATGTCAGTTAGGAAGAAAAGGAGGGAGGGAGAAAGGAAAGAAAGAAGGATGGAAAGAAATGGGAATGACAGAAAGAAAAGGAGGGAGGGAGGAAAGAAAGAAAGAAGGATGGAAGGAAATGGGAATGTCAGGAAGAAAAGGAGGGAGGGAGGATGGAAGGAAGATAAGAAATTAAAGGAAGGGAAGGAGGGAGGGAAGGAGGAGGGAAGGAGATGGGAATGACAGGAAGAAAAGGAAGAAGGATGGAACGAAGATCAGAAAGTAAAGGAAGGGAAGGAGGGAGAGAGGAGGGAAGGAGATGGGAATGTCAGGAAGAAAAGGAGGGAGGGAGGGAGGAAGGAAAGAAGGATGGAAGGAAATGGGAATGACAGAAAGAAAAGGAGGGAGGGAGGAAGGAAGGAAAGAAAGAAGGATGGAAGGAAATGGGAATGACAGAAAGAAAAGGAGGGAGGGAGGGAGGAAGGAAAGAAAGAAGGATGGAAAGAAATGGGAATGACAGAAAGAAAAGGAAGGAGGGAGGAAGGAAAGAAAGGATGGAAGGAAAAGAGAATGTCAGTTAGGAAGAAAAGGAGGGAGGGAGGGAGGAAGGAAAGAAAGAAGGATGGAAGGAAATGGGAATGACAGAAAGAAAAGGAGGGAGGGAGGGAGGGAGGAAGGAAAGAAAGAAGGATGGAAGGAAATGGGAATGACAGAAAGAAAAGGAGGGAGGGAGGGAGGAAGGAAGGAAAGAAAGAGGATGGAAGGAAATGGGAATGTCAGGAAGAAAAGGAGGGGGAAGGGAAGGGAAGGGAAGGGAAGGGGAAGGAAGGAAGGAAGGAAGGAAGGAAGGAAGGAAGGAAGGAAGGAAGGAAGGAGGGAGGGAGGGAGGGAAGGAAAAACACCAAAATTAAAGGGTATCTTTCAAGATTGCCCATTTACCAGTAAACTTTTTCAATTTGGGAGCAGGGTATTTATCCTGGCCAAATGGTTGTATTTTACTCCTGTTTTGTTTTGTGGGGAAATTCTGGGATGCCATTTTTAAAAAGTAGGTTCTGAATACTAGGATTTTGATACCTTTCTTCTACTGGTGAATGACAGAGGGGCTAATTAAGGATGGAGCCAGGAAGACATAAGCAGCTCCGAGCAGCTCTTAAGTTGAAAGCTACAGTGCTCGAAGACAAATGAGACACAGTCAAAATGAATTAGACAAATCAAACTATTAAGAAAATTGGTCAGAAAACAGCTTGGTTTGTTCCGTATTCGATTGGGTCCCTGAGAGGCCTCCCCAAATATCATCCTCCTAGAACCCAAAGTTAGGCAGCCTCCATCTTGAGTCTGCTGCCAGCTGCTCTGGTCGCACAGTAGAGGACGGAGAAAGGAGGGGACCCTCCCTCCCACAACTTAATGGATACAACAGAGATACTACTGGGGCAGGGATGAACCATTTGTCACTTATCAAGATGATTTGGTTCATTTTGAAAGAACTGGCTCATGATTGGAGGTTGCTACTTCATTTTTGCCATTAATGGAAGCCTCACTGGCCTCCCTGTTTCACTGGCCCTTGCAGAATGATACTGGCCTAGATTTTGTGATAAACTAGCTGATAGCCTGGGTATGTATTTATCCCAATCCTGTATTAGAGGGAGCCCCCTTGTGGAGTACTGCGAAGCCGTTACCATGGCAACTTCACTGTGCTGTACAGTGGAAGCCATTTTAAGGCACAAAAGGCTGCATCTTAACAGAATCCAAAATGCACACTATCACTGTCAAAATATAATACTGTAGATATAATTCAGTCCTTTTTATTTTATGATAAAGGTTCCAATTTTACTGGGAAAAATATGTACATGCATTCAATCCCTTTACCTGTTTTTATTTAAACAAATAGCTATGACTTCCTTATACAATGCCGCGATAAAGAACATTCATAAAAAAAGGAAGATCACACACACACACACACACACACACACACGCACGCACACGAAGACACACAAAGCTTGTTTTGGAAATCTTACCTCAAAAAATACAATTGTTTAAGGAGTCCTAATTTCTCCCTCTCTAATATTTCTGTCACTCGACAAACCTCACTGGAGAAGAAATAAAACAAAGGTTTTGTAAAATCCAGTCCGACCTGCTTAGACGAAACACCAACGGAGCTGTGATTTACTCTCTCTTGTTAAGTATTGCACGAATAACTACAGAAGCGGACCAAATTCCTAATTACTGCAGTTTATTTATTGTTAATGAGTACTTTTAATCTAAATCCGGACAGAAAAATTGCTCTTGAGACCCAATAAAAGTAAAGTGAAGATCCAGGGTGGGAAGATCGTTAAACTTGCATTTTATGGAGGGGGGCAGCCCCACAATTTTACAGATGCGCGATTAGTTCAATAAAGCCCTGGAGACGTCCTCAACTTTAACTAAAGCAAAATCAGCAAATTTTATTCTATCTTTTGCTGAACGTTTGTCTGTTCAACTCGCTGTTTATTCTCGCTCCCGGATTATCCAAATCCTAATCTAATAAAAGAGTCAGTTGCGATGTAATCAAATTAACGCTGCTCGTATTAAGAGTCGTTTCAATTTGAGAATAAAAAGAGACTTCTCAAGTTTTTCATTCACTAAAATTCCATGACATGAAAAACAAATACAATAGCAGAGTTGGAAGGGACCTTGGAGGTCTTCTAGTCCAACCCCCTGCCTAGGCAGGAAACCCTATACCACTTCAGACAAATGGCTATCCAACATCTTAAAGACTTCCAGTGTTGGGGCATTCACAACTTCTGGAGGCAAGATGATTAATTGTTCTAACTGTCAGGGAATTTCTCCTCGGTTCTAAGTTGCTTCTCTCCTTGATTAGTTTCCACCCATTGCTTCTTGTCCTGCCCTCAGGTGCTTTGGAGAATAGTTTGACTCCCACTTCTTTGTGGCAACCCCTGAGATATCGGAAGACTGCTATCCTGTCTCCCCTCGTCCTTCTTTTCATTAAACTAGACATACCCAGTTCCTGCAACCGTTCTTCGTATGTTTTAGTCTCCAGTCCCCTAATCCTCTTCATTGCTCTTCTCTGCACTCTTTCTAGAGTCTCCACATCTTTTCTACATCGTGGCGACCAAAACTGAATGCAGTATTCCCATTGTGGCCTTACCAAGGCATTATAAAGTGGTATTAACAATTCACATGATGTTGATTCTATCCCTCTGTTTATGCAGCCTAGAACTGCGTTGGATTTTTTGGCACACGGCTGGCTCATATTTAAATGATTGTCCACTAGGGCTCCAAGATCCCTCTCACCGTTACTCCTATTGAGCCAGGTACCACCTATACCAGTGTTTCTCAACCTTGGCAACTTGAAGATGTCCGGACTTCAACTTCCAGAATTCCCCAGCCAGCAAATGCTGGCTGGGGAATTCTGGGAGTTGAAGTCAGGACATCTTCAAGTTGTCAAGGTTGAGAAACACTGACCTGTACTGTACCTGTCTTAAAAATTGCATTCACATATATTAAAAAAATAAACATGTTCCATTTTTAATTAGTTTGCCTGCTCTTTAATTCTATTTTATAGACATTGGGTATGTTTGCCACCTTGACTTATTTGTAAAAATTATAATGGTGGGATAAATATATATATATATATATATATATATATATATATATATATATACATTCAATTTCATAGCTACTAAGATTGTTGGCTGGGCAGGTACAATTTTGGCCAAGCTGATTAAGGCTCATGTGTCACTTTTACGACTCTCGCGGCATCCCCATAATCAAATGGCCGAAATTTAAGACGCTTGGAAACTGGCTCATAGTTATGGTAGTTGCACCGTCCCAGGGTCACGTGATCCCCTTTTACGACCAAGCGCAGTCAATTGGGGGGGGGGGGAGCCAGATTTAACTTATTCCTGTGACTAACTGCAGAGATTCACTTAACAACCGTGGCAAGAAAGATCATAAAATGGGGCAAAACTCGCTTAACAAACGTCTCACTTAGCAACAGAAATTTTGGGATTCAATCGTGGTTGTAAGTCAAGGACGACCTGTAGTGGAATTACCGCAACACTCACCCATATATATATATATATATTTGTCTAGCTCACATTACAAAGATTCCCAGTTGCAGTTAATAAAAACCTCATTTGGGCAAAATTTCCAGGCCACCCGCAGACTTTTTCCTTCCAGCGGCCACTCTCTGATCAGTATGATTTCATTTGTGTAATAAAGTGTCCTTTTATAAAATCAATCTCCTTAGGTCAGTGATGGGCAACCTTTTTGGCGTGGTGTGTCAAAAATCGGCAAAAAATCGAGCATAACTTGCGTTGTGTGTCACTTCGACAAAAACATAATTTTGCGCAATTTATAGTTTAAACTGGAAAAATATTTACAATTCCTTATGTCTCTCTTTAATTGCTGTTGTACGTTTGTGTTCAGTCTCATTATTCGGTCTTTTATGATATTTCTACTGAGTGGTAACTCAGATATTCTCTTAATAATTGCATCTTTATTCTGCATATCGTGAAATAGAACTGGCGCACATCTTAGGAGAGTTTCTTTAATAAATTCTCCCTCATTAAGCGCTTTTGCATGCTGAGCTATGGAGTGAGCAATGCTCAAACTTGCAGAGTTTAAATTTGTAGAGCCTTTCATAAATTTAAGGATGGAGTTAGATTGGCTCTTATAAAGGTGTAGCTTTACTGCGGTCGTAACCGACAGTCCCAGGAATAGACTCTCTGTGCCGGCCTGACTGGAGAGAGGCGCGCACTGTTCCCGCGCTCCTCTCCTGCGGGTCCTCCCTCGCCGCGCTGATGACGTGTGTGCGCACGGCACGCACGCCTTACCAGCAGCCCCTGCGCTCAGAAAGGGGCGGCGGCGATACAGTAAGTGAGTGTGGGCGGGGGAGATCACACGTCCCGCCCCCCCGTTCCTCCAGCACAGATTCTTTCATCCTCGGCGGCCGTGCAGGAGCCGAGGATGAATCGCATGAAATCCTGTGCGTGTCACCCCAAATGGCTACGCGTGTCAGCACTGACACGCGTGTCATAGGTTCGCCATCACTGCCTTAGGTTAATTCCTCTTTTCTAGAATTACGCACATTTCCTTTTCTTCCTGCAGTTTTTTAGCTTCCTCCTGAAGAATGTCCAACTGCTGTTGAGCAATAATTAACTCCTCGGAGGTTCTCTCCAGCGAATTCAGGAGCTCTTGGTTAGTAACCCTCAATTTGGTATTTTCCGTGGTCGTGTCGCACTTCACATGCTGTAGCTCTTTGCACTGCGTGTCCAGCTGTAAAAAAAAAAAGGAAGAACCGTATTTTTTTTAAAAAAAATTGAATGCGTTTTTATTAATCACAAGTCCATATCACGTGCCCTTGTGACCTCTAGGCTGGAATACTGCAATGTGCTCTACATGGGGCTGCCCTTGAAGAGCATTCAGCGACTTCAGCTAGTCCAGAATGCGGCCGCGCGAGTGATTGTGGGTGCACCTCGATTCACCCACATAACACCTATCCTCTGCGAGCTGCACTGGCTACCTGTTGATCTCCGGGTGCGCTTCAAGGTGCTACTTATCACCTATAAAGCCCTTCATGGTAGTGGGCCTGGGTACTTGAGAGACCGCCTACTGCCAATTACCTCCACCAGACCGATACGATCGCATCGATTAGGCCTCCTCCGAATTCCATCTTCCAGCCAGTGCAGACTGGCAACTACCCGGAGGAGAGCCTTCTCGGTGGCTGCTCCGACCCTTTGGAACGAACTCCCCGTGGAGATTCGGACCCTCACCACCCTCCAGTCCTTCCGCGCCGCTTTAAAGATCTGGCTGTCCCGGCTGGCCTGGGGTTAAGATTGTAGCCCCACCCGAACTGTGTGACTGTTGTGCTCTTTTTTTAACATGTTGTATTGTCTACTGTTTGTCTTCCCCCCCCCCCTTTTGAATTGTGAGCCGCCCTGAGTCCCCCCAGGGAAAAGGGTAGCATACAAATAAAGGAAAAAATCTTAAAAAAAAATAAAAATCTAAAACGCCTCCACAGTGATTTTTTAAAAAAAATCCTTATTGTTTTTAAAACTGTGACAGAAAAGACGAAAACACAAAGATAGCTATAATGCAAATGCATACATTTTTCAGGGGAAAAACATCAACATATAAAATTTTAGCCTCTAGATGTCTCGAAGTCAAATCAATTTTTAAAAAACATTGGCGACTTTCATTTTGATACCCATTCAAAATGTCCCAAAGGTGCTTTTCCAGGAGGCAACTGGACTTTCTTGTTTTTCTTTGAAGACGTTTCGCTCCTTGTCCAAGAAGCTTCTTCAGCTGCAAGAAGCTTCTTCAGAGCTTAAAGTAAAATTTCTGCAAACTGCCAACTGCTAACATTTGTAACACGGTTGTTAAGTGAACCTGGCTTCCCCGTTGACCTTGCTTGTCAGAAAGTCGCAAAAGGGGATCACATGACACCCCCCCCGGGACACCGCAACGGTCATAACTACGAGGCAGTTTCCAAGGGTCAGAATTTTGAACTCTATAGGTTCAAATGAAACGGTATAGGGTTTCCTGCCTAGGCAGGAGGTTGGACTAGAAGACCTCCAAGGTCCCTTCCAACTCTGCTATTGTATTGTATTGAACACATGACCATGGAGATGCTGCCACAGACGTAGGTGTGAAAAATGATCATAAATCAACGCCACTGTAACTTTGAATGGGAAGTAAATATAACTAAATGAACTCTTGTAACTTTCCCAGATTCACTGAACAACCCAACTGAGCAACTGCAGGGATTCACTTAACAGGTGTGGCAAGAAAGGTCTTAAAGTGGGGCAAAATTCACTTAAGAAATGTCTTGCTTAACAACAGAAATTTTAGGCTCCATTGTTGTCGTAAGTCAACAATTTTATATTTTATATATTTTACCTATACTTGAAAGTATGTATGTATGTGTGTGATATGTATGTATGTATGTATGTATGTATGTATGTATGTATATATATATTTATCATATCATTTATTATATATATAATATTTATCAGCACAAATAAAAAAACACAAATATAACAAAGGCAACAGTAAAAATATTGGGTTTCTGTCGTGATGGACTCTTGTGACGAGCCGAATGACAGATGATGGAAGCAGTTAGCTTCCTCCCATAATTGGGGCTTACCAGGGGTTGTAAAAATCTAAAATATATATATATATATATATATATATATATATATATATATATATATATATATATATATTTATTTATATATTTATATATTTATATATATATTTATATTTGTGTGTGTACACACACACACACACACACACACACACACACACACACACACACATATATATATATATATATATATATATATATATATATATGTTGTATTTGTCCTGATAAATAAATAAAGGGAGACTAGTATAGATCTATTTCAAGCTATTTAGCTCTCATCAGCTAGCCATACCCTTACTGGGATTCGAACCTGGGCTGTATTACATGTTAGGCAGATGTCTAACATGTAATACAGCCCAGGTTAGAATCCCAGTAAGGGTATGGCTAGCTGATGAGAGCTAAATAGCTTGAAATAGATCTATACTAGTCTCCCTTTATTTATTTATCAGCACAAATACAACACAAATGTAACAAAAAGGCAACAGTAAAAATATTGGGCTTTCTGTCGTGATGGACTCTTGTGATGAGCCGATGGACAGAGAATGGAAGCAGTTAGCTTCCTCCCATAATTGGGGCTTACCAGGGGTTGTGACACTAAATATATACATACATACATACATACATACATACATACATACATACATACATACAGGTAGGCAGGCAGGCAGGCAGGCATACATACATACATACATACATACATGCAGGTTTTGGTATATTTGGGTCTTTTCCCGTGTAAGATTGAGAGTATCTTGACGACCTCGTCGAAACGTCGCCAAGATACTCTCAATCTTACACGGGAAAAGACCCAAATACACCAAAACCTGCATACCTATACCCGTGAAAATCTACAAATATATATAATTTATACTTGAAAGTTCTTATATATACATACATATATACACATACACACACACACACACACGCATATAAACACACAATGTGTGTGTGTGTTAGAGAGAAAGAGAATGTGTGTGTGTGTGTGTGTGCGGTTGTGTGTAATATATATGCTGGCTTTTGTAATCTGCTTACGTTCAATCAGTTACAGAACCACTTACACTAAATAAATAAATAACATTTCTGAATAAAAGAAAATGTCTTTTTTCTTTCTTCCTTTCTTCTTTTGCGAAATTCAATTATCTTATCATCTAGGTTTAAACCAGCATCGCCATGACAACGTAATAAGGCAGCTGATGGTTGAAACTGGCACTTTTCCCAAAAGAGCACAAATAAAACGAATATGGCCGTGTAGAAGGGAAATGGGGGGGGGAAGCGGCCCGTAAATCCTCCAAGAACAGGGACAACAAGCCAATTGCCTGAACAGGTTATTTTTCAGGCCATGTGAACTGCTCAGTTTACCTACACTTGAACCTTCAAACACTGATAAGCAACATTTGGGATAATTTACAGCTTCCAGTCAGAGCTCTGTTGAGTCAGTTCCGTAGAGGTCAGGCTGATATTTATGTGATACAGATCAACTGGCCAGCTGGCTAAAGAAGTTAAATTCACTATATAAGACTTGAAAAATAAGCAGAGGGCTAAAAAAGTTAAATTCACTATATAAGACTTGAAAAATAAGCAGAGGGCTAAAGAAGTTAAATTCACTATATAAGACTTGAAAAATAAGCAGAGGGCTAAAGAAGTTAAATTCACTATATAAGACTTGAAAAATAAGCAGAGGGCATTGCAATCTGAGGGGGCTGCTCAAAGAGAAAGAACAAACCAATTATTATACTATTTTGGGAATCTTTTTACCGGTGGTTAGAGAATAGACATGAGAATTAATAGTGAAAGGAGTTATCTAAAATAGAAAATGTATTAACAGTCAAAATAACTAATAAGATTTAAATAAATTACAGCGGGATTGTTATAATATTAGATACTTAAGATATTGGAAATTAAGCTAGGATGAGATTAAATAATGAATAAGATTGTATATTTTATTGTTGGCACAAAATATTTATACCCAGATGACACACTGGTTAATGGAAAATGGATTGTTTATATAAAAAAATAAAATAAAAAAATATTTTTAAAAAAGGATTTGTTCCAGAGGCCCTATGGGTCAGGCAGTGTGGTGTCTTTTAAGTTTTCCTCTTTCTTTCCTATCAGAGGAAACAGAAGAAATGAAATTCTTTGCTTTTTTAGAGTGTTAAATTTATATTTATTTATATTTGGGCAGACAAGGTTGCCTTGATAAAAAAAAAAAACTTTGTTTTTTCGACTTTTTGTCCAGTGGCGTATTCCAGAAAGCAAGCAAACCATCGCAAAATACAAGTACTCGGTTTAGGAACTACCATGGAGCCCCCAAATTTTCTGTTGCTAAGCAAAACAGACGTTAAAGGGAATTTTGCCCCTATTTTGCGACCTCTCTCGCCACAGCTGGTAAGAGAATCCCTGCAGTCGTTACGATAGTAACACGGTTGTTAAGTGAATCTGGCTTTTCCCCGTCGACTTTTCAAAAAGTCGCAAAAGGGGATCGCACAGCTCAGTCCGCAACCGTCATAAATATGAGTCAGTTGCCTAGATTTTGGTAGCATCCATGGGGGAACGCTGCAATGGTTGTAAGTGTGAAAAAGGGTCGTAAGTCACTTTTTTTTCCAGTGCCGTTGTGGTCGCTTTGAACGGTCACTCGATGAACTGTTGTAACTCAAGGAATACCTGTACAAGCATGGCCAATTTAGGACTTGGTTCAAGGCTAACGGGCTTTATTACAAGTGCAGCTAAAAAGATACAGCAGAACTGCCACCGTATGGCTGAGCTCACTTAAAAATCTGCTGCGATTACAACACCATAATTTCTACCTACTATTTTCTGCCGTTGAGTCAGTTGCTCGAATTCCTTCTCCTTTTCCACAAGTTTTTGTTCCAGTTCCTGCTGTCGGGACTGGAACCTCTCAGCGCCCTGCAAATTTGGGAAAGAAGTTTAAACAATTAGTCCCTTTTAATAATTGAACAATACAGCCCAAAGATGGGACAAGCATTTCGTATTGACTTGTCAGTACCTACATTACAATAACACGGTTGAAAATCAGCCTCAAATATAAGATCTAGCAAGAGCATTAAGCATATAATGTATGCGGGAAATTATCTCTGTCTATAACTATATCACCTATATCTATATCTAATCTATCTCTATCTCCTATCTATCTATCTATCTATCATCTATCTATCTATCTATCTATCTATCTATCTATCTATCTATCTATCTATCTATCTATCATCTATCTATCTATCTATCTATCATCTGATCATATCTATCTATCTATCTATCTATCTATCTGATCATATCTATCTAATCATATCTATCTAATCATATCTATCTATCTATCTATCTGATCATATCTATCTATCTATCTATCTATCTATCTATCTATCTATCTATCTATCTATCTATCTATCCTATCATCTCTCTTATCTAGCTATCATCTATATCATCTATAATTTCTATCTATCTATCCTATCATCTATCTCTTATCTATCTATCATCTATATCATCTATAATATCTATCTATCTATCTATCTATCTATCTATCTATCTATCTATCTATTATTTATAGCTATCTATCTATATCATTTATACCTATCTATCTAATCTATTTCAGCTATCTATATCATTTATATCTTTATCTAGATCTATCTATCATTTATAGCTATCTATTTATATCTTCTATATCATCTATCTATCTATCTGATCATATCTATCTATCTATCTATCTATCTATCTATCTATCTATCTATCTATCTATCTGATCATATCTATCTAAACATATCTATCTATCTATCTATCTATCTAATCATATCTATCTATCTATCATCTGATCATATCTATCTATCTATCTATCTATCATCTATCTATCTATTATTTATAGCTATCTATCTATATCATTTATAGCTATCTATCTAATCTATTTCAGCTATCTATATCATTTATATCTTTATCTAGATCTATCTATCATTTATAGCTATCTATTTATATCTTCTATATCATCTATCTATCTATCTGATCATATCTATCTATCTATCTATCTATCTATCTATCTATCTGATCATATCTATCTAAACATATCTATCTATCTATCTAATCATATCTATCTATCTATCATCTGATCATATCTATCTATCTATCTATCTATCTATCTATCCGATCATATCTATCTATCTGATCATATCTATCTATCTGATCATATCTATCTATCTATCTATCTATCTATCTATCTATCTATCTATCTATCTATCTGATCATATCTATCTAAACATATCTATCTATCTATCTAATCATATCTATCTATCTATCATCTGATCATATCTATCTATCTATCTATCTATCTATCTATCTATCATCTATCTATTATTTATAGCTATCTATCTATATCATTTATAGCTATCTATCTAATCTATTTCAGCTATCTATATCATTTATATCTTTATCTAGATCTATCTATCATTTATAGCTATCTATTTATATCTTCTATATCATCTATCTATCTATCTGATCATATCTATCTATCTATCTATCTATCTATCTATCTATCTATCTATCTATCTATCTATCTGATCATATCTATCTAAACATATCTATCTATCTATCTAATCATATCTATCTATCTATCTAATCATATCTATCTATCTATCATCTGATCATATCTATCTATCTATCTATCTATCTATCCGATCATATCTATCTATCTGATCCTATCTATCTATCTATCTATCTATCTATCTATCTATCTATCTATCTATCATCTAATCATATCTATCTGATCATATCTATCATCTATTCATATCTATCTAATCATATCTATCTAATCATATCTATCTAATCATATCTATCTATCTATCTATCTATCTATCTATCATCTATCTATCTGATCATATCTATCTGATTCTGTCTGTCTGTCTGTCTGTCTGTCTGTCTGTCTATCTATCTATCTGATCATATCTATCTATCATCTATCTATCTATCTATCTATCTATCTATCTATCTATCTATCATCTAATCATATCTATCTAATCATATCTATCTAATCATATCTATCTAATCATATCTATCTATCTATCTCTCATCTATCTATCTATCTATCTATCTATCTATCTATCTATCTATCTATCTATATAAATGATTGTGTGTGTGTGTGTTTGTGTGTTCTAGCATAACTGGAACGTCTCAAGCAATTTCAACCAAACTTGATACACAGATGACTTACTCTCTCGAAACAAATACTGTGGAGGTAAAACACCTCTAATACCCTGGGGGAGGGGGGAAGGTTCTGTTAAGATACAGCCTATTGTGCCTTAAAATGGTTTCTACTGTACTGCCTTAAAATGGCTTCTTTTACAGCGCTGTGGAGTTGCCATGGTAACGGCGTCACAGTACTCCACAAGGGGGCTCCCTCTGGTAATTCATTCTATAAATGGAATGATTTCAGCACTTTAACTCATATCTTAAACAAACCATTTATTTTGCTACTTTTACTTCTATAGCGTGGGAATAACTCTGTACTCATACGCTACATCCATCTGTCCTTTAACATCCATCTTAAGAAATACACTTGCCTCCAACACAACTTTTTCTTTCTCGGTTTTGATCTGCTGCTCCATTTCTTCATACAGATGCTGGATTTCATCATCGTAGGCAGACATTTTGCTGATATGGGATGTTTTAAAAATACGATAAATTACCTCTGGGTTGGAGCATCAGCAAAAAGGAGAGACGAGAAACCAGATAATAATAAAGGCGATAATAACCGGTTCCTTTTGAGGGACAGTCCAGTGCGAATAGGTAGGAAAATGTACCAGATAAACCTACAGCTGCTTCGCAAATCACACTCAGGAACATTTCCATATAGGGAGGGTCTTGGGGGGTGGAAGAGGCCATTTTCACCCTCCCCAGGCTCCTGGAAAGCCTCTGGAGCCTCGGAAGGGCAAAAAACGGACCTAGCGGGCCCACCGGAAGTCAGAAAACGGTCCGTTTCCGGCCACCGGAGGGCCTCCGGGGGGGCGGGGGTGGCCGTTTTTGCCTTCCCCAGGCTCCGAGAAAGCCGTGAGCACATTGGGGGGGGGGTGTCACATGCACATGTGAAGGAGGCACGCCACGGGGAGCATTAAATTATGGGAGTGGGAACACAAGAACAGTGCGTGCCCCTGTGCTTTTGGCACCTGAGGTGAAAAATGTTTACCATCACTGAACCTTAATAACTGTGGCAAGAAAGGCAAAATTCCCTTAGTAAGTGTCTTGCTTAGCCACAGAAATGTTGGGACTCAACTGTAACTGTAAATCGAGGAGTATCTGTACATCCTAGACGCAGGTTTTACGGGCAGTTAACGGGGATGGATATTATACTCGTCGCGGGGCCAAAAGCCTCATGCGGGTGCCATAAAACCGGCTGCCGTAGCCTTCGACATGCGTTACACATTCATGGGGATGTTTCTGTCCCAAAAGAATCCCAGTGAAAGAAACCTGAGGTAAATCCCCCGCGAGAAAAGCTCTCGTAAAAGAAGCGCTTACTTTTGCAGGGCGCACTCCAAGGTGTTCTTTTCATCGTCAGCTTCGTGGAGCTGAGAGAAGATTTTTGTCAGGAATTCTTCGAAATTGGAAAGTAGGTGAGGCTCATGTTTCCTCAGGTGCAACCAGAGTTTCTTCACATCGTCTTCACTGGGGCGGGGGGGCGGGGGAGAGATAAAAGAAAAGCAAAGAAAATGCAGATTAGGATCTAATTCTCAAAGGTTTTTCAGTAGAAAATAGAATTTTAGCATTCTGGTACCATAAAGTAAGGATCCTGAGGATAGATGAAAGAATCAGTGGCTTTTTCCTTTCCTTTTTTCCCCAATTCTGATTTTATTTATTTATTGAACTTACGTGATCTTCCATCTTAAACCTAAGGCTGTAGGCAGCGGACAGAGAATAACAATTAGATATTTTAAAAAATCCTTCTAAAAGTAAATCCAGGTAGTTTTTGACTTGCAACCATAACTGAACCCAAAACCTCCAATCATGGAGCACCCACAATTTCTGGAGGCCAGCTGTTCCACTGATTAATTGTTCTCACTCATTACTTCAGGGCAACAAGTGGAAAGAAACATTCTAGAGGATTCTGTTTTCCACTGTGGGAATCCCAAAGCCCTTTCATTACATCATCACCCAGCAAAAGTCAACCAAGCTTGGGACTCAGGACGGCCTTCAGAGTTGCCCCTGCATGGGCCCATGGGAGTGTGACAACCAACCAGAATACAAGCTCAAAGTCAAATCCCAACAGAGGATATAAATCTCTCTCTCTCTCTCTCTCTCTCTCTCTCTCTCTCCCTCCCTCCCTCCCTCCCTCTTTCTCTCTCTCAAACTCTCAATCTCTCTCTCTCTCAATCTCTCTCTCTCTCCCTCCGTCTCTTTCTCTCTCTCAAACTCTCTCAATCTCTCTCTCTCTCAAACTCTCTCAATCTCTCTCTCTCTCTCTCCCTCCCTGTCTCTTTCTCTCTCACAAATTCTCTCTCTCTCTCTCTCAAACTTCTCAATCTCTGTCTCTCTGTGTCTCTATCTGTCTCTGTCTGTCTGTCTCTGTCTCTTTCTCTCTCTCAATCTCTCTCAAACTCTCTCTGTCTCTGTCTGTCTGTCTGTCTTTGTCTGTCTCTGTGTCTCTCTCTATCTGTCTGTCTCTTTCTCTCTCTCAATCTCTCTCTTTCTCTGTCTCTCAGTGTCTCTCCGTCTCTCTCAGTCTCTGTCTGTCTCTCTCTGTCTGTCTGTCTCTCTCAAAATCTCTCAATCTCTCTCTGTCTCTCTCTTTCTGTGGTCCTGTTCACCATTAAAACCATCTTTCCAAACAGCCACCATTGTTTCCAGTGCCAGAGACTTGAGATGTTATTTGGAGCACTGACATAGGGGATAAGATAGGAGAGGTTTCTGCAGGGCAAGGCTGAGGGAGAGAAGGGGAGAAGAGAGGCCGATTGTAACTACTCATTAATTTTCAACCTGTAAGGGTTGATTTATCAAGCCTGATCACATAGTTTCATAGCCGAGCATAGGTATTCAGCTAGTTATAAATATGTTCTTTTTCCCTCCAATGATATTTTAAACAAGTCTGGAACTGGGTTTTCTTGCACAGGTGGATATATTTTTTCAACCTGGATATAAAGCAGCATTCGTACACACCTGACCTTTTCCCAGGCCAAAACAGCAGAAATCAGAAGGACAGCGTTTCTGCGCTTCTTCTGCCTCTCCACTGCCTTCAGCAGCCATACTTACTCCTTCAAGATATTCTGGGCTCCAAGTTGTTCCACGAGATTTGAAAACTGTTCTTCTTCTTCATTGTCGGCCGCGACGCTTTCTTTCGATTTAGGGTGAAAGCCAGTTTCACTGACCTCAGCAAAGGATTCCTTCCTCCCAGACAAAAACTGGCCTGCAGGTTTAAAAAAAAAGATTTAATATAATATAATAACAGGGTTGGAAGGGACCTTGGAGGTCTTCCAATCCAACCCCGCGCTGAGGCAGGAACCCCTACACCACTTCAGACAGATGGTTATCTAATGCCTTCTTCAAAACTTCCAGTGTTGAAGCATTCACAACTTCTGGAGGCAAGTTTTTTCCACTGATTAATTGTTCTAACTGTCAGGAAATTTCTCCTTAGTTCTAAGTTGCTTCTCTCCTTGATTAGTTTCCACCCATTGCTTCTTGTCCTGCCCTCAGGTGCTTTGGAGAATAGCTTCGCTCCCCAGTGGTGGGATTCAATTTTTTTTACTACTGGTTCTGTGGGTGTGGCTTGGTGGGCATGGCGTGGCTTGGTGGGTGTGGCTTGGTGGGCATGGCGTGGTTTGGTGGGTGTGGCTTGGTGGGTGTGGCTTGTTGGGTGTGGCTTGATGGGAGTGGCAGGGGAAGGTTACTGCAAAATTCCCATTTCCTCCGGATCAGCTGGGACGTGGGAGGCTGGGAATAGACGGGGGCGGGGCCTGTCAGAGGCGGTATTTACTGGATCTCTGAACTACTCATGATTTCCATTTTCTGATAAAGTTTGCAACAGAAGAACATTAAAATTCTACAAATTGTTTCCAGGTATACGAAGTTAGCACCCACCTCTCTCCTAGAAAAATGAAATATTTTAGGAAATATTAAAAAGGCAGAGTATTATATTTCCCTGGGTGAGAGAAAAGGAGAAACATGTTTTAAAGACAAAGCAGCTCCCTGCAGCTTCCTGCCCCCAACCCACCCACTTTTGTCAATGGGCCATTAAGGCCTGAGCCAGTCTATTCTACATTACAAAGATCTACCTACTTCAGGCAGAGCCATAATAGGAATTCCAAAGACCTTTCATTACATCATCACCCAGCAAGAGTCAACCAAGCTTAGGACAGCCTACAGAATTACCCCTGCATGATCCCCATGGGAATCTGACCACCAATCAGAGTGCATTTCTTGCACAGGAGTGGGTGGATCAGTTGTGGCGCCCAGAGAGGGCATAAAACCAGGGCACTCTCAGCATCTTTGCCCAGCATCTCAAACCATTGTGGTCCTTGTCCACCATTAAAACCATCTTTCCAAACAGCCTCCATGTTTCCAGTGTCTTTCTCCCCACTTGGAACTGAATCCAGATGGACGTTTCTTCCAATATAAGGTAGTGCTTGACTTACAACAGTTCGTTTAATGGCTGTTCAAAGTTGCAACAGCCCTGAAAGTTACTTATGACCATTTCACGCTTACGACCGTTGCAGCATCCCCATGGCCACGTAAACAAAATTCAGCCTCTTGCCAACTGATTCACATTTATGACTGGTCGCAGCATCCCAGGGTCACTGGGACCGTGTGAAAGCAAAGACAATGAGGAAGCCAGATTCACTTCATAGCAATAGCACTTAGATGTATACACTGCTTTTAAAACCCTCTCTAAGCGGTTTACAGAATCAGCCTATTGTTCCCTTCCCCCCGCCCCAACAATCTGAGTCCTCATTTTACCCATCTTGGAAGGACGGAAGGCTGAGTCAGCTTTGAGCCTGGTGAGATTTGAACTGACAAATTGCAGGCAGCTGGCAGTCAGCAGAAGTAGCCCTGCAGTACTTGCACTCTAACCACTGCGCCACCATGGGGCTCAATAACAACTGCGTTATTTGAACCACTTGAGTGATTCACTCAAACGAGAAAAGTTGCAAAATGGGACAGGAGCTCACTTAAGAGATTTCTGACTTAACGACATAAAATGTTGGGCTCAATTGCGATTGGACGTTGAGGACTGCCTGAAAAACGGGGCCAAGCTCGCTGAACAACTGTCTCGCTTAGCAATGGACATTTGGGCTCAATTGTGGTCGTAAGTCAAGGACTACCGGTATATTAAATCTTTCCAAAAGAGCAGAAGGACTTAGGTTTTCGATATACAGGATGACAAATAGATAACCGGGTCGCTTAAATGGCCTGGCAGCATCTCATGGCGTGAACACTTTTATTGAGCACCTCTAGCAATAAAAGCTCTATTAAAGTCTCCATTAAATCACCGATCACTGTTTAAATCTCCATTAAATCACCCAGATACTTATAATTGAGCTGCAGGCTAAGCATCTATGAAGGCAGAGGTGTCAAACTCAAGGCCCCTGGGCCGGATCCGGCTCACAGACTGCTTAGATCTGGCACGCGGGCCACCCTGGAAACAGGGTAGGACCAGCTTGCGGTGTCTCTGCCAGCGAAAACGGAGCCCGGAAGGGATGCACCCCACCCCTCTGGCCTCCGTTTTTGGCTGCAACGTCCTCCTGCAGCTCTCTGCCATCCCCACCCCAACCCCGAGCTCAGTTTTTGCTGAAAGACGGCTAGCAAAAGCAACTAAAAGCGAAACAGAACAAAAGGAGAAATGTTTTCCCTTTTGCACCTGAGCATCCAAGGAGGGGCAAGAAATGAGAAAGGGAAAGAGGAAGGAGAAAGAAAAAGAAGGGAAGATGGGAAGAGAGCAGTGGTGGGATTCAAACATTTTTGCATGAAATGCCAGTATGTGGTTATGTATTAAATCTTGGTATGTTTTATGATGAAGGACGTTTAAATAATCATAGTCAAATAAAAGTGGAGGTATGATGATGGTAATATAATAAATATCCGAGTTAAGATATTAGAATTAATATGAATTATATTTGATGATGGTGGAGGAGCTGCACAAAAGCCTTTTGTAACCAACTGATACACTTTCTACAGTATGTAAAAAAGGAGGATTTGTATGTTTGTTTTGAAAATAAAAATGTATTTAAAAAAAAACATTTTTACTGTGGGCGTGGCTTGGTGGGCACGGCTTGTTGGGCATGGCAGGGGAAGGATACTGTAAAATCCCATTCCCTCCCCACTCCAGGGGAAGGATACTGCCAAATCCCCATTTCCTCCCGATCAGCTGGGACTCGGGAGTCAGAGAATAGATGAGGGCGTGGCCAGCCAGAGGTTGTATTTACCGGTTCGCCAAACTACTCAAAATTTCCGCTACCGGTTCTCCAGAACTGGTCAGAACCTGCTGAATACCACCTCTGGATGGGAGCAAAGAAGGAAAAAAATATGGAAAGAGGGGAAGGAAGAAGAAAGGAGAATGGGAAAGGGAAGGAAGATTATGAGAGGGAGGGAGGGTGTGAGGGAAATCCTGCCTTAGCACAGATGCCCCCAACATGAGTGATGTTGAGCTAGCCACGCCCCCCCCAAGGTCAAATACAACCCTGATGCAGCCCTCAATGAAATCAAGTTTGACACCCCTATACTAAAGTGAGCCTTGTCCCTTGAGGTTGGATAACAAAGAGGACACTGCTGAATACTTTGGTCCTTTGGGATGTCTTCTGAGAAAAGCAACTGGTTGTGGCGGAAGGAAGGAAGGAAGGAAGGAAGGAAGGAAGGAAGGAAGGAAGGAAGGAAGGAAAGAAAGAAAGAAACTAAGCCATCCCAACCGAGGCTGGGGGATTAGTCATCCAGGATATAGGAAGGAACTGAATCCACAGTGTGTTAAATGTGGAAAGTAAACAGAGAGAATTGTAGGATGCACGAACAACTAAGGGAATGAGGTAAGCCTAGCCTATCGAAGAGAAGGATTAGGGGAGACATGATGACTGTCTTCCAGTATTGGGGGGCTCTCACAGAGAACAGGGGGGTCAACTTATTCTCCAAAGCAGCAGAGGGCCTAAGAAGTAGTGGGTGGAAACTTTTTTTTTTTTTTTGCAAAAAGTTTTTTCCTTTCAAATTCATTCTTAGATATACATTCTTATAATTGTTATTTAACATATGTCAATATCATTTTTCCACCTGTATATTTATATTTTTATATTTTCTTATTTCCCCTCCCCTATTTTAATCATGTGTCGTCTTGAGATATTTATTTTTCTTTCTATTTATACCTTTTTTCAAGCCACTCGTAAAATCACCCCCATGTCCTGTTAGTACACTGATTCCTCTTTGTCTTTTATTCTCAATGTCAACCTATTCATTTCTGCACAGTCTAATATTTTCTTTATTATACTCCCCTTCCGATGGGATTTTGTCTGCTATGGGGTGGAAACTTGTTAAAGAGAGATCCAGAGGTCTCTAGATCGATCGAGAGATCGAGAAAACCCTAGAAGAAGTAAGGAGAAATTTCCTGACAGTGAGGACAATGAAGCAATGAAGCAACCCAAAGAAAGGAATGTCTCAATTAAAGGATCCCATGAGCTGCGGTGGCGCAGTGGTTAGAGTGCAGTACTGCAGGCTACCTCCACTGACCACCATCTGCCTGCAACTTAGCAGTTCGAATCTCATCAGGCTCAAGGTTGACTCAACTTTCCATCCTTCCGAGGTGAGTAAAGAGGACTCAGATTGTTTGGGGGCAATAAGCTGACTCTGTAAACCGCTTAGAGAAGTATTACGTATATACTCGAGTATAGGCCGGCCCGAATATAAGCCGAGGCACCTAATTTTACCACAAAAAACTGGAAAAGTTATTGACTCGAGTATAAGCCTAGGGTGGGAAATGCAGCAGCTACCGGTAAATTTCAAAAATAAAAATAGATACCAATAATGTTTTTGAATATTTATTTCAAAGAAAAACAGTAAACTAGCTCTGGGACATCATTATGTGGCTGCTTGCCATAACAAGGAGGAGGTGGGACATCGTTGCAGAGCGGCAGGAGGGGGAGGAAGGGGAATCGTAAGACAGCCCTGCATTACATTAGAACGTGAGGAGGGGGGATGGTGTGGTGCGCGCTGCGCGGCAAACTGACACAGAGGGAAGGGAAACTCACAGGGGCGCCGGGCCATTCACGAGCGTCACCCAGCGGCATGGCCCCGCCCCTTTTTCTCCTCCATTTCGGGCAAATTTTTCACTGACTCGAGTATAAGCCGGCGGCTTTTTTCAGCCCAAAAAGTGGGCTGAAAAACTCGGCTTATACTTGAGTATATACGGTAAGTCTAAGTGCTATTATCATTTCTTCCTTCCTTTCTTCCTCCCTCCCTCATTCCCTTTCTCATTCTCCTTCCTCATGGCACAGTGGTCAGAATGCAGTACTTCAGGCTAATTCTGCCCACTGCCAACAGTTCGATTCTAACTGGCTCAAGGTTGACTCAGCCTTCCATCCTTCCAAGGTGGGTAAAATGAGGACCCAGATTGTTGGGGTCAATAGGCTGACTCTGTAAATCGCTTAGAGAGGGCTCTAAAAGCACTGGGAAGCGGTATATAAGCCTAAGTGCTATTGCTATTGGTTTTCCTCTAGATCAAGTTATGCTACAGAGAGATGAGAACTCCAATAATATAAATGAACGCATAAAAGAACCACCAGAATAGGAATTGACAGATAAGTGAATTACTTCTAAAGCATGATGTGGATGGAGAACTCACTGAATCCAGTAGTGAATTCTTCTAGAGTAAGAGAGCCATTGCCATCTGCATCCAGAGTGTTAAATACTTTCTCCAGCTCTTCAGGAGCAAGTGGTAACTCACCATGGAGTCTCTAAAACGACAATGTTTTTCCTCAGTTACATGGACGTTGCTAAAAGGTTAGTTTTGAAAAGATCTCAAAAACAAAAATGACAAATAATTTAGGTGAACAGAAGATTGCTTTTCTTTTTACCCAGTGGGATTGCAACTATCTACCATATTTTTGGACTATAAGACTCACCATGATTTTGAAGAGGTAAATTTAAAAAAAAAGTTGCACTCTGCAGGCCTCCCAAACCCTCTGCATGCTTCATTTTTTGCACACAAAAAGAGCATGCAGAGCTTTGGGTGGGAAACAAGCTAAAAATGGCCCATTTTTCACAAAACAGCCCACTTTTTGCCCCCAAAAAGGCATATAGAGCTTTGGGAGGCTGGTAGAGTGCTCCTGGAGGCTGGGGGGGGGGGGAGGGCAAAAATGAGCAAAAAAATGGCCCATTTTTTGCTTGCTTTTGCCCTCCCCAGCCCCCAGGAGCACTTTGCAAGCCTCCCAAACCCGCTGCATGTCCGTTTTTGCAAAGGGGGCTGGGGTTTCTGTAGGCCAAAAATGCTGTATTCAGTGTATAAGATGCACCCAGATTTTCACCCTCTTTTGGGGAGTGAAAGGGTGCATCTTATACTCCGAACAATACGAAATTAGGAAATAAGCCTCATTAACTCATGAGGATTTCAGCCTGTGTCTTACTAAGATAACCTCTGGATTCAGACACGGTTAGAAAGATACCAAAGAAATTTGGAACCTATCCAGTGTCTAAATTAAATAACCATCAGTGACACAAAATTCTGCAGATATGACGAAGCGCACGCAAAGTGAATCGGTAGCAACACCGGTAGGAACCCACGCCTGCTCAAGACCATTGCAGCATCCTCATGGTCGCGTGATCAAAATTCAGACGCTTCACAACTGACTTGCATTTATGACGGTTTCAGTGCCTCCCCGGATCATGGGAACGCCTTTTGTGGCCTTCTGGCAAGTTAAGTCCATGAGGAAGCCAGATTCACTTGACAGTCAATTTTACTTAAACAATACATAAGCCAATACGCATAAGGGACTTCCTGGTAGATTTACATCCTTCATCCTGTGTGTTATCTCTCTTGTGTGGAACTAATTTACAGCCAAGTAATAAAGTGGTAGAGCCAGTTTGGTGTGATGATTTAAGGTATTAGGCTAGAACCGTGAGTTCTAATCCCACTTTAGGCATAATGCCAGCCGGGCGGCCTTGGGCCAGTCGCTTTTTCTCAACCCTAGAAAAGGAGGTAATGGCAAAATATTTCTGGAAAACTTTGCCACGTAAACTGCAGGGACATGTCCACACAATCTCCAAGAATCGGCTATAATTTTTTTTAAAAGTTGAGAGAATAAAAACGTTATTCACTCTCGCTGGTTCCCAACTATAACTTCAAACAGGAGGGGTAAATGGTTCCTTGAGAAACGAATGAAATGCTTACATAAATCTACCTTTTGCAATTTACCTGCATGTCCTGGCGAGCAATAAACCCCTTCCCTTCCACATCGCAGATCCGAAAGAATTCGTGTGCTTTGGCGAACACATCCGACTGGCTTCCCGAGTCACCTTCTACTTTGCTGCTTTCTGGATCTTTCTGCCGATGAGCAACACGCCTTTTCGGACTGTCCATCTTCACGGGTTTTCATGAAGTTGCCATTTCGTTAAGTCTCAAAACGCAGCCCACGAGCTGAAGAGCGAAAGAAGACAGAGCAGATTAGAACCGTTCTTTGTGATGAATTCTTTTTGCAACCACTCCTACCAACAGCTTCTGAAGTAGCAGAGAGAACTGCCTAAAAGGTAAACATACAGCCGGTTTGACATTCTTATTAAGCTAGATGAGTTGACGTTGTTGTTTTATTTGTTTTATAAGGATGTGCTGAATCTCGAGACTATGTTATTCGCCAAACTCAACAAAAACTCCTTGAGGACGTCGAGCATTAAGCTAATGTCAATCAATCAGTCAACCAATCAACCAGAACAGAGCTGGAAGGGATGTTGGGGGTCTTCTAGTCCAACCCCTGGCTCAAGCAGGATACCCATTTCAAACAAATGGGTTTCCAATCTCTTCTTAAGAACTTTCAGTGTTGGAGCACCCACAATTTCTGGAGGCAAGGTGTTCCACTGGCTAATTGTCCTCACTGTTAAGAACTTTCTTCTCCCTCCATTCCATTGCTTCTCTCCTTGATCAATTTCCACCCATTGTTTTTTCTCTTGCCTTCTGGTGCAAGTTACATCATGCCGTCATATCATCAGTTACATCATATCAACTGAAAGTTATTTGCTGTTCTTCTGCCGATGAGCCAAGCTAGCAGAATGTGGGCTTAGTAGAAGGTTGTTGGGGAAATCCATAGCTCGCACTAAAACTGTGCTCAGCAACAGTTCAACAAATGAGGAAAATCTATTAGGAAATAACTTGCTGATGCCCTTAAAAGTTAGAAATCAGATTTGTATAAAATAGTCCTTAATTAAAAGATTTGTTCTATAATTTGCAAGGAAGTTATTTTTTTCCCCCCGCCACAGCTATTTTGCACAAATCTCTAAATATCATTGATTCAAGGAGAGAGGTTTCTAGAAATATATAGGTTGCATTGTGCCAGCTATCAGCAACAGAATTGTTACATTGCAGCATCACAAAACATCTATAAAAATTGAAAAGCCACATGAAAATTAAGAACCAAAGTTTATTGCCAAATGTTTCCAAAAGCAATTCAACCATCCAGCCCTAATGGGTGGGTGGGGGAATCACAGGATGCCATCACTTCCTAGGCAGTTGTTTCATGATTTAATAGCTCTTACATCAGGAAATTCTATTCAGTGGTGGGATTCAGCCAGTTTGCACCTATTCGGGAGAACCGGTTGGTAACTTTCTAAGTAGTTCAGAGAACCGGTTGTTAGAAGAAATCTCCTTTTGGTTTTTTTCCACTTCACAGGGCTAATCCTGTAAGGAAGGCAGGAAGGAAACATCTTGGTGTTGTTTCTAGCCTAATCTTTATTGACCTGCTTACAGAAACTGCCTCTCTGGTTAACCCTTATGACATTGTAACAGCTAAGGTGAAGCGTCCATCGACCTGAGTGACCTTGAGTTGGCCATGCCCACCCAGCCACATGACCACCGAGCCCCACCTACCCAGATGGTCATTAGGGCAGAGAACCGGTTGTTAAATTATTTGAATCCCACCACTGATTCTATTCATGTTCAGCCTGAATCTCCTTTCTTGAGTTCCAAGCCCTTGGTCCTTGTACAACAGAGAGAAGAGAAGAAAATTGAATTCTTTATTGGCCAAGTGTGATTGGACACAAGAAATTTGTCTTTGGTGCACAGGCTCACAGTATACATTAAAAAGAAAAAAGATACATTCATCAAGAATCGTAAAATACAACTTAGTGATAGTCATAGGATACTAAATAAGCGATCAAAATCATACTAGGAAAAAAAGTAAAACAATATAAATTGTAAAGATACAAGCAACAAGGTTACAGTCATAAGTAGAATGGAGATAGCTATTAGGAAGGATGAGAATAATATAAGTAATAGAGTCTCAGTAAATAGTTTGACAGTGTTGTGGGAATTATTTGTTTAGCAGAGTGATGGCGTTGGGGGAAAAACTGTCCTTGTGTCTAGTTGTTCTGGTGTGCAGCGCTCTATAGCGTCATTTTGAGGGTAGAAGTCAGGGGTGGGTTCCTGCCAGTTCTAACCTCTTCTATAGAAGAGGTTTCACAAATCTACAGTGCCGTTTAGAACCGGTTCCAGTTCCCTCCCCCCCGCCCGTCCGCACATCATCAAGATGAAGAGCGAGATGAGGAATTCTGGGAGTTGAAGTCCACAAGTCTTAAAGCAGTCAAGTTTGAACACCCCTGGGAGTTTTTCTTCTAAAGGGTTAGGGGTGCAAGGGTCTTGTAACTTGACAGCTTTAAGACTTGCGTGCTTCAAATGCCAGAGTTTCTGAGCCAACATTTTGGTTGCTAAGCAAGAGTTAAGTTGCTACGTTGTTAAGTGAGTTTCACCACGTTTAACAAGTTGGCCACGCCCACCCAGTCACATGGCTGGCAAGCCACTCCCACCTGGTCACATGGCCAGCAAGCCACTCCCACTCGGACACAAAGCCACTCCCACAAAGCAGGCCACACCTACAGAAGAGGTTCTAAAAAAAATTGAAACCCACCGCTGGTAGAAGTTGAAACAACTTATGCCCAGGATGTGAGGGATCTGTAAACATGCTGGAAGCCTTTGGATTTCTCTTGAGGGAAGAGGTTAACCAGGTCCAGAAGATAACAAAGGCAACCCAATTATCTGTTCAACCTATAAACGGTCGCCTTTGTTTAATTCAGTTTGTTATATCTTTACCTTATGAGAATGAATGCAGCATTGTGGCCAAGATCGGGAGAGTGCAGACATGCCTCCCCCACTTTTCAAATGTTTACAGGAAGTATTGTGCATCTGTGGCACCAAGAGGGCTTACCCCAGTAGCATTTAGAAATTTGCATCTGGTCGTCCGAGTTAAGTTTAATAGGGGTGGTGAGGAAATCCATGTAACCACAGGAAACATAACAGTCATTTCAAGGGTGTCACGCTTGAAATGGATGCAACGAAATTTCATTTTCGTGTATGCCGATTAGTGTATACTCAAAGTGACAATAAAGTTATTCTAACTCTAAATCGTTTGCTAGGGGGGGGGGGGGAAATCCCGACCAGGATTTTTACACACCGTTCACTAAGACAAGAGATTAGGCAGGCTGAGGTCTTAGAAAATTCTGGGTGTGCGGATTTAGAAAAGGAGTTGGATCTCGGTTTTCTCAAAACTAGCCCTGATGTAATGTGAATTTGGGCAGTTTAGTCTAATGGTTAAAGCACCAGGCTAGACAGCGGGAGGTGGTGAATTCTAAATCTGCTTTCACCATGAAAGCCAGCTGGGTGACTTTGGGCCAGTCCGCCCCCCCCCCCCCGTCTCTCTCTACTCACAGGTTATTGTCGTTTGCGGGGGGGGGGATAGGAGGAGGAAAGTGTGCTTGATATGTTTGCTGCCTTGGGTTGTTTGTAAAAAATAATAAAAGCATGATACAAACAACGAAATAAAAATAAATAAATGTTTGGTGCCTTAACTACAGAGCATAATAAAAGACAGGATTAAAAAAAACAACATCCTTATGTAGTAAGCCGGCTAGACTCATTGGATATGAGGTGGGTGGCAAATAAATTTTATAAACACACACACACACACACACACACACACACACACACACACACACGAGAGACAGAAGAGGAGACAAACACGGAAAGAATGAATTGCCTCCCTGCAAACCCTAGGCAGACTAAAGAGATATGAACACTGTGTGTGTGTGTGTGTGTGTGTGTGTGTGTGTGTGTGTGTGTGTGTGTGTAAGAACTGTGTGTAGAACTAATTCAGTTCTAAATCTCTCTCTCTCACACACACAAACGTATGAAGGGCAGAGAGCAGGGAGAGGCGATGTAATAATATTCTGGGACTCCAGTGTCCTCCAAATTACTTTCATGTCAAGAATAAAGTACCTAGTAGCTAAGTAAGTGGGATTGGAAGCATTACCAACATCTGGCATAATAGCCCCTGAGCAAACTAGGTACATCGCTTGCTATTCCTAACAGGGGAGCACAGCTTGCAAATATGCCAATATGTATGTACACAAGGAGACGCACCTGGAATGCAAACCAGTTAAGGAATGGAGGTTCACCACCTGGCAAGCAGGTTAGCTTAGCACTGTCATTGTATTTCTTAGAAACTTGAGTGAAGACTTTTCACCTTGATAAAGTAACAGAATAACAGAGCTGGAGGGGGTCTTGGAGATCTTCTAGTCCAACCCTCTTCTTAGGCAGAATACCCTACACTACTTCAGACATATAATTATCCCATTTCTTTTTAAAAACTTCCAGTGTTGGAGCATTCACAACTTCTGGAGGCAAGCTGTTCCACTGATTAATTGTTCTCACTATCAGGAAATTCCTCCTTAGTTCTAAGTTGCTTCTCTCCTTGATTAGTTTCCACCCATTGCTTCTTGTCCTGTCCTCAGGAGCTTTGGGGAATAGCTTGACTCCCTCTTCTTTGTGGCAGCCCCCGAGATATTGGAAGACTGCTATCATGTCACCCTTAGTCCTTCTCTTTGTTAAACTAGACTTACCCAGTTCATCTAGGTGCGCTCCACGAATCAACGTTGCGGCTCAGTGGCTAAGACGCTGAGCTTGTCGATCAGAAAGTCGGCAGTTCAGCAGTCCGAATCCCTAGCGCCCCGTAACCGAGTGAGCTCCTGTTACTTGTCCCAGCTTCTGCCAACCTAGCAGTTCGAAAGCCCATGAAAAATGCAAGTGGAAAAATAGGGGCCACTTTGGTGGGAACAGCGTTCTGTGTGCCTTTGGCGTTTAGTCCAATGGCGGGTTCCAGATCCTGTCACAACCAGTATGCTGCGCACGGGGGCGAGCATCCTAGTCGGGCACGTGCGCTGCGCACACATGCGCACACCACCGCCCTGCGACACCCAGCTGCTCGGCGGAGGTCGCGCAGGAACCTCATGCTGTGCACATGTGCAGTTGGCCCGGTTGCTTTAAAAGCAGGTAAGGAACACGGGGGGGGGGGGGCGAGTGAGCTCTGTTGCCGCTCCGGCCCTATGGAATGAGCTACCCCCAGAGATCCGGACCCTACCCACTCTCATGGCCTTCCGGAAAGCTATTAAAACCTGGTTATTGCGGCAGGCCTGGGGCTGTTGACCTCTGGATTGAGGTCCAGCCCCGCTTAGATTGGGTGCATGTTGTGTCTTTTTAAATTTGTCTTGTTTTTAATCTTTCTTGATTCTGTTTCTGTAAGCCGCCCAGAGTCCTCCAGGATTGGGCGGCCTATAAATTTAATAAACAGTTCAACAGTTAACACTGTTTTTTACAGCTCAAGATCCTCGAAATGTATTAGCTGTGGCAATAAACAGTTTTCACAAACATTCATTCTTTAATAGGCTATGACTTCCAGTGACATCTGTCATTTTTTTCCTCCTGATTCATCACCCAATAGCAATAGCAATAGCAATAGCAGTTAGACTTATGTACCGCTTCATAGGGCTTTCAGCCCTCTCTAAGCGGTTTACAGAGTCAGCATATCGCCCCCACAGTCTGGGTCCTCATTTTACCCACCTCGGAAGGATGGAAGGCTGAGTCAACCCTGAGCCGGTGAGATTTGAACAGCCGAACTGCAGAACTGCAGTCAGCTGAAGTAGCCTGCAGTGCTGCGTTTAACCACTGCGCCACCTCGGCTCTTAGCTGTCCACCTGATACAGAAGGTAGTTAAAAGTGGTAAATGGGTGCGTTTCTCAGGTCATATTTATATTGGGCGGCACAATTGCTTATCAAATGATAAGGCAAGAGTTGAACAACGGTCGTTAACCCTCGGCTTCCCGCTGCATATTGTCTGACGAAGCTGAAAGTTTTGTGGTCTCTTTTGTACACTTTTGATAACAGGCCTGCCATTATGGGTTGGATTTGGTCAGTGGAATTGGTTTTTTTGCTTTTCCCAGGTTAAGTGAGAACAATCAACCCATGGAACAGAAGTTGCCTTCAGAAGTTGTGAAAGCTTCATCAGTGGAATCTTTCTCTGTCAGAAATGGTGCAGGGTCTCCTGCTTGGATGGGGGGTTGGACTAGATGACCTACAAGGTCCCTTTCAACTCTGTTAATCCAATCTGAAGTGTATATCAAGTATGCGTTCCTTTTCTTTCTTTCTTTTTAAAGTGGCATATTATGCAATTTTAAGAATATTTTGAAAACGTCTGCAGGGAAAAATGAACCAAAGAAACAAAACAATTTTGAAATACTCTTGAATTCGTAACTCTAAACCTTCAAAATCTCCCTCAAACAAACGGGCTCCTTGCTACTAGCTCTCGGCTGCGTGTAACTGTGCTGAACAGCATCCGCAAAAGGAAGGGCATAGCCAGCGCTGACTCTTTGAAATGCAAAAAGGATTCGCAGCTGCATTCCAATACATAAAATGCAGAGGAAGTTAGGCACACGCTCCTCTCTCAAAACACTGCTAAAATGGCTACTTGGAAGTCGGGATTTCTATTTGTTTCTGGGTCTTTTTGTCTTTCTCCCTTTGATGCAACCCTGGCTGGACTTTAAAAAGTCTGGAAAGAAAGAAAGGAAAAGTACCCTGGCAGATGAGGGAACTACTTACCTC
This sequence comes from Thamnophis elegans, assembly GCF_009769535.1. Taxonomy (NCBI): domain Eukaryota; kingdom Metazoa; phylum Chordata; class Lepidosauria; order Squamata; family Natricidae; genus Thamnophis; species Thamnophis elegans. Next base: position 77,238,267 of record NC_045547.1, read on the forward strand.
TCTCTGCCTCTCGTGTTGGCTGATGCCTCCTGCGGTCGAAACGGCCCCGTTTTAAGCCTGATCTTTCGGTCCACCTGAGCCCAGGGACACTGAAAAGGAAGAAGGAAGAGTACAGAAGAGGACTCCGCGCCTCGCTTGCTCAATCAACACGTGGGGCTGAGAAAGGGAACGGTGGGCGGAAGGGGAGCGAGTCTAACCAGTTCTACCTCCTTTTAAGTCCTGTCAATATGCCTACTCCGTGCATGAGTGTGTCTCCCAATGTGCCGTTTTCTAAAGCTGCACCAATGCTCAAGGAAGAGCCATTAAGTTAGGGAAGCTTTAGAATCTTGCCTGATTAAAAAAAACATTATGGGTCATTTCATGGTTACAGGACAGGCACTAACACAGTGAGTCAGGATTTAATATCCACAAGTGAAGAGTAATTGGGGGGTGTCTTGCTTAACAAGCAAGAATTGGGGGTGTCAGGGCTAGTGAAGAGAAGAACTGGGGGGGGCGACATGATAGGGATGTTCCGATACTTGAGGGGCTGCCACAAAGAAGAAGGGGCCAACCTATTCTCCAAACTACCTGAAGGCAGGTCAAGAAACAATGGATGGAGACTAACGAAGGCGAGAAGCAACCTAGAACATTAAGGAGAAATTTCTTAATGGTGAGAACAATTAGCCGGTGGAATTGCTTGCTTTCAGAAGTTGTGCTTCATCACTGGAAGCTTTTGAGAAGAGTCTAGACCAGTGTTTCTCAACCTTGGCAACTTGAAGATGTCTGGACTTCAACTCCCAGAATTCGCTGGCTGGGGAATTCTGGGAGTTGAAGTCCAGTCATCTTCAAGTGGCCAAAGTTGAGAAACACTGGTCTAGACAGTCTGAAATGGTATAGGGCCTTGATGGTGAATCTAGGGCACGCTTGCCACAGGTGGCACGCGGAGACCTCTATGCGGGCACGCAAGCCGTCGCCAGGTCAGTTCCACCGTGCTTGTGTGCGCACCTCCCGCCGGCCAGCTGATTTTCCGGTCTCTGCTGCGCATGGATATGTGTGCGCATGCACGAGGGTCGCGCGCATGCACAGGGGGGCATAGGAAGCACGGTGGTGCGGGCCCCTCCTCCAAGCTAAGTTTTTGGTGCCAGGAGGCTTCAGGAAGGGCCTCTGGAATCCGGGGGGGGGGGCGTTTTCGCCCTTTCGGAGGCTCAAGGAAAGCCTCAGGAGCCTGAGGAGGGCAACCCCCCCCCTGTGGTGCAGGCGGTTGAGTAGGCCGTGTTGGGGATGTGCACGCATGCATGCCAAGGGGGAGGTCACGTGCGCATGCACAGGGTGGAAAGCACATTGCATTGTGGGTGTGGGCACGGACATGTGTGCGATAGCACATGCTCGCACAATTTTGGCACGAGAGGAGAAAAATGTTAGCCACTGGTATAGGGTCTCCTGCTTGAGCAGGCGGTTGGACTAGAAGACCTCCAAGATCCCTTCTAAGTGTTATTCCCACTCCAGGTAGAAATCTTCTATAAGTAGTCCTCCAATTACAGCAGTTCATTTAATGACCGTTCAAAGTTACAACAGCACTGAAAATAGTGACTTATGACCCCTTTTCACATGGAAGGCTATTGTGGCATTCCCACGATCCCATGATCAAAATTCAGACGCTTAGCCACTGAACCATATTTATGACAGTTGCAGCGTCCCGGGATCACCCGATCACCTCTTGGGATCTTCTGACAAAGTGAAATGGGGAAGCCAGGTTCACGTAACAATCGTATTACTCACGTAACAACTGCAGTGATTCACTTAACAACGGTGGCCAGAAACGGCTGTAAAATGGGGCAAAAAACTCACTTAACAACAGAATTTTGGGGCTCAATTATGGTTGTAAGTTGAAGATTACCTGTATTCCAAATTATGAAAAGTGGGAGAGGTTCATTCTATAAATTGGAAAAGCACATGAGCCAAAGAAAATGAACTTGTCCTCCGGGTTACAAGCGTTGCCCAGTTGATAAGGGAAAGTTTCAACCTGTTCATGTAATTAAGAATAGTTTTTGGACAAGCTGAATGGCAAAAACCACAAAGCTGTCACACACACACACACACACACACACACACACACACACACACACAAGAATTGCATCGCTCATGTTTAACTGTGAAGGATTTTAAAGCGGCTTGAATACTGGCAATTATGGGGAGAGGAAGAAATCCATTAAAAACTGAGCAATACTTGGGTTTTTAAAGGATTTTTAAATGGATGTTTCTATGACCTTTAGAAATCTCCTTTTACGTCAGTAAAACTCATTTCATCTTTTGTTTTTGTACTTGACATAATCTCCTTAAATTGCAAAAAAAAAAAAAAATGCGTTCTAGTCTAAGAACCCATCAAATATTATTTTGCCTTTTTTTTTCCAACTGTGGGTTGATCTTGTTTTATCCCCTTAATTTTTCAGCATTTGTTTTGGCTCCCTTGGTCAGACCTGACAGCCGTTCCTTCACTGGGAAGGATTTTAGTGCCAAGGTTTCACATCTGGCATTTGGCCAACTGGAAGACCCATTAGTATGGGGGGTAGGGGGGGCTGTTGTGGCTTGTGAGTGGTGAAACAACCAGGCAGGACGAAAGCCAGATCCCACAGAAGACAGATAGGATCGTCCAGGCGCCCTTATTCAAGAATAAGCACCTGAAGACAGGACAAGAAGCAATGGGTGAAAATTAATCAAGGAGAGAAGCAACCTAGAACTGAGGAGAAATTTCCTGACAGTGAGAACAATGAATCAGTGGAACAGAAGTTGCCTCCAGAAGTTGTGATTGCCCCAACACTGGAAGTCTTTAAGAAGATGTTGGATAGCCATTTGTCTGAAGTGGTGTAGGGTTTCCTGCTTAGGCAGCGGGTTGGACTAGAAGACCTCCAAGGTCCCTTCCAATTCTGCTATTGTATTGTATTGTATTGTACTGTATTGTATTGTATAAACTCTAGAAAGAGTGCAGAGAAGAGCAACAAAGATGATTAGTGGACTGGAGGCTAAAACATATGAAGAACAGTTGCAGGAACTGGGTACGTCTAGTTTGATGAAAAGAAGGACTAGGGGAGACATGATAGCTGTTTTACAATATCTCAGGGGTTGCCACAAAGAAGAGGGAGTCAAGCTATTCTCCAAGGCACCTGAGGGTAGGACAAGAAGCAATGGGTGGAAACTAATCAAGGGGAGAAGCAACTTAGAACCGAGGAGAAATTTCCTGACAGTTGGAACAATTAAATCAGTGGAACAGAAATTGCCTCCAGAAGTTGTGATTGCCCCAACACTGGAAGTCTTTGAGAAGATGTTGGATAGCCGTTTGTCTGAAACAGTATAGGGTTTCCTGCCTAGGCAGGGGGCTGGACTAGAAGACCTCCAAGGTCCCTTCCAACTCTGCTATTGTATTGTATTGTATTGAATAAACGGTGCTTCTTGACTGAACAGGGCTGGTCTGCTTATTTAGTGTATGTTTCCTTCTCTTTTTAAGCTCTATACGTTCGCCATAACCAGTCCCAAGTTCTCTCTTTTCTATGCCAGTGCTTGTTCCGGTATCCCAGTATTGCTTCGTCCCACAGGAGCGTTGCCCTTCCAGCATCTGGCTTTCTAGTGCCCTGTCTCTAGCTTTCTTTCCCTCACCTGCTTTTGTCTCCGTCCTCACCCATCCCCTGGCAAGGCCAAGGAAGCATGGCACAGTCTGGTTCCACCACCCCGATCCATTGTACCCTGCAACCCAGGGGCAACTCTGCCCGGCTTGCCACGTGATTCTTCTTTCTTTCAACAATTCCTTCCTTCTGTCTGGTTCTTCCTTTCCTCTTTTATTCCACCTATTTCTTCCAGTCCTTCCCTTTCTTCCTTTCCTCCTTTCATCAATTTCTTGCTTTCCTTCAGTTTCTTTCCTTCCTCCCACTTTCCTTTCCCCCTTCCTTCCTTCTACCTATTTCTTTCTTTTTCCTTCCTTCTGCCTATTTCTCTCTCTTTCCTTCAATTTCTTCCTGACATTTCCTCCAATCTACTTTCCCTGCTTCTGCCGGCTTCTTCTTTCAATGTCTTCCTTCTTTTCCTTTCCCCCTTCCTTCCACTTATTTCTTCATTTCCTTTTCTTTCACCCTTCCTTTCTTCTGCCTATTTCTTCCTTTCCTTTCTCCTTCCACCTATTTTTCCTTTCCCTTTTCCTTCTGCCTATCTCTTCCTTTCCTTCCTTCAATTTCTTCCTGTCTTTTCCTCCCTTTCACCTACGGTATTTCTTCCTGTCCTTTCCTCCTTCCATCTATTTCTTCCTTCCTCCTCTTTGTTTCCTTTCCCCCTTCCTTCCACCTATTTCTTCCTTTCCTTTTTTCTATTTCTTCCTTTCCTTTGCTCCACTCCACCTTCCCTCTTTCCTTCTGCCTATTTCTTCTTTTCCTTTCCCATTCCTTCAACTTATTTTTTCTTTCCCCTTCCTTCCTTTTCTTTCCCCCTTCCTTCTATTTCTTTTCCTTTCCCATTTTTCCTTTCCTTTCTCCTTCTGCCTATTTCTCCCTTTCCTTCCTTCTATTTCTTTCTTTCCGTTCCTTTCCTCCTTGTGCCTATTTCTTCCTTCCATTTCTTCCTTTCCACTCCTTTCCCCCTTCCTTCTTTCTGCCTATTTCTCCCTTTCATTCCTTCTATTTCTTTCCGTTCCTTCCCTCCTTGTGCCTATTTCTTCCTTTCCACTCCTTTCCCCCCTCCTTCTGCCTATTTCTTTTTTCCTTCCTTCTCTTTCTTTCCATTCCTTTCCTCTGTTCCTTCCTTCTCCCTATATCTTTTCCTTTCTCCCTTTCTTCTTTCCCCCTATTTTTCCTTTCCTTTCCCCTTCTGCCTATTTCTCCCTTCTGCCTATTTCTCCCTTTCCTTCCTTCTATTTTTTCTTTCCGTTCCTTTCCTCCTTCTGCCTATTTCTTCCTTCCATTTCTTCCTTTCCCCCTTCCTTCCTTCTGCCTATTTCTTCTTTCCCCTCCCTCCCTGCCATTCCTCCCATCCCTCCTTTCGCCTCTCTTCCCCAAAGGCGAGTCTCCCCCAGAGACACGGCACCACCACAACCGCCCTCCACCTGAGGAGAGCGCACGCGCACAATCCCCGCCCCGACTCGATGCCGAAGGAAGGCGGGGACCTCGCCCGGAGGGTTCGTCCTCCCCGCCCCGCCCCACCCGTCCTCTTCTCGCGAGACTTCAACCGGCCGCGGCGCACCGGCATGACGTCATCCGTGCGGGCGGCATCGACAGCGAGAGGCATGGCCGTCTTCGGTTTAACGGTCATCCGGCAGTGAGTACCTTGGCCCTGGGGGGAGCTGCTATGCGGGGCCGCGGAAGGAATAGGCCGCCGCGGGGTTCAGCCTCCTTCGCGGCTCTTCCGCCGGGCCCTGTGGGTGGTGCACGGGCGCAGGGCACGAGGGAAGAGGGCGACCCAAGGCCGCTAAAGAAGCCCTGAGCCCCGGGATGGCTGTTACCTCGAGGCTGATCCTCCCAGAGGGACGAGAGCGGCTGCCTTGAGTAATCTAGCCGGGTTTGGCCTAATGGTTAAAGCACCAGGCTGGAAAGCAGGAGATCCGTGAGTTCAAGTCCCACCTTAGCCAGTGTAAGGTTTGAGAATACCGTTGAGACCCATAGAAGTTTGAAAATGCATCCAAGTCACAATGAGCCCAAAATGAGGCTTAAACGGAGGCTGGAATAACAATCAGCGTTTAATCTTTGTAGTTTGTAGTTTGTAGTTTTATTAGAATTTGTAGGCCGCCCTTTTCCCTGAGGGGACTCAGGGCGGCTCACATAAAACCGGGAAAGGGGAATACAGACATCAAGATAGAAACATATAATAAAATGGTAGGCAACATACATTCATCATTCGGGAGGGGCAACTATCCTTATCCCCAGGCCTGACGGGCGAGCCAGTTCTTCAAGGCTATGCGGAAGGCCTGGACGGTGGAGAGGGTACGAATCTCTATGGGGAGCTCGTTCCAAAGGGTCGGGGCTACTGCTGAGAAGGCCCTCCTCCTTGTGGTTGCCAGCCGACACTGGCTGGCCGATGGGATACGGAGGAGGCCTAGTCTATGGGATCTTATTGGTCGCAGGGATGTAATTGGCAGAAGGCGGTCTCTCAAGTATCCAGATCCACTGCCATGTAGGGCTTTATGGGTGATTAATAGCACCTTGAAGCGCATCCGGAGATCGACAGGCAGCCAGCGCAGCTCGCGGAGGATAGGTGTTATGCGGGTGAATCGAGGTGCACCCGCAATCACTCGCGCGGCTGCGTTCTGCACTAGCTGAAGTCGCCGGATGCTCTTCAAGGGCAGCCCCATGTAGAGCACATTGCAGTATTCCAGCCTAGAGATCACAAGGGCCCGAGTGACTGTTGTGAGAGCCTCCCGATTCAGGTAGGGTCGCAACTGGCGCACCAGGCGAACCTGGGCGAATGCCCCCCTGGTCACAGCCGTTAGGTGGTGGTCAAATGACAGCTGTGGATCCAGGAGGACTCCCAAGTTGCGAACCCTCTCTGAGGGGTGTAAAATTTGACCCCCCAGCCTGAGTGGTGGAATATTAGTCAAATCTTTGGGAGGAAAACACAACAGCCACTCGGTCTTTTCTGGGTTGAGCACAAGCTTGTTAACCCTCATCCAGTCCATAACGGCCTCAAGGCCCCGGCCCATCACATCTACCGCTTCATTGAGTTGGCACGGGGCGGACAGATACAATTGAGTATCGTCCGCATATTGATGGTATCTAATCCCGTGCCTGCGGATGATCTCTCCCAGCGGTTTCATGTAGATGTTGAATAGTAGGGGGGATAAGACCGAACCCTGAGGCACCCCATAATTTAGGGGCCTAGGGGACGATCTCTGCCCCCCCACTAACACCGACTGCGACCTGTCCGAGAGGTAGGAGGAGAACCACCGTAACACGGTGCCTCCCACTCCCACCTCCCGCAGTCGTCGCAGAAGGATACCATGGTCGATGGTATCGAAAGCCGCTGAGAGGTCAAGGAGGACCAGGATGGAGGGATGTCCTTCATCTCTGGCTCTCCAGAGATCATCAATCAATGCGACCAAAGCGGTTTCTGTGCTGTAACCGGGTCTGAAGCCTGACTGGAAGGGGTCTAGGTAGTTTGCTTCCTCCAAGGACCGTTGGAGCTGGAAGGCCACCACCTTCTCAACAACCTTCCCCAAGAAGGGAAGGTTGGAGACTGGGCGATAGCTATTAAGAACAGCTGGATCCAAGGATGATTTCTTCAGGAGGGGTCTCACCACCGCCGCTTTCAATGCGGCGGGGAAATTCCCCTCCCGAAGGGAGGCGGTTACAACCGCCTGGATCCAGCCTCGTGTCACCTCACTGCAGTTCATGACCAGCCATGAGGGACACGGATCCAGAACACAGGTGGAGGTACTTACAGCTCTCATGGCCTTGTCCACATCCCCGGGGGTAACGTCCTGAAACTCAACCCAGAGCTGTTCTACTTGGTCCCCCTGTGCCTCGGCTGGAACTGCGGGGGTGGAGTCCAAGTCCGACCGAAACCGAGCAATTTTGTCCGCTAAGAATTGGGCATACTCTTCAGCTCTGCCCTGCAAGGGTTCCCCCGCCTCCCTTTTGTTCAGTAGGGAGCGGGTTATCCTAAACAGGGCGGCTGGACGAGACTCAGCGGATGCAACCAGGGTGGCTATGTGGGATCTTTTTGCTGCCCTGAGTGCCCTGGTGTATTCCCTGGTGCAGGTGGTTACCATTGCTCGGTTCGATTCGGACTTATCGGACCTCCAACGGTGCTCTAGGCATCTCCTCCGGCGCTTCATCTCCCGGAGTTCCTCGGTGAACCAAGGGGGTCTCCGGGATCCGCTGCCTCGGAGGAGCCGCAGTGGCGCAATCCGGTCGAGGGCCTCCGATGCTGCCGAGTGCCACGCAGCAGCCAGAGTCTCCACCGGACTGTGGGCGAGAGTGTCAGGAATAACCCCAAGCTCTGTCTGGAACCTTGACGGCTCCATAAGGCGCCTGGGGCGGAACCACCTGGTCGGTTCCTCCTCCCTACAGTGGGGGTTTGGCCTCCGGAAGTCGAGCCTCAGTAGGCAGTGGTCTGACCACGACAGGGGTATGATGTCACTCCCCCTCAGACCAAGTTCACAAATCCACTGCTCCGAGAGAAATACAAGGTCAAGCATGTGTCCCGCTGAATGGGTTGGACCTCGAATTACTTGGGTCAAGCCCATGGCTGTCATGGAAGCCATGAACTCCTGCGCCCCATCAGAGTTTTCACCGAGCGACGGCAAATTAAAGTCCCCCAGGACCATCAACCTAGGGAACTCAATTGCCAGCTCGGCTACCGACTCGAGGAGCGAGGGGAGGGCTGCTGCAACGCTGTTGGGAGGCAGGTACGTTAGCAGCAGACCCACTTGACCCTTGAGGTCCAACTTTAACAGCAAAGACTCACACCCGACAATCTCCGGGGCAGGGACCCTACGAGGAACTAACGACTCCCGGATGACAGCGGCCACACCCCCACCCCTTCCCTGGGCTCTCGGCTGATGCAGCACCTGAAATCCTTCTGGGCACAGCTCTACAAGGGGGACTCCTCCCTCTGGGCCCAGCCAGGTTTCAGTAATACATGCCAGGTCTGCCCTCTCGTCTAAAATTAAGTCCCGGACGAGAGGAGCTTTATGAACAACAGACCTGGCATTTAGCGACAACAGCCTGAGACCAGGGTCCTGACTACTTACGCCATCTGGTCTTGGAGTGGGACTCCTAGGGCCGGAAGGAGGGATCTCTGCAATGTAGCGAACCCTCCTTCCCCGGTAATGGCCTGCCCTAAAGTCCCCGCCGTATCTGCCCCTCCCTGTTACGACCGCAATACCCCGACCCTCTCCCGTGTCTCTGGTCCCCTCAACCACCCCCATGGCCCCCGCAACTCCCGGCAGGTCCTCCGAATCACACATACTCAAACACTCCCCCAAACAGTCCCCACGTAAAAGTTAAAAAACACAAAATTTTACAACAATATGATCATAAAAGTGGGACATTCATTCATCTCATGCGTACCTCATACATAGCCCATGCAAAGAGAGAAGAAAAAGATGAAAGAAAAGAAAGAAATTATAAATTGTGCAAAATAATTAATTTAAGGTGCGAGTTCAGGCAGTAAAAGATTGGCTCTCAATGTTCAGAATTGAAATGGCTAAGGACCAGTTATAGTTCAGATAGTATCTGTGGGGAAGTGTCTTATAACCCCTCTCTTTTTCTATAACTTTGTTAGTCAGGAGGTCCTGTGGGGGTTCAAAACACACACGCAGTGCAGTCATCATCTGTCCACCCGCAGTACAAGTCCAGAGTCTTCCTTCTGGTGGAAAAACCATTCCAAGAAGTTCCCAGAGGCACACCATTAAAAATAAATGGGAAAAGATGGAACAGGCGCTGTAATTGCCTAGAGACCCCGTCGTTATTCCCAAGATGGCGCTTGCTCCCTCGATGTTAGATAGGCAAGGCAGTCCAAACTTTGATCAAAGTTTAAAGACACACAATGGCCAGTTGTTCCCAACATCATACTCCAAGGATATGCAGGGAAGAACTTCACTTCAGAGAAGGTGTTAACTCCCTTTTTTCTTATAAAAGAGTTTTTATTTTTAAAACAAACATACACAAACAAAACATAAAACATAAAAACATCTTCCAATTACATCCAGCATGTGGGTTGGTTACGAAACTTTTGTGCATCCTCTCCATATTCCTCACTTACAATTTATATAAAATCTCATATTATCAATCTAATATATATGTATACATTATTATCATTGTTAATCATTTATTTGACTATAACTATTATTCCTTCATTTTATATGAGATATTCCAAATTTTGAATTAATTTATATTATAACAATTCATTACATCCTCCTAAATCCATCCAATAGTAGTACATCTTTATATTCTGTGTCACTTCCATTATCTTTGTGTTGTAAAATTCTCTATCAAATTTCATTTCCATGTTTTTTTGTCTAACCATTGATAGAATAAATCCCATATCTTATAAAATTGTTTATCTTCTTGTTCTCTAATTTCAAATGTCAATTTGCTCATTTCGGCGCATTCCATTATTTTCTGAATAACTTCCTCCTGCGTTGGTGTTTTCTCATTTTTCCAATTTTTACCAAATACGATTCTAGCCGCTGTTAACACATTTACAATCAAATATTTCAATTCTCTACTGTATTTGTCTGGTAAAATGTGTTAACTCCATTTTTATACTGCTAGAAATATAAACATCAGTAAAATCCCCCAATCCTGTTTATCCTCTGGGCAGGATAGATCTTAATTATCCCCTTCAGCTATATCTCCTTATCTCTCTCAGTTGATCACTTAGCTTCTCAGGGAGATCAAAAGGTGCCAGCTTTACAGCTCCTTTCTGGGATAGCTCTATGTCCATAGATTGCAGGAGATTGATAAAAGTTCAAATGGCAAGGATCACATGTTTTGACATTTGCCAGATATTTTACAGACCCTAATAACAGCGCCACAGGAAGTCAGTTGCAGGAAACAAAAGGCACTTACAGCCTGCAAGCATATACGTTACAATACAAGGCATAATACAATATGTGTGTTACATAAAACAAATGTTTCTACTAAAACCAACAAGTTTGTATCCTTATTACTATTCCCCTTCACCAAGAAAGCCAGCCAGCCTCTCTCCCTCTCAGCCCAACCCACCTCACAGGGTTGTTGTTCTTGTGGATAAAATAGGAGGAGGAAGGTGTGTTGGGTTAGGTTCACAGCCTTGAGTTTGTTTATAAAAGAGTAATAAAAAGGCCTAGCCCAGTGGTTCGCAACTTTTTTTTTGGCCATGCCCCACCTAAGCATCTCTAAAATCCTGATGCCCCTCCACATATAATTCTTACTTTACTCAAAAAGTGAACTCTGCTTATGGGGAGGAAGCCTAAAAGGTCATTAATTTGGTTTAAACAAGGTTCAAATTGCCCCCATTAAAAACCAGATTGCCCCCCCCCCGGTGGGGCACGGGGCCCATATTGGGAACCAGTGGCTTAGCCTCTCTCTCTTAGCCCAACCCACCTCACAGGGTGGTTGCGGAGAAAATAGGAGGAGGAAGATGTGTTGGGTTAGGGTTCACGGCCTTCAGTTATTTCTAAAAATAATAAAAGGGGATATAAATAAATGAATAATACTATTGTGATTGCCTTTGGAAAATGAGACACTTTTTTTTAGGGATTCTGTTCAGGCCTTATAATGCACCACAACAGGCAATTGTCTTCACACATAATTGAGGCAAGCTATTCCCACATAGACTTGCGAGAATTTTTGGCCAAGCCTGTGTAGCCCATAGAAAGCTATCCCCCTTGGTCTCCCAAGGTGATAATATCATCCTGATTATCTATTTAGATGTGTAGATCACTGGCTTGTCTGTATCCCATTACTTTTAAATACACCACTTAGGTTTTTTTTAAATATATTTTCCACTTGCTGTTCTGGTAGTCAGTTTCCATGTACTGAGTCACTAAGCTTGGGCTCGCAGTTTACTATTCCGTTGGTGGACTGATTGCTTGGGGTGTTGGTTGTAGATATATACATGATATCTATGATCTAATTACCAAGCAGCCATTAATTCCACTTTTGTGCACTACCTGTGTCCCAGAGGTGCTTTTTCTGGAGGCAACTGGACTTTCTGTCTTTTCTTTGAAGATGTTTCACTTCTCGTCCAAGAAGCTTCTTCGGAGCTGAAGAAACTTCTTGGATGAGAAGCAAAGCCCAGTTGCCTCTTGAAAAAGCTCCTTTGGGACAACCATGACCTGGATGACTGAGAATCCCATTAGACATTCACCTGGAATTGTGATACACCTTAATTCCAATGGGTGTCCTTGCATATGTTAAAGTTTCTCAAACAACAACTTCTGATGGTCTTCAGTAGCTAACTTGAAAGCATCTCCATCACTTATGGAGGGATTAATATCAGCAGAATCCCTTATCATTCCCTAATGCCTGGTAAAAGCCTATTACCAGTGCATCTTTCGCACAGGATAGGTATTCTATATTTTATATACTGTATCAAGTCAGACCATGTCACATAGTTGTTCCAGGAAACTTAGGAAAAAAAACCTTCAAGGTCTTAGTTCTCCTATAAGTATGTAGGCTTACATAAGACGTTCTTAGCACTCCTTGATCAGCTAACCATGTAAGTCAAACCACTCACACCCACCTCATGGATTTGGGGGGGGGGGATAGGGGTAGGGCATAGGCTTCCTTCTAGCTCTGTCTGTCCCCGATTTCACTTCTGCTAAGTTTATGAATGAACTTCATTTTAAGATTCAAGAAACTAATAATGCAGCAATTTCAGTTGTTCCATGGAAACAAATGTGGAGTAGCCCTCCTCATTCCTGAATACAACATCTCCAAAGTAGTATCTCTTCAGCAGTACCTTAGTGCATGTAAGCCTCCAGTAACTATTCCTCAACTGAACTATTCTGAGAATCCTTGATTTGGAAAGAGCATTTCAATGCATACATTCAGATTAGGGTATCTCCCGAAGATTGTTGTCTTGCATTTCTTTTGAATATGGCTAGTAAAAAAGAACTCATTATGGAAGAAGTTACATTCTCAGCTGCTCTTAGCATTAGGAAGATTTTCTTGGCATATAACCAGTCTCTTCCTTTATGTAATTTCATTCCAGGTTCTATACTCTGTGATGACAGAGAATTGTCTTTAGTACCCTTGAAAAATCCTGAGTGATTTTGCTTTCTCAAGTCTAACATAACCACTTTTCTTAGTCTCTCCTTGTTGTGTTTCTCTGCCCTCCCCTTTCTAGTTTTTCTGAATTTGGTGTTTAGACCTAAGTGCAGTAGTGTAGCCCCATATCAGTTTATAAAACAGTGACTATGCTTGCCCATTATTTCCATTTGTAAAAATGCTTCTATTGAAGCTGCTTTTTAAAAAGACATTTCCAAACTGCTAACTTCCACAAAATGTATGACAGATTCTTTTTACCTATATTATTACCACACCAGGAATCACCCATCCTGCAGGGCATTCGTGTTAAATTTTGTTTCCGTTTCTAGGGTATTAGCTGTTATATCCAGTTTTGTGTCAGCTATATTCTTGTTAACCTTTTCCTGTGGTCATGGGAAGAATTGCTAGTCCTTGGGAACCCCAATTATTCTGTAAATTACCCTGTGTAAATTCACTCCCTCTCCTTAATCATCTCTGTGAAGTATATTATAAAGCGAAACCTGAAGATTGAAATAGAGGTTGCAGATCCTGCATTCGCTCCAAGTCTATGTTAGGATTTCATTATGTCTCTTTTAAGAGCAAACAACCTTTAAAGTGTGAATAATGGCCTCTAAAAGCACACAGTGATGCTAATAAAAACTATTGGACCAAAATCTTTGGCATTTTCTTCCCCTCAAGCATAGTAAGCACTTCATTTGGCTTTTCTAGTTGTTAACTCAAAAATATGAGGAAACTGCTGTTCCAGAATGCAGTTTTGCTTATTTTCCATAATTATGTAGAAATGCTGCTGAATACTGCAGAGACTGCCAACAATAAAAAAAAATAGTTTATAGGGTCTTATATTGAAAGCAGTAAACTTCCTTCCAAAGCTAGCATCTCGCAAGGCTGAGGAGAATTCTAATGTGTTAAAAGATCTTCAAAATCATGTTCTTGTAATTGCGGATTTTTAAATCCAACAGCAGTGAGAACGAAAAGGACAATTGTGATTTTTTTCTCTCTCTCAAGCATTAAGAGCGTTTTCTAAACTAAGCGTTACAATTTGATGTGAACATTGCACAACTCTTACTTTGCTTGGGCCATTGATTATTTTGACTGTTGTACCAAATTGTTTAGTGAAGCACAAGAAAAAAAAATCCAGACTTAAATCTGAAATTTTGATTTCAACTGTACAAGCAAATGGTTAGCTACTGACCAACTCTTCAATCTATTGAATTCTGATGGAGAAAGACAGGAATAATTAACACTAAGAGCTAAGTAGGTGTTTCTCAGCCAGAGTTAACCTGGGTTGCTTCCTCTTCTCTAATGAAATTGTCTGTGCATATTGTTAAATTCAGTATTGATTGCTTTAATTGGGTTGTCTGTTTTCTTGTTTATAGCTCTATACATTTATACATCAGTCTTCTTAATAAACATAATCTGCTTTTCATTAGTATTAATGACGAATAGAATAGAATAGTATAGAAGTTGGAAGGGACCTTGTAGGGCATCTAGTCCAACCCTCCCGTCCCCCAAACTCTACATCATTTCTGACAAATGGCAGTCCAGTCACTTCTTGAAAGCCTCCAGGGATGAAGCTCCCACAACTTCTGAAGGCAACTTCTGTTCCATTGGTTGGTTGGCATTGGTGCTGGCAGGCCTTGGTAATTCCAGTTTTCCCCCTTGATCACATAACACTCCCTCACTGATCATTTAACACTGCATCTAACCCAAATAACAGATTCAAGCCAATCTTTCCAGCTAGGAAAATGATGAGGTTTTCGCTGCTTAATCTCTCACAATTCTCCCGGTCATTTTAGTGACGTGCATCCCTGCGATGAAGTCAGGGTTAAGGAGTCATTGGTAGATTCCTGGAGCGGTGCCTGGGCCTCAAGAGAGGGCAGGGAACATGCGCCAGTGCCTCTTCGTTACACAGTAAGCATCCCCACTAGCAACCTTGGTGTCTGCGCGTGTAACAAAAATGTGCGTTTCGTTAGCAGGGAAAGACTGGGATAACTGAGTCAGTGCTGTAAGGGCTGAGTAACGTTACAAATTCCTGACTAAAAGTTCTCAGCCAGGATTGGTTTTTCTCCTGTTTTAAGTTGTTGGTTTCTGTTTGTTTGTTTTTCCCCCACAGTGGACAAACGAGATACAACAAGGAGAAGATAATGCAAGGTTTGTCTCTCCTGGTGGTTATTAAATCACGGAGCCCTTTGCTTTTATTTGGATATTAAATACTGGTTTTGTCCAGTTAATACAGGTAGTCCTCGACATGCGACAGTTCATTTAAAGTTACAAAAGGCACTTGGGGGAAAAATGACTTGTGACCATTTTTTCACACTTAACAACTGTTGCAGCATTCCCACGGTCATGTGATCAAAATTCAGTGCTTGGCAACTGGCATGTATTTAGGACGGTTGCAACTGTCCGGAGGGTCACGTGATCAACTTCTGCGACCTTCCTACAAGCTGAGTTTATGGGGAAGCGACTAACTTAACAACTGCAGCGATTCGCTTAAGAGCTGTGGCGAGAAAGGTTATAAAATTGGGCAACTGTCTCACTTAGCAACAGAAACGTTGGGCTCAGTTGTGGTCGTAAGTCAAGGACTGCCTGTACCATGTATGTCTGAAGACAGCTGGAAGCAGCCACGGGAGGCCCGAAAGAGGACTTCCAGGCTTCCACAGTGTGAAGAAAGGGGCTTCGTGGGTTTTCACATGCTCCAAAGCACCACTTTTGAAGTTTCCCTGGGTTGGTGGTGTCCCAGATGGGGCATCTACCAAGAGAACAGATTCCCCTGCCCCCCTCAGTTTTCTGCGTGACTTCAAAACAGGGTGGATAAAAATGGATGGTTATTTTTTAAAAAAAATGAAATCGGATTTTTTTTTTAACAAATTTATTTTAATGAAATGCTGTTGGAGTGTAAAAATCTTATCTAAAGATAGTTTTCTATTTAAGATACATTAATAATTTAGTTTATTCAGCATGAAATGGAGCTTAGTTATGCAGCATGAGAGGCTGTATGTTCTGCAATATTGGGACTGTCGATGAGTCGACAGCAGATCAGAGGAGCAGCTGCTACGGGACAGAGATGACAGATCGTTCTGAGTCCGTCTGTCTTACTCCATTCTTCTGTTTTGACCTAGGCTTCCTGAGACAATAAAAACCACACTCTTACTCCCCAAAACCCTCTTTTAATTTAAACGGCTGTGAATTATGTTCATTCAAAGCCCATAACGATTCCCAAACAGTCTTTCAGGGTAAGGCTGATAAGCCACCCACCTTTATCTTCCTTGAAGCGCTGCCAAAGACTTAATTGGCAATTCGCTTGGCAAGGCCACACAGGGAGCACAGAGTCAAACGGAACTTCAGAGTTTAAACCGACCAGAACGAACAAAATTGCTTCCTGCAAAGGCTCACATCCCATTTGCTCCTCCTTTATGCCTTATGGGAGGGGCCAATCATCTCCAAACCTTACTCCTGAGTCGCCCCTTTTGTCTTAACTGTTCTTGCCTTCTGGCAGCTCTGCGCATGCGCACACTGGGAACAGGCTCGCACTGTTCTTCTGCCTCGCTGATGTCCGACTCGGGAGGCTCCGGAGGCAGCACATAACGCCCAGATGGCCTTGGCCTCCCTCTCTGCCTCCAATGCAGAGCCCTCGTCCGAGCCTTCCCCAGACTCCAGGACTGGCCCATCTTCCTCCCCAACCTCGCAGGCTGCTGGCGGACCACAACATCTGTTTCTTGAGCCAGTGACAGGTGGCCCTTCACAAGATCTTGTAACTAAACAGATGTTTTTAAGTTAGGACCACCTAAGACAAAAGAAAGGAAGATGCATTTATGTACCTGTTGTGGCCCAGCAGGAGCTGTTGGAGCAGCAAACAGACTCCGATAGCGAGGGACCCTATGAGTCGGCTCTGGATGATGGGGAGGACCCTGGGCAGGGTTCAGACTCTGAGCAGGGACCAGAGAGGCTGGTTGGCCACCAGGAGACGCCTGAGGCATGGAGCAGTGGTGAAAGCCAAAGGGAGTTTCTCCCTGACGTCAGGCCCTGGAGCAGTGGTGAAGATGTCAGGCCCTGGAGCAGTGGTGAAGACGTCAGGCCCTGGAGCAATGGGGAGGAGCAAAGGGAGGTGGTCCCGGACACCAGGCAAAGACGGGCAGATAAGCGCCGGCAGCAATTACGGAGACATAGAAGATAATCGGGCCCAGGTGATTGTGATTAGGCTCCTCCCAAGAGAGTATATAAGAAGAGACTTTGGGAGGAGACCTTTTGCAGGACACAACCGTTTTACTAAAGCTGGGGAAGCTCTTGTGTGTATGTCTTATCTATGGGAGTCTGGGTTGCTGCCAAAGTCTTGTCTGTGAGTAATTACTGTGAATAAATTGGCTAACAGCAACCTTGTGTCGGTGTGACTCACCGTACGGCGGTGTGTATGTGTCAGAACAGGTACCTAATTGTCGACTTTTTCAGAAGTGGCCCGAACTATTTTAGGAGGGGGCCCCTTTGTCGCTGAATGCTTGTCCCTCATCTTTGGAGAGTATCAACTGATGAGGGCTAAAACATGTTTGTCCTAACTGTTGCATGTATTCCTATGGTGGCTCCTGCAGGTCAGGGTGTGGACGAGCCTCTCTCAGACACTGGGTTCAAGCAAGCCAATGCAGCTGGGATGTATCTCCGTCATATCAAATTTACTCATGTCTTCACCAGTGACCTGATTCGGGCAAAGCAGGTGAGTATCTTGTAGATGAAAGTGTGCACAGCCAATATTTTCACTTGCTGGGAGACATAAAAATTTAATAAATGGTCATAATCTAAGGGTTTCTTTTTTTTTGTGCGGGATAAGTACTGCAATATTTTAATGATTAGTGAAATGATTAACAATACAATATAATGCAATACAATAGCAGAGTTGAAAGGAATCTTGAGGGTCTTCTAGTCCAACCCCCTGTCTAGGCAGGAAACCCTATACCACTTCAGACAAATGGCTATCCAACATCTTCTTAAAGACTCCCAATGTTGGAGCATTCACAACTTCTGGAGGCAACTTCTGTTCCACTGATTAATTGTTCTCACTGTCAGGAAATTTCTCCTCGGTTCTAAATTGCTTCTCTCCTTGATTAGTTTCCACCCATTGCTTCTTGTTCTACACTTAGATGCCCTGGAGAATAGTTTGATTCCCTCTTCTTTGTGGCAACCCCTGAGATATTGGAAGACTGCTATCATGTCTCCCCTAGTCCTTCTTTTCATTAAACTAGACATACCCAGTTCTTGCAACTGTTTCTCATATGTTTTAGCCTCCAGTCCCCTAATCCTCTTTGTTGCTCTTCTCTGCACTCTTTCTAGAGTCTCCACATTTTTTTTGCATCGTGGCGACCACGATGTAGAAAACGATACAGTCTTAAAAATTGCATTCACATATATTAAAAAATAAGCATGTTCCATTTTTAATTAGTTTGCCTGATCTTTCATTCTATTTTATAGACATTGGGTATGTTTGCCACCTTGACTTATTTGTAAAAATTATAAAGGTGGGATAAAAAAAAAAATACATTCAATTTCATAGCTACAAAGATTGTTGGCCGGGCAGGTACAAAAACAGTCAGGGAAATGATTGGAGCCTGGGAAATGATAATTTGGTGCCATTTTTGAAGGGGCAATTGAAGATATTCTTTATGTGCTAAGAAAAAAATGAGTATTAAAAATGGAAAATAATGGAAGAAAATAATTTGGCTGAAAGTGAAAACTCCCGCACGATTTCAAAGGCTCAGGAGAGTAAACCTCTGGTCCCGGTGGCCGACCCAGATTCAGTCTTGCAACATTATCCTGGGACACGTATTCAAGTAGTCCTTGACTTACAGAAGTTCATTTAGTGACCGTTCAAAGTTATAATGGGGAAAAAAAAGACTTATTCTCATGTGATCAAAATTCAGATGCTTGGCGATTCTCTCCTGTTTAAGACAAGTTGCCGTGTCCCATAATCCGCTTTTGACAAGCAAAATCAACGGGGAAGCCAGAATCACATAACAATCGTGTTTTACTCACTTCTCAGCTACAGCAAATCAATTACTGTATTTTTCAGAGTATAAGACGCACCCCCCCCCCCAAAAAAAAGAGGGTGAAAATCCGGGTGCGTCTTACACACTAAATACAGCATTTTTGGCCTCCCGAAACCCTGCCCCCTTCGCAAAAATGGACGAGGGTTTGGTGTTGCTGGGGGCTGGGGAGGGCAAAAACGAGGGGAAAATGGGCCATTTTTTGCTCATTTTTTGCCCTCCTCCAGTCCCCAGGAACACTCTACAAACCTCCTAAAGGCCTTTTTGTGCAAAAAAACCAGGCCCATTTTCCTCGTCCCCCCAGCCCCCAGGAGCACTTTGCACTTTACCTCTCAAACTCTCTGCATGCCCCGTTTTTCACAGACAATGAGGCATGCAGAGGGGTTTGGGAGGTCCGCAGAGTGCAAAAACTTTTTTTTTTAAATTTACCTCTTCAAAATCTTGCTGCGTCTTATACTCCCAAAAATACGGTAACAACTGTGGCAGGAAAGGTCGTACAAAGGGAGGAAAACTCACTTAACAAGCGTCTCGCTAAACAACAGAAACGTTGGGCTTAATTGTGAACATAAGTTGAGGACTACTTGTATTTCCATTTTTTAAAAAAAAATAATTGTAAACCACCCAGAGATATTAAGGAGTTAGCCTTGACATCTGGAAATAAATGCAACTTTTTTTTTTTTAAGTAAAATAATAATCTTTTCCAACATTCCTTTTTAACATTTCAGACCACGGCTTCAATTCTGAAAAATAGCCAGTACTGCAAAGAGATTCCTGTAAAATGTGACCCTCGCCTTCGAGAACGGGTAAGTATTTTCTTGCCCCCAGAGAAGATCAATGCCAGATTCAAGGTTCAAGGTTCATTTTATTTATATGCTGCCCTATTCCCGGCGGGACTCAGGGCGGCGCACAAACCCAAGGAGGGGAAGGAAAAGACACACAAAAAAAGAAAAACTACAAAATGCAGGGCATTTAAAAACAACCAACAGCCACGCAATTCGAGAGGGGAAGGGAACTCATTGACCCCAAGCCTGCCGACACAGCCAGGTTTTAACGGCTTTTCGGAAGGCCTGGAGAGAGGTGAGGGTCCGAATCCCTGCGGGGAGTTCGTTCCAGAGGGCTGGAGCTGCCACAGAGAAGGCCCTCCCCCGGGTAGTAGCCAGATGACATTGGCTAGTAGATGGAACCCGGAGGAGGCCTAATCTGTGTGATCTAATGGGTCTTTGGGAGGTAATTGGGAGGTAATTGGCAGCAGGCGGTCTCTCAAGATTTCCATAGCCTTGGCATCTGGAACTCTGCAGGGCAGGTGCTGGGCCACGGTGCAGATTTAATAAGTAGAATGGAGCTGATTTCTGGCCACTCTGTTTTGATTGGCTGCCTGGTCGCAGAGGTGTTTTTTCAAGAGGCAGCTGGACTTTCCAATTTTTTTTTTCCTCTGAAAATGTTTCACTTCTCATCCAAGAAGCTTCTTCAGCTCTGGCTGGATGGTGGGGAACGGAAGGATTTATACTCCTTGCAGACAGCTGGTCCTTTGCATCCTTTTGGAGAGTCGTCGAGGCCACCTGGATTTTTGCCTGTGTCCTCAGAGTCTCACCTGAGTGGTGCAACTGGGTGTGGTGCCTTTTTGGAACTGCTGAAAGGACTGTGTTGTAGACTGGAGGTAGATGATGTCATATCCCTTCCCCTCCGTTGAGAGAGGGTTGTTCAATTTTGACATAGATGGCCTCTTTGATCCCTCTTTCAAACCAGTGGTCCTTTCTGCCCAAAATGTGGACTTTGCTGTCTTCAAAAGGCTTGCTTGTATAGGACTTTTAATTTTTGATCCGGGGGGGGGAGAGCAAGGGGGGCATCCCAGAGTTGGCTGAAGGACGGGTGGGTGTTATCAGTGTTGTAAACAAATGAATTAATTTTTCATCAGAATAAACTTCTGGCTCAACCAACCTCTGTTCATTACCTGCCATGAGAGATGTTTACCAATAAACGGAAGTGATAGAGAGCAATATTAAATGATTATGTTTATCACAACTTCCCTAGTCTTTTAGTTGTAGATGGGAAACGGGGGGGGGGGGGCTGGGATTGCAGGAAGGCCGATTCTGATCAGACATGAGAATGATGGACGAGAAGTTGCAGGATCTGCTTCAGGAAAGCTACCGTATTTTTCAGAGTATAAAACGCACCCCCCCCAAAAAAGAGGGGGGAAATCAGGGTGCATCTTATACACTGAATGCAGAGGGTTTGGCAGGCCTGCAGAGTGCAAAAACCTTTTTTAAAAAAAAAATTACCTCTGGGTAAATCTGGGTGGGTCTTATACTCCCAAAAATACGGTACTTTGCTTCAGTTCTTCTGCAAAGGAGAAGGGAAATGTGTCTACAGCAGGCCGCCTTTCAACATGGGAATGCTTGCTGCATCCTTGCTGCCACCCTCACCGCATAATTCTCTCTCCTGTCTTGACAGAAATATGGAGTGGCGGAAGGGAGGCCTCTCAGTGATCTTAAGGCGATGGCCAAGGAAGCTGGGGAGCCGTACCCCTCTTTTACGCCAGCTGGAGGAGAAACCCTGGATGAAGTAAGGATTCTGTGGGGGTTTGTGGTCTGTTGGGAAGGGACTGACTGAGCCTTTATGCACTTGTGAATGGCTGAGAGGGTTAACTCCCCAGAGCAGCAAAAAGCTCGCTAGAATATCTCCATCAGGCAGAGAGGAACTCATGCTGAATTGCAGAAGAATAGCAGTAAAGGAAAAGGCAGCTAAGATGTCTAGGCACATGCACATCCGTAGTAGGTAGATACGTGTGCAAACCTTTTTGACAGGTATCAGTCATAAGTCATTCATATACGCACGATTTGCAGGTACCAAGTGCAAGAGGTTCACACTTCCTCCTCGACGGATATGCACACTGTACCCACAAGTACATCTTTTAAAATTCTTTACACTGTGTAGCCATAGCAGCCACATTCTCTCTCTCTCTCTCTCTCTCTCTCTCTCTCTCTCTCTCTCTCTCTCTCTCTCTCTCTCTCTCCCTCCCTCCCTCCCTCCCTCCCTCCCTCCCTCCCTCCCTCTCACTCACTCACTCACTCACTCACTCACTCACTCACATAGAATAGAATTCTTTATTGGCCAAGTGTGATTGGGCACACAAGGAATTTGTCTTTGGTGCAGATGCTCTCAGTGTACATTAAAAAGAAAAAAATACATTCATCAAGAATCATAAGATAATTCATCAAAGCAAAAAAAGGCCATCAAGTGAGGCAAAACTTGCTTAGTGACAGAAATTTTGGCCTTAATGTGGTCATTCATCAAGGTGCTACCTTTACTTCTCACTTGGTTCTGTAGATCTCTTTCAGGCCTTCAATACCATTGATTACTATAGTAGACTGGGATTAATTCTCACAGTAGAATTAAATCTTTGGTTCTACTCCATCCTCAATGGACACTTCTAATCACAGGTTGAGGGAGGAGAACTTGCCTCATGGAAGAACAAGAATAGGAAGTTCTGAGGGGCTCACAGTGGATGAATATGTACCAAGGCCTTGGAAAGTTCAAGTTTACGTCCACAAATGTGGAAAACAGAGTCATTAAGCCACGTTTGTGGGAAGTTCAGAAGAGACATTCAGAGAGAGGAGACAGAGAGACAGAGAGAGACACAGAAAGAGAGACAGAGAGACACAGAGAGAGAGAGATTGAGAGAGAGACAGAGAGAGAGAGATTGAGAGAGACAGAGAGAGAGAGAGAGGCAGACAGAGAGAGAGAGAGGCAGACAGAGAGAGATTGAGAGAGAGAGGCAGACAGAGAGATTGAGAGAGAGAGAGAGAGACAGACAGACAGACAGATTGAGAGAGAGACAGAGAGAGATTGAGAGAGAGAAAGACAGAGAGAGATTGAGAGAGAGAGAGGTTGAGAGAGAGACAGAGAGAAAGAGAGAGATGAGGAGAGAGAGAGAGAGACGTGTTAGCCCAGAGCGAAAAGGAATTTCAGAGTTCACCTTGATAAAAAAAACCTGTCAAGAGTTTGTTGCAGAAATCAAATCCAGAAAGCACACACACAGGTAATTGATGTAGCAGAATTCATTAACGTCCCTTTATATACATATTAACATATAAGTCCTATACAATACCAATGGCTGGTTCTTCCAATGTGGTAGAGAGCACAAGCAAACACACAAGCAGAGGAGAGAACAGTTTTCAGTTTCAGTTCAGAGCTCAGAAACTAGTTGTAGTTTTAGTACAGACTTGGAGCTATAGTACTAAGCCACGCCCAGGCTCCTTGCTGTCTCCTTGTTTGCTCACACAGCAAATACTATTTCAGTTTCCAATTGGCTGACTTAGTTGCTATGCCTATTCATTGGCTGACCTTGTCACCATGTCTTATACCAGCCAGTCCCCAATGGCCGACCTGTTGCCATGTCATATCCCCCGTTCATGTACGATACACATTGACCAAAATATAAATTTGCAAAGCTTCTCATCTGATTTTTTTTTCTCTCCCTTCAAGGTAAAAGCCCGTGTCAAGGATTTCTTTGAATACCTTTGCAGTCTGGTTATCCAGGAGGCAGGTCTAGAAAAACAAGAGACAGAAGAAAATGCAGAAATGGCCGAAGGAAGTCCTCCCACTTCGTTGCCAAACCACCACGGTGAACCGAAATCCGATTCTAATTCCGAAGGAGCTGCAGGAGGAAGACTGGTAGCCAACATCCTAGTTGTGAGTCACGGGGCATACATGAGGAACTGGATTGGCTATTTCATCTCCGACCTGCAGTGTAGTTTGCCAGCCACATCAACAAAGGCTGAATTGTCCTCGGTTACTCCTAATACCGGGATTTGCCGCTTCATTGTAAAACTAGAAATGGGGGACCACGTCCTTCCGCCTAAAATCCGCTGCCTTTCTCTCAATAGAAGCGATCACTTGCGTGACATGGGTGACAGCTGAGAACACGCAGCTGCACCGCCTTTAACCCCGGCGGAAATTATTTATGCCCCGCGTGGAATCGTCATATTATCTTTTCAATTATGTTTGAAAACGTAGCATGTTGGAAAGAATGATCTGCTAAGGAATTTAAACTTTCATTTTGCTTCCGTCTTTCTTGACCGGTTCACCCTTGTTGGGGGGGGAAAAAAAAAAAGACAAGAAAATAGCATTGGCTGGTGGAAAAGGTGATATTCCAGAGAAGCTCCTGGAACTAATTGCTGTTCTAAACACTCTCCTGGAGCCATTAAGGAAAGGGCAGAATTTGAATAATACCGCAGTATAAATTAACAGGTGATGTTTAGATCAGCTTCCCCTAACCTTTCCGCCTCCGTGTGGCGGCGTCAGTAGCGGGGGGGGGGAGGAGGAGAAGAAGGGAGGGTTTCAGGCGTGCATGTCCCACTTTCACAAATGCCTCTGTGTGCGAAATTATCCCCTCTTCCCCACGCCCGTCACAGTCTCCGCTGCTCCAGAAAGGTTGGGGTTTTTCAAACGCAGCTGCACACACATGAATTCGCCCAACCTCTACCGCAGCCCGGTTCCAGATAGGCCATAGCCCGCCGCCAGGCCGTGGACCGGGAGTTGTGGACCTCTGTTTTAGATTATTTAATCAGGATCAGACCGCGCAAGAGAGTAATCTAGCTCCCCTTTTTAAGAGCAAGCCTTTAAAAGGGTGGGAATGGATCTCTTGACGGAGCGTGGTGTCAGATGATCCCAGCAGAAAGCTTAAGAGCCGCGTTTGGGCAGGCACGCCGTAGCTGCTGCTCTTCAGGTTTCCGGCACTTGTGAAGACTAACTAGCCGGTGCCTGCATGCTCACTGGCCAGCTGGTCTTCGGTTTCCGGCACATGCACATACCCGGTTTGGGCATTTGGTGCCCAAAAGTTTTGCCATCACTGGCTTAGACGCAAAGCAGCTCTGCCAAAGAAACCTAATAATAATAATCATCCCTATCTTTTGTTTTAATAATTCTAAAAAACTTGGGCAACTTAGAATCCTTTAGGTCTGTAGAGATTCTCAGTCCTCCAGGTTCACAGTTGTCCCAAAGGTGATTTTTTTTTTCAGGAGGCAACTCCTTGTCTTTTTCTCTGAAGACGTTTCACTTCTCATCCCAGAAGCTTCTTCAGTTTTGACAGGACAGTGGAGAATGGAAGGGTTTATGTTCCTTGCAGATATCTGGTCCTTTGCGTCCTTTTAGACCAGTGGTTCCCAATCTTTTTTTGGCCAGGCCCCACCTAAGCATCTCTAAAAAATCCTAGTGCCTCCTCTGTGACATATAATTCTTACTTTACTCAAACAATGAACTCTGCTCCTGCGAAGGAAGCCTAAAAGGCCATTAACATGGTTGAAACAAGGTTCAAATTGCCCCCATTCAAAATCAGATTGGCCCCACCGTGGGAGCCGGTGGGACCTTTAGAGGGTCATGGAAGCAACTGGAGTTTTATCTGTGTCCTCCAGGTAGCCTTAATGGCTCTCGAAAAGGACCCAAATGACCAGCTATCCGCAAGGAGTATAAATCCTTCCATTTCCCCCCAACCATCCAGTCAGAGCTGGAGAAGCTTCTTGGATGAGAAGCGAAATGTCTTCAAACAAAAAGAGAAGAAAGTCCAGTTGCCTCCTGAAAAAAAGCACGTTTAGAATGCTTGAGTAATTGTTTTAATTTTAAAAAAAATGGAGACAACACCAGGTGCGATCCTTCGAAAAAATCCTGTCCGGTCCAACTGTGTGTTGCTGCACACTGGTGGTGTAACAGGATTCAAGTTTGCTTTAGGAGAATTTGCACAAGGAAGGAAGCTCCCTGGTGGAATTTGCCTTATGTTCATTGCAAGGAATTCCCTGGGAATAATCGTGCAATAAATAGATATCTGATTTTTCTTTCGGGGAAAAAATAAAAATGCCGTAGAGCCATGGTGGTGAACCCGTGGCACGCAGAGCTGTCTCCCCAGCCCAGCTCTCCCGCGCATGCGCACACGCTTCCCAGCCAGCTGGCCTTCGGGTCTCTGTCGTGCATGCGCAGGGGATGGAGTGTATGTGCGGGGGATACTCGTTGCATTTTGGGGGTTCACGCAATGCGCACCCACCCCCATGCCCCATTTTGGGGCCTCAAAGGCCTCCTGCACCAACCTGGAAGCCAAAACTGGGCGCAGGGGGTGGGGTGCATGCGCAGGAGGGCGCTCGCTCTGCATTTTTTTTAGTTTCGCGCAGGCCCTTTGGGCACTTGACACCAAAAAGATTAGCCACCACAGCTATAGAGCCAAACCATATTCTTAAGTATAAGCAAGACGAAGTTGGGCCTTCCGTGTTATTTTCGGCAACGTACTCCAAAAACCGTCAGAGAATTGAGGGGCTGGTGATGGTTCTTCAACCACCACTCTGCGGTTCGCTACTGAGAATTAAAATAATTGTACACTGTTTTGTTTTTTATCTCCTTGTGTTGGCCAGTAAAGCTGTCGCTCCGGTGGGAATGATTCCGATCCATTCGGATACTTGTGGGCATTAGCCTTGGGCTTGCGATGATTCTGTTGTGAGACCCTGGTCCCTTATTCAAACAACACGTTTCTCTGTAACATGGAGACCAAAACGCACAAGTCTTTATGCTGCCTACTAACGCTCAGAAATTGGTTTATGGCTATTAGATGTTCTATTCCCCCACATGCCAAAGACGAAGAAGATGTAAGGCTTCACCGAGTCATATTTGTGGAAAGTGCAATTATGTCAGTCAAGTTCTTTTTCTACACTTCCTTTCCCGGGTGGCATTAAAAAGAGCCACTGGCCTCAACCAGTGGTGGGTTCCGGACCCCGGCACAGCTGGTAGACTGCGCACAGGGAGGGGCATCCTAGATGCACACGCCACCACCCTGCGACACCCAGCTGCTCGGCAGAGGTCGCGCAGGTGCTGTGCATGCACGCACAATGGGCCGGCCGCATTATAAACAGCCATGGAAAGCAAGAGTGCGGGTGGGCCAAATGAGCCACCGTCCCAGTACGGTGGGCGCTGTTCCCGGCCACTTCCGGTATGACCGTACCACCCGGAACCCACCACTGGCCTCACTTCTTTGGAGGAAGGGTCTTGAGATGTGCCAGAAGGAGCATCATGCCTTGACATTCAAAATCTAGCTTTTCCTAGATAGAAAATATATACCTCCAAACATCCTCACCTTGCATGCACTGTTGGCTCTTAATTTCAGAGATGAAGGACCTGAGGTCTTCGGGGTGTGTTTGTTTTTTAAATGTGTATTTAAGACGCATCATTTTCAGCCAGTTGGTTTTCTTTGTGTTTGACCTCAAGCCCCCCCCCCCCCCTGTCCTAAACGTTTACGATTCCCTTTGTTAAATTATCAAACCGCTCCGTATTTTAATGTATGCGAAACACTTGCCGTGTTTATATTTATTGGACCTCCAGCCTGTTGTTTTTGTTATTGCTTCAAATAATGTTACTTTCGAGATCATTAAAATATACACCTTTTGAGTGAGCCGCAAAAGTCTGGTTCTTTTTTTTTTTTCTTTTGTAAAAAACCAAACAAACAACAATCCAAAACTCTGGCTTGAATGTGTTAATATGTATATAAAGGGACTTGAATGAGAGATGGAGAATGGCACAACGTCAGAACAGGATGCCATTGTTCTGATTTAGGCTTCGCCCAAAAAGCACGAAGGAGATTCCTGGTCCCGACAAAACCCCTTTTATTAAACGAATGTGAATCCCTCTCATTCACATTCAGCGAAGGCCTGGCAAACAGTCTTTCAAAGGAATAATTATGACCGCAGACTTTTATCTGTTTGATGGAAATGGGAAGTAATATAAACAAAACAAATAAAACATGGGGGGGAAAGCAAAGATACCAGTAAATGTGATGCTGTACAGCAGAATAACACAGTAGTATAAGAGTTGCAGTGGGAATCCGGGACAAATAATTAATTTCCAAGAGAATCGAATGAGGATCCAACGAACTGAACTACCTGGTAACTAAATCTGGTGCACCTTTCCCACCAAAGACTTTTTCTAGGAATTTTCTGCTCCAAACACTGCCTCTTTGTCTCATATCCTGACATCCTGTGTAGGAGCTGGGCATGACCTGGATTTGAACCTCAGCCCAAAGGGATGGCTGCCCGCTAATGCTTTCAACAGCCGACAAAGCTGCTTTATGGAGCATCTCGACTCCGTTCTCCCGGAAGGGAGCCTTATGTGCCCATTTACCCCCCATCTGGTTGGAGATAATCCATGCCAAGATTTGGTGCTTCCTGCAAAAAAAATGAGCTTTGCCCAACAGGTTGATGGGATGGGTCAGCATCCTGAATCCAGCTAAGGTTCGGCATGAGGGAGTCTTGCTAAGACCCAAAGAAGAAACTCATGGAGATTGTCTGACACCCCTCCGGGATGGGTATGCTTGACCTGGATTTGAACCCCAGCCTAGAGGGATGGCTGCCCGCTAATGCTTTTAACAGCCCACAAAGTTGCTTGATGGAGCATCTCAACTCCGTTCTCCAGGAAGGGAGCCTTTTGTGCCTGTTCCCCTCCATCTGGTTGGAGAGAACCCATGCCAAGATGTCAAGATTTGGCATCTCCTGCACAAAGCCTACCTTTGGCCAACAGGTGGATGGGATGGGTCAGCATCCTGAATCCAGCTAAGGTGAGTGATGAGGGAATCCTCCTGAGACCCAAAGAAGAAAGTCATGGAGATGATCCTAGCTGAATCGGACAACTTCTACTCGTTTTGATATATTGTGAGATGTTAGGTCATGTCAGATGCTGTTTTGGTTTGCTCCTCTATAACAGTCTCACTTTCTCATGCGGCTCCTTGAGAAAATTAATTGTCCACCCCTGTAATAGAGGGTGTTCACCCTTTCCCCCCCTCCTGCCACTGCTGATGCAAAGATTTCGCTTATTTAAAAGTTCTGGGCATTCTCCTTTGACTTTGAGTCAAACCAAGTCCAAGATTCAACTGATAAGATGTTGGCAACTTCACCATCTCTGCCAGTCAGCTGTGGCTGGACTGTGGCGTAACAAGACTCTATATACTGTACAGTAGGTGAAGCTTACAGATTAAAATGTAGATTGAGCAAAATACATAAAATTACTCATGTTCTAGGTTTTTTTATTCAGGTTGCTACGGGCCAGTGCTACAATTGTAGTTGCGACTTACAGTTGAGCCCAAAATTTAGGTTGCAAAGTGAAACATTTGTTAAATGGGTTTTGCCCCATTCTCAGCCCTTTCCTGCCACTCTGGTGAATGAGTGACATTCTGGGCATTCTCCTTTGACTTTTGAGTCAAACTCAAGTCAAAGATTCAACCGATAAGATGTTGGCAGCTTCACCATCTCTGGTGAAGAACTCTATATACCGCACCGCATTACAGTGGAGAAGCTTAAGCACTGAAATGTAGGTAGAGCAAAAGATATAAAATCCACCTCATCATCCACGTTCTAGATATGTCATTGAGATTGGTGGTTCCACCACAAAACCGCGGTAGACAAAAGCGCGCTGTGAGCGGTAAATTTAAAATTAAAGCGAAAACCTTACCCTAACCCCCTCAAACCTAACCCTAAACCTAACCCTAAACCTAACCCGTAACCTAACCCTAAACCTAACCCTGAACCTAACGCTAAACCTAATGGTAACCCTTAACCTAACGCTAAACCTAACCCTGAACCTAACCCTTAACCTAACGCTAAACCTAACGGTAACCCTTAACCTAACGCTAAACCTAACCCTAACGCTTAACGTAACCCTAACCCTTAACCCTAACGCTTAACGTAACCCTAACCCTTAACCCTAAACCTAACCCTTACCTTTATGTGAATCGGCTTGCTTTAATTTTATTTTAATTTTAATTTAATTTATTTTTTAATTTTTTTCATCGCGCTGCTTTCGTCGAGCGCGGTTTTGTCGACCGCGGTTTTGACGGGTCACAGAGGTTGGTAAGGACCAGGCCTAGAACCAGGAAGATGCATAAAGATAGTCCTTGAGATACGGCTACAATTGAGCCCCAAATTTAGGTTGCTAAGCGAAAAATTTGTTAAGCAAGCTTTGCCCCATTTTAAGCCCTTTCTCCCCCCCCCTTTTTTTAAAACCGCCATGGTAACTGATCGGTCACTAAATGCACTGTTGTAAGTTGAGGATTACCTGCACACAGCTGTGACCCCTTTATTCTGAACAATTCATCTGAAAAAAGGAATTTAGCTCTCTTTGGCGGTTCAGGGGAGAAGTCCGGTTCTTGTCTCGGGTTCCGGAGTCGGTTCGAAGGCTAGAAAAATCATCGGCTCAGCATGGCACCACTTGGGCCTCTCTCTTAATCTATGGGCGAGCAGCGGTCAATGCCCGCCTCCCCTGGGTGTTCTTCTTGCATCTTTCCGGGCGACATTTCTATACAGGGCGGGGAAGAACCATCTCTGGTGTTGTTCTGCTGATACCTTAGCGGGTAGATCTCGCTTAAGGGGATTTGATTGTCTCTGCTTAAAAACTGAGAAAGAGGCGGTGTGTTCCTATCGGCACGCAATTGTCCCTTAACCTTTCCTAAGCTGACGAGGAATTTGTGTTTGCGGGACTTGTAAACGTTGCGCCGGTTTTCAAGCTGCACATGTTTAAAAACGCAATCCTCGTCGCTGAAGGAAGGCTAGAGGAGATACAAACACAAAATTTTAGGCCTGGCTGACCTTGAATGACGCTGTCTACACTCCGACCTGAGCTTAGTGCACAGGATAATATGCCATAACGTCTTACCTGTTAATGATTACCGTATTTTTCGGAGTATAAGATGCTCCGAAGTATAAGACACACCTAGATTTTGGGGAGGAAAACAAGGGGGAAAAATCTGCTTCTGCCTCCCAGAAATTTGCCTCCTTGCAACAAACAGCACAGACAATATACACTGTTTGTAGTGTTACATTTCAGACTATACTTGTATAGATGCTGCTAAAATTGATGTGCTTTCTGGAAGTATACAGCCTGATTAGCACAAGGGAAAAAAAATTGCCTTCCAACAATTTGCCAGGTGGAGCAAGTTTCACTTTCAATTTCTCCCGATCATCAGCTGTTACGGGCTACAGGGATTCCTATAGCTTATTGAAGCCTCCACAAACCCCCATTTGCTGCAAAGAGGTAAATTGCTGGGAGACAGAGGCCAAACGGTGGGGGTTGATGGGTGGGTGGGGCTACATTCAGTGTATAAGACACACCCAAATTTTCACCCTCTCTTAGGGGGGGGAAAGGTGCATCTTATACTCCGAAAAATACGATACTTTTACTTCAACTGCAATAACACAAGGGCTAGGCAGAGGTTTGGGGAGGGTTAGAATTTAGCACATCATCCACCTAAGAGTAATTACATCCCCACAAAAGGTTAATTCCAATCTCTCTTGAATTCCATTGATGCTTTTCTGGAGTCAATACCAATTTAGTATTGACCGGTAGTTGACTAAGCTCTTGTGTATCAATCACCATGAACAATAAACATTCTGAACTGCAACTTAACCTCTGGTCCAAACACCACCCGTTCTCCATAGAATAATGACAACTTGTTGTGGATGTCCTAGGAGCATGATGGTGGCACACGGCGCCGTATCTGAGGGCATGCGACGTGTTGCCCTATGTCAACTCCAGTGCACATGCGCGCCCTGGCCAGCTGATTTTCCACCTTCTGGAGAGTGGGGAGGCCATTTTTCAACCGTCCCAGGTTTCAAGAAAGCCTCCAGAGCCTATAGATGGGAAAAGATGGGCCCAATGAGCCTACCGGAAGTTCGGAAACAATCTTCTGGTAGCCCCGTTGTACCATTTTTTTTGCCTTCCCCAGGCTTCAGGAGACTTTCCTGAAACCTGGAGAGGTCGAAAAATGGCCCAATGGGCCTACCAGAAGTCTGGAGGCCTGCGTGCATGCGCGGGAGGGAAGCACAGAGGGGTTATGCCCGCATGCATTCAGGAGGAGGGCATTCCATTATGGGTGTGGGCACACATGCACTCTTTTGGCATCCGAGCAGAAAAACACCATCGCTATCCTAGGAGGAAGGTTTACATCATGTTATGTCACCGTATCTCCAGACAAAGGATCAAATATTCTCATCGCAAATCGAAAGGACTTGAGCATGATATGATTGTCTTCTTCCACCTCATAGATCAAGAAACCTACTTTAATAATCATAGCACAAGTTCCTCATGGCTCGGCGGCACTAGGAAAGGAGTCAAATAATACCAAATGGATATTAGGACTCACCGATCCAAAGAGACTTCCGTTACAGTGCATACAAAGGTTGAGTTCGGTCTTCGCACCAATAATCATTACATTGGGTGCCCGTACAGGTTTGATTAGCAAGGCACCTGGAAGCGAATGGGTTAAATATTAGGAGAGCTCTTCATACATATCTTAAGCCAGAAATAATGTTATCTGATGCAGAGGTGGGTTTCTACCAGTGGTGGGATTCAAATAATTTAACAACCGGTTTTCTGTCTTAATGATTTCTTCCAACAACCAGTTCACCAAACTGCTTAGAAAGTTACCAACTGGTTCTCTCGAAGTGGTGCGAACTGGCTAAATCCCACCACTGGTTTCTACCGTATATACTCCGGGGGTGATCCTGGACATGCCCTTCCCATCCCTCCTTCCCATAGCAGCCAACTCCGCAGCTCCTCCAGGGACTTACTGTACACCGTCTGGGGCTGTGTGCCGTCCACGCGTCCGTCGGGATGGATCTGCAAGTGGAAGTCACCCCGGTTTTTGGAGGTGGAGATGTGCACAGGATTTTCGGAACTGGCAAAGTTGGGGAAGACGAGTGCCCAGCCACAGATGGCCAGAGGCAGCAGGGGACTCAGGGCGCGGAGAAGCGCTAGAGACAGGACGGGGCGCATGATGCTTGCTTGGCTCGGAAGTCGCAGGAGTCGAAAGTCGATCTTGGTTCTTCTCCTTTGCTGATCACTCGCCGATTCTGGGTTCTTTGGCCCTGCAGCCCTGGCTTTATGCAGGACGGCTGTGGGATGGGCAGGCGGATGGAAGGGGGAGGCGGGAGGAAGGAAGAGACACCCACTTCCAAAACCAACAAGTCATGAAGGAACCAGTGATGCTTCTTCTACCAATGCTCTGCTACGTAGAATGAAAACGATTGTGAACTTCTTGTGTTTGACCCAGTAAAATTGTTTACTCTAATACGAATCATCGATCCATTTTGATGCTTGTGGACATTAGATTTGAACCTTGATAATTCTGTCGGGAGACCTAGTTGTTTATGGAGGTGACTTTCACCAAAGGTGATTTTCCAGGAGACAACTGGACTTCCTTCTCTTGCCTGCCTCCTGAAAAAAACATCTTTGGGGCCACTGTGACCTGGAGGACTGAGAATCTTTTACAGACATTCATGGATGGGAGAGAACATGTGTCTCTCTAATATGGAGACAAGTATTTATGTTGCCTACCAACACTCCAATATGAGTTTATGAGTATTAGATGTTGTATAATGTACCTGTCAAAGACGAAGAAGATGTAATACTTCACCAATGGATATCTGTAAAAAAGTGCAATTAGACCAATCACACAATTTTTCTCCACCTCTTTTTCGGTGTCATGTGCCAGAAGGAGCCTCAAACTTCGACATTCAAAATCTAGCTAAGAAACTCCAGATAGCCTATGCTTAAGATTAGCAATAACTTAAACTGTTTAAAGGGTTCCACCACAAAATCGCGGAGGACAAAATCGCGCTCGACGAAAGCGCGCATTTGACGTCATCACAGCGCGACGAAAACATCGCGCTGTGATCGAAAAATGTAAAAATAAAGCTAAAACCTTCCCCTAACCCCCCCAAACCTAACCCTAAACCTAACCCTAAACCTAACCCTTAACCTAACCCTAAATCTAACCCTAAACCTAACCGTTAACGTAACGAAAAACCTAACGCTAATCCTTAACGCTAAACCTAACGCTAACGCTCTAAACCTGACCCTAACCCTTAACCTAACCCTAACCCTAACCCTTAACCTAACCCTTACCTTTATGTGAATCGGCTTGCTTTAATTTTAATTTTATTTCAATTTTTATTTTTTTTCGTCGCGCTGTGATGACATCACATGCGCGCTTTCGTCGAGCGCGATTTTGTCCTCCGCGCTTTTGACAGGTCACGGTTTAAAGTTTGGGTAACAGTAAGAAGCTGAGTTCAACGTAGAGATCTTATCGACCTTTTTTTTTTTCTGCTTTGTTTTAAGACATTTTAGACTGTGTTTGCTAAAAAGTTATACCGTGTACGGGCTCTGGGAAGTCGGGGGGAGGGAAGGGAGGTGGGGTTCTAGGGGGAGGGGGGAGGGGGGAAATATAATATGTGTTAGATCTTAAAGCACATGATTGCACTTGTATACTGTGGCTTTTTAATGTTAGTGTAAAAATGGGACAAGCTGAACATATTGGTAGACAATAGAGGTACACCGAAGGGAGGAGTAGAGCGAAAGAAGAAGGAGGGGTGGAGAGGGTGGGAGAGAGGATTGGAGGCAGGAGGAGAAGGAAGGGAGGGAATCTATTGGGAGAGAGGAGTGATAGAGGGGGAGGGGAAGTAGGAAGTAGAGGGGTATGTTGGAAGGAAGAATGAAAGTTGGAGGGGGGTGAAAGAGGGTGTATGGTGGGTCAAGGTGGTATATCGGGTTTGTATTTTGGGGGGTATTGTCTATAAAAGCGAGGGCTGTGTTTATTATTCAATGTTATATGCCCCGGTTATGCACAGTATACACGTGATTGTATGAATGAAATGGAAATAAACGTATTTTCAAAAAAAAAAAAAAATCTAGCTTTTCCTAGGTAGAAAATATATACCTCCAAATGTCTTTGCTTTGCATGAACTGTTGACTCTAATTTCAGATATGGAGAACTTCTCAGGATCGAACAGCAAATATTTATTGCAACTAAAATTACAAGTAAAGCACAGATAAATAGGGCTGGAAGGAGACTCGGAGGTCCTCTGGTCCAGTTCCATGTTCAAGGCAGGAGTCTTATTCCATCCCATGTAGTTGGTTGTCCAGTCTATTTTTCAAAAGCTCCAGTGATGGAGCACCCATAACCCCAATAGGCAGGGCCACTCTACTGATTAATTGTTCTCACTGTCAGAAAATTCTTATTCTATGCTGGATCTCTCCTTAATTCCTGGCTGCCCTCTGATGCCCTATTGGATACGTCAATCCCCTCTTCTCTGTCACAGCCCCTCAAATATTGGAAGACAACTATCATGTCACCCTAATCCTTCTCCTTGATGGAACAGATGGCTTGGTTGGTTGGTTTGCTTCCTTCCTTCCCTGGGAGAAGAAGACCAACTTCACTGTTGAGTTCACAGCCATGAAGCCAATAGGTGAAGGCCCGTTTGGTTCAACAGCACAGGGGAGACCCCTGTCTTCCTCCTTATTTCTATTACACAGTTCCTCATGATAAAACTTGCAAGCTACAATGATCCCACTGGGACATCAGACAAAGTGTTCATATTTAGAAGAAGATAATGTTTTTCGGAATCATCGCGCCTGGACTTCACGCTCTGGCTACGTGGACATTTCCTCTTTCCAGTTAAGAAGATGTGCTATGAACCAGAGGGACCTTCTGGTTCTGGTCCAGGGACTGGAGCAGAGGTGGTATTCAGCAGGTTCTGACCAGTTCTGGAGAACCGTGACCCGACAAAAGCGCGAACGTCATAAGCGCGCCGACAACACCGCGGCGCTAAAACAGCCATGTCAGAAGCGTGCCGACAACAGCACGCCGACAACAGTGCGCCGACAGAAGCGCGATTTACTTTAAGGTAAGATTTACGTTTAGGTTTACGTTTAGGGTTAGGGTTAGGTTTAGGGTTAGGTTTAGGGTTAGGTTTAGGGTTAGGTTTAGGGTTAGGTTTAGGGTTAGGTTTAGGGTTAGGTTTAGGGTTAGGTTTAGGGTTAGGTTTAGGGTTACGTTACAGCGCGCTTCTGTCGGCGCGCTTTTGTCGGCGCGCTTTTGTCGGCGTGCTTTAGGGCTCATTCGTCACTCATTCGTCGCGCGGTTTTGTCACCACGCTTTAGACACCGCGGTTTAGTCAGGCGTGCTTTTCTTGTGCGCGCATTTGTGGTGGAACCCTGGAGAACCAGTAGCGGAGGTTTTGAGTAGTTCGGGGAACTGACAATTATCTCCTCTGGCTGGCCCTACCCCCATCCATTCTCTGCCTCCTGAGTCCCAGCTGATCGGGAGGAAATGGGGATTTTGTAGTATCCTTCCTCTACCACGCCCACCAAGCCACGCCCACCAAGCCACGCCCACAGAACCGGTAGCAAAAAAAATTGAACCCCAACACTGGGCTGGATGCATAGTTGACGAGCCTGAAAAAGTTCCATTGTGCTGAATGTTGAGGTGCACAGTGCTGCCCCCTTCACACAGGTGGGAAAGATCTTGGGTAGATTTAGGGAATTTGTGACCTAGCAGGGATTCATTCCTCAAGAATGATCCTGCTCGGAACTCGGGAGTCACTGCACTGAATGTAACCAGGAACGTTTAATAAAGACACTTTTCTTCCTTGAAAAACATGAAACATTTATTTGGTCTTGATTGAGAGACAGAAATGGTGGGGAGGGGGGGGGAATAATAAAGGTCATAAATACTCATAAATACATCTCCAATAGGTAAATAATCCAAATAAATAAATAAAAAGAGTCATATATATATTGCATTCTCATTATCTGATACGTTTTTGTGAACAACTCCTATCAAAGCACCCCCATTTTTTCTAGGGTACATACATCATAAGCGGAAGCAATCCACCTCTGCTCCAAACTTCCTTGCATGTGTTATTGACTCTAAATTTCAAATGTGGAGGTCTTGGATTGTTTTCGGTTTGGATTTAAGATATACAATTTTCAACCCAATAGGTTTTTCTTTGTGTTTGAACTGTTTAGGAGGAATCTCAAGGCCATGTGGTAAACGTTTATGGTTTCATTTGTTCAATTGCCAAATACTACATCTTTCCTTTTAACCTCTTATGTAAAACACGCACCATGTTTATATTTACTGGGCCTTCAGATTTTGTTTTCTTATTTCTTTTCCTAATAGTGTTACTTTGAAGATAGTTGAAATATACCTGAGCCACCACTGTTTTTTTTAAACAAAATAATACATCAAACTTCTAGCTACACTAATTAGAGATGGAGAATGGCAGAGGGTCAGAATTGGATGGGAGATCATTAAGTAAATGGAGATCACATGTAAGCATGAACTAATTTTTAAAAAAAAATCCCCATCGATACTAGCAACAATAAAGGTAATTGTAATCATTGTTTTCTTCCCATCTCCAATCGGATCCCGAACAAATAGGATTCTACTTGAATCTACCCTGTAAAAGTGATTGGCCTTTAACATTGGTTTTAAGTCCACCTTAACCTATCTTGGGGGGCTTTTGAGGACAATACCAAGCAAGAGTAGATGTCTCTTCTATGGAGACAAACCTCCCATGGTTTTGTGCACTCACATCCTCTCAGGACTGGTCAGTAGATATTTGTTACAGCTAAAATAGAAATGGACTCATAGGGCTGGAAGGGAACTCAGAGATCTTCTGGTCCAGCCCCATGCTCAAGGCAGGAGCCTTATTCCATCCCAGGCAATTCGTTATCCAGTCTATTTTTTAAAAACTTCCAGTGATGGGGCACCCACAACCTCAATAGGCAGGGCCACACCAATGATTAATTGTTCTCACTGTCAGAAAATTTCTCCCTATTCTACTTTTGATTAACAACCTATCAATTAATTGGCTGTCCTCTGGTGTCCTATTGGATAAGTCAATCCCCTCTTCTCTGCGGCAGCCTCTCAAATATTGGAAGACAACTATCGTGTCACCCCTAATCCTTCTCTTTGATTAACAACCCATTACTTATTGGCTGCCCTCTGGTGCAGTGATCCCACTGGGACATCAGACAAAATGTTCGTATTTAGAAGAAGATAATGTTTTTCAGACTCAATGCACCCGGACTTCACGCGCTGGCTATATGGACATTTCCTCTTTCCAGTTAAAAAGATGCCCTATGAACCAGAGGGATCTTCTGGTTCTGGTTCTGGTTCTGGTTCAGGGGCTGGATGCATAATTGACAAGTCTGAAAAAGTCCCATTGTGATGAATGTTGAGGTGCACAGCACCTTCACAAGGGTGGACAAGATCTTGGGTGGATTTGGGAATTTGTGACATAGCACAGATTCATTTCTCAAGACAGGAGAATGACGCTACTCGGAAGTCGGGAATCTTTACAGTGAATTAAACTAGGAATGTTTAATAAGGACACTTTTCTTCCTTGTAAAACATAAAACATTTATTTTGTTCAGTTCTGAGACAGAATTGGAGGGGACCGGAATAATAAACGTCATAAATACATCTTCAATATGTAAATTGTACAAATAAACAAATATGACAATAGAAAAATACATATATTGCTTTCTCATTGTCTGGCACCTCTCCAGGATGGGTATGCTTGACGTGGATTTGAACCCCAGCCTAGAGGGATGGCTGCCCGCTAATGCTTTTAACAGCCCACAAAGTTGCTTGATGGAGCATCTCAACTCCGTTCTCCAGGAAGGGAGCCTTTTGTGCTTGTTCCCCTCCATCTGGTTGGAGAGAACCCATGCCAAGATGTCAAGTTTTGGCATTTCCTGCACAAAGCCTACCTTTGGCCAACAGGTGGATGGGATGGCTCAGCATCCTGTATCCAGCTAAGGTGAGTGATGAGGGAATCCTCCTAAGACCCAAAGAAGAAACTCATGGAGATGATCCTAGCTGAATCGAACAACTTCTACTCATTTTGATATATTGTGAGATGTTAGGTGATGTCAGATGCTGTTTTGGTTTGCTCCTCTATAACAGTCTCACTTTCTCATGTGGCTCCTTGAGAAAATTAATTGCCCATCCCTATAATAGAAGGTTTTTACCCGTTTTTCTCCTCCTTTCTCTCCTGATCCAAAGATTTTGCTTACTTAAAGGTTCTGGGCATTCTCCTTTGAGTCAAGTCAAGGCAAAGATTCAACTGATAAGATGTTGGCAACTTCACCATCTCTGCCAGTCAGCTGTGGGTGGACTGTGGCATAACCAGACTCAATATACTGTACATTAGAACCAGGAACATGCATAAAAATAGTCCTTGAGATACGACTACAATTGAACCCCAAATTTATGTTGCTAAGCAAAAGATTTATTAAGTGAGCTTCATCCTGTTTTTAAGCCCTTTCCTGCCACAGTTGTTAAGTGAATCACTGCAGCTGCTAAGTTGGTAAGTGGACCTAGCTGGTCAGAAAATCACAAAAGGGGATCATGTGACCCAGGGACACGGCAACTGTCATAAAGACTAGTCAGTTGCCAAGTTTCTGAATTTTGATCACATGACCCTGGGGATGCTGGTAAGGGTGAAAAACGTTCCTAATCCCCCTCCCCCATTTTTAGCGCTGTTGTACCTTTGAACGGTCACTTAATAAATTGTTGTAAATCAAGGACTACCTCTACACAGCTATGACCCCCTTATTCTAAACAATTCATCTGAAAAAACGGAATTTAGCTTTCTTTGACGGTTCTGGAGAGAAGTCCTCGTTTTAGATTGAGGAATACGTAGTTTGTAGTTTGTAGTTTATTATGATTTATAGGCCGCCCTTTTCCCTGAGGGGACTCAGGGCGGCTTACAATACATGGGAAGGGGGGTGCAAAACAAAAACACAAGACAGTGCATAAATAAAAATAAAACAATAAAACACAACTTTCATTCAACATTCGGGTGGGGCAAATTAGAATCTTATCCCCAGGCCTGACGGGATAGCCAGATCCTAAGGGCTGTGCGGAAGGTCTGGACGGTGGTGAGGGTGCGAATCTCCATGGGGAGATCATTCCAAAGGGTCGGAGCTGCTACTGAGAAGGCTCTCCTCTGCGTAGTCGCCAGTCGGCACTGACTGGCGGATGGAACTCGGAGGAGGCCTAATCTGTGCGATCTAATCGGTCGAAGGGAGGTAATCGGCAGGAGGCGGTCTCTCAAGTACTCAGATCCACTACCATGGAGAGATTTATGGATGGTGAGTAGCACGTTCGGGAGCTAGGAAATCTTTGGCTCAGAGATGGCGCCATTTGGGTCTCTCACTTCCCCCTCGATCAAGCAGGGGTGGATTCCCTCTTCTGATGGTGTTCCTTCCGGTATCTTTCCTGCCAAGATACCTCCACACGGGGTGTCACCATTGTCCTTACTGATGCTGTGGTGGGTAGATATCATCTATAGGGATTTCATTCTCTTGGGTCCTAAACTGAGAAAAACCTGGTAGTTTCGCATTGGGAACATATGGTCCCTTAGCGCGTCCTAAGCTGAGAAGGATTTTGTGCTTGTAGGACTCGTAAATGTCGTAGTGGGTTCCAAGCCTAATTTGCTTAAAAACGCAATCATCCTGGTTGTAGGAACTCTAAAGGAGACACAAACACAAAATGAAGACAGCCAAAAGACAAACCAAAGGTGAAAGCAAAGTTGAAAATCAGCCACTTCTCTTGCTTGGTTCTGTATGAGTTGTTTTGTTTAAAAAGAATAAACATATTTTTTAAAAAAGAAATAAGATAATCAGCCACATCGTACGGTGAAAAATCCCTACAGCGCACAGGGCTGTTGAATATTGGAAACGGCAGAGACACCATGGGCCAGTCCTGTGCTATTTCCAATGAAGCCCTCAGGGTCAGATCTGAGGACTCCGCGGGCTGGATCTGTCCCCGGGGCCTTGACTCCTGATTTACGTTTGTGTCCACTGGTACCTGAGTGTACGTGGTACACCCGCTCTGCAAAGTAGTAAACTAAAATATACCATTTTTATTGTAAATGTTCTGGCTTGTGATCATTTCAAAACTAGACAACGAATCCCACCCTGTCAATGGCCCAGTGGATCAGGCTCAAAAAGGAGAGAACCAGTAGTGGGATTCTACCGGTTCGCATCTATTCGCTAGAACCTGTTGTTAACTTTCTAAGCAGCTCGGAGAACCGGTTGTTACAAGAAATCTCCTTTGTTTTTCCCCACTTTACAGGGCTAATCCTGTAAGGAAGGCAGGAAGGAAACATCTAGTGTTGTTTCTAGCCTCATCTTTGTTGCCCTGCTTACAGAAACTGCCTCTCTGTGAACCTTTATTACATTCTTGGCAGTACACCCAGACTTACTGTCGCCTCCAGAGCTTCTCCGGAGATGTCCTAACCCCCTTTGCTGGTACTTTGCTGTGGCTTGACTTTCTTAAAGGGGAAGGGTCATTTTAAGCTTTTTACACTGCTGTTGGGAGGAAATACTCCCCTGTATGAATTTTTCCACCCAGGATTCAACCATCTGCACTTTGAAGAAATAATTGAATAAGGAAGCAGA
Organism: Thamnophis elegans; assembly: GCF_009769535.1. NCBI lineage: Eukaryota > Metazoa > Chordata > Lepidosauria > Squamata > Natricidae > Thamnophis > Thamnophis elegans. The sequence goes on from NC_045547.1 coordinate 77,279,281, forward strand.
GCTGCCGGGAATAAACTTCTAATGACAACGAATCAAGATGAGTGACATTCAGCAAGGCTTCTTGGCTAGCTAGAAAGATAGACATTCAGACGTGAGTTTGCATACCCTTTCTGAGTTTTGGTCTAAAATTGGTTTTTGGTGAGGTTTAATTCTGTGTTATTGGGATACTTTCTCCTATTTAGCTTTGTTGGAAGGAAAAGGGCTAATTTCTGTTCCTGAAAAAAAACTGGTTGAAAAATCTGGACAGTTCCTGTGTCTATTGTTCTGGTAATTGGTTTAATAAGCAACAACTACTGTGTTTGTTCCTTTGTTACATTCTAGCACTAATTGCTTTGCTTTTTGTTAGCCTTATCTCAAGTGTTTACACTTGAGCTTGCCTGGGGTGGGAGCTCTGGCAATCACCCAGACAAGGCTTGTGTTTTAGTTTTAAAAGATTTAAACTGTTGTGATTTAATTATTTGTATTGTGTTTGAATTTTTCCCTGCCTCATGGATTCATTTCTATCTGGGGAAGGGGGGGTCTTTCTTCACTGCTTAGTGATTCCTTGTCCTGTCCTTTTGAGGTGTACTTCCAAGTGGAAGAATGCAAGCTTGGCACTGATTTTTTTTACTGCCTTTCTGATGGGACATATGATCTCTCCTTAAATCTGATGATTTCCTGAGGTTATCTTGTGAGGCGAGTGAGAGTAGCTGGTATCTTAAGTGGTGCAATGGATCTAAGGATTGTCTCTCCTGGGGATTGGTCTTTCTGCAGAGCTTAACGATCTCTCTCTACTAAGAGTTTCACTTTATGAGCTAGAGTTGGCTGCTGATAGTTATTGTTATGTTGTTGTTAACATTCTAAACTAGAACTTAACCTATGGTCCTGACATCCAAGTTCTCCATAGAATAATCACAACATGCTGTGGATGCCCTGGGAGGAAGGTGGGAGCACCAATTCACATCATGTTATGTCACCGGTATCTCCAGAGAAAGAATCAAACATGCTCCAGTCACAAATTGAAAACAACGTCAGCATGATATAATTGTCTTCTTCCATCGGCTAGACCAGGGGTGTCAAACTCAATTTCATTGACGGCCGCATTAGAGTTGTGTTTGAACTTGGGTGGTGGAATGGGTGTGGCCAGTGTGGGCATGGCCAGCTCAACATCACTCATGTTGGGGTGCCTGCAGTGGCCCAAATGCTCTGCCAGGGAAAATGGGCTCCCGAGCCTCCATTTTTGGATCCAATGGCCTCACTGCAACCCTCTAATGGAGCTCAGAAGGACCTGCGTGAGGCCCTACCAAGCTCTTTTTTCTCTGGCAGAGACAACGTCGGCTGGCCCAGAGGCCTTAGTTTGACGTCCCTGTGCTAGACCAAGAAACCTACTTGAACTCTCACAGTACAAGTTCTTAATGGTTTGACTGCCTAGGAAAAGAGTCAAATAATCCAAAATGAATGTTAGGACTCACCGTTCCAAAGAGGTTTCCGTCTGCGGACATACAAAGGTTGAGTTTACTCTTCGCACCAATGAAAGTTATATAGCCTGGTTTTTGAGGTTTCATTATCAAAGCAGCTGGAAGTGAATGGGTTAAATATTAGGAGAGCTCTTCATACATATCTTAAGCCAGAAATAGCAGCATCTCATAATGGAATACTATTTTCTGATGCAGAGGTGGGTTTCTACTAGTTCACAGTGCTTCGGGTGTACTGGTAGTGGCCATTTGGCCTGGGTGGCAGAACCATCAGAGACCCAGGCTGGCCACGCCCCTGAACTGCTTCCCCAGTCTCCGTTGCCATTGCCGGCATGGTTTTTATTAGTTTTTCTTGGTCTTTGCACATGCGCAGAACAGTTTACAGTGAACTGTGCATGTGCAAATAACGCACATCTGGTGCACGCATGAAGCGAACCAGTAACAACACCCGTAGAACCCACCCTTGATCTGAAGCTTTCCAAGTCTTCCCAAATTCTGGCCAGTGGTGGCCAAACATTTGCCCACAGTCTCGATCAAGAGGGGAAACCCCCTTTTTAACAATCCTATAATCCCTAAATTCAGGGAAGAATTGGAGCAACTGGATGGAGATGGTCCCACTTTGGAAGTCCAAAGAAGAAGGCCAAGGTCTCTATGGCAAGAGCGAAGTCATGGAGGGTCCTAGCCATACTTTCAATAAAAGCATCTCCAGTTAATCTCATCACCAATGAAAGTAAATAATTACAATTAAATTAGAGGTTTCTTAGCGGGATGTTTCTCTGCAAAGACTACCATATTTTTCAGAGCATAAGATGCATCAAGATTTTGAAGAGGCAAATTAAAAAAGGTTTTTGTACTCTGGAGACCTCCCCAAAATGGCCTGTTTTTCACAAAAATGGACCTTTTTTTCACAAAGGAAATGAATAGCCTTTAGGAGGCTTGTAGAGTGCTCGTGGGGGGGGGGGGCAGGAGTGGGCAAAAAACAAGCAAAAAACAGCCTCTTTTTAAAAAACAAAATAGGCCATGGATAGCCTTTAGGAGGCTTATAGAGTGCTCCTGTAGCTGGGGGGGGGGGGGGGTTCCAGGAGACAAAAAAAATGCTGTATTCAGTGTATAAGATGCACCAAATTTTCAGCCTCTTTTGTGAGGGAAAAAGGCACGTCTTATACTGAAAAATAAATACAATTAAATTAGAGGTTTCTTAGAGGGGTGTTTCTCTGCAAAGACTACCGTATTTTTCAGAGCATAAGATGCATCAAGATTTTGAAGGGGCAAATTAAAAAAAGATTTGCACTCTGCAGATCTCTCTTTTTTTTTTTTTAAAGGGCATGAATAGACTTTAGGAGGCTTGTAGAGTGCTCCTGGAGTTGGGGCGGGGGGGAAAGTGAGCAAAAAAGGCCTGTTTTTCGCTCATTTCTGCCCTTCCCAGCCCCCAGGAGAACTCTGGAAGACTCCTACAGGCTCTGCATGGCCATTTTGGTGAATGGGGCAGGGTTTCAGGAGACCAAAAAATGCTGTATTCAGTGTATAAGATGCACCCAAATTTTCAGCCTCTTTTTTTGAGGGGAAAAGTTGCGTCTTATATTCTGAAAATATGGTATTTTATTATGACAGAACAAAAGGGGATTTTGACCTCGTGACAGGAGTGACCCCTCTTGCAAATGTGGAGATAAAGGAACAGATGTTTTCATTCTGGGCTCTTTAACACTAGGCAATCTGAAATCGCCTGGCTCATCATCTTAGAGAGGTTTCCTTATAAGATTCTTCAACACCTTCCAGAATAGCTGAGCTTCTAATGTATTTGAACAGGTTTTCTGCCTGAGCAGGGAGGTTGGACTAGAAGACCTCCAAGATCCCTTCCAACTCTGTTATTTATTAGATTTAGATTTAGATTTAGATTTATTAGACATTTATGAGGCCGCCCTTTTCCCTGAGGGGACTCAGGGCGGCTTACAATCAAAAAAGGAAGGGGAGTGTAGGACAATACAAAAAGAAATGTGCACAAAAGTAAATTAGACAGTAAAACTCAACATTCACTCAGCATTCGGGAGGGGCAAAAATAAGATTATCCCCAGGCCTGACGGGCTAGCCAGTTCTTGAGGGCTGTGCGGAAGGCCTGGACGGTGGTGAGGGTACGAATCTCCACGGGGAGATTGTTCCATAGTGTCGGAGCCGCAACAGAGAAGGCTCTCCTCCGAGCAGTCGCCAGTCGGCACTGACTGGCGGATGGAATATGGAGGAGGCCAACTCTATGCGATCTGATGGGACGCAGGGAGGTAATTGGCAGAAGGCGGTCTCTCAAATAGCCAGATCCACTACCATGGAGCGCTTTATAGGTGGTGAGTAGGACCTTGAAGCGCACCCGGAGATCAACAGGCAGCCAGTGCAGCTCACGGAGGATCGGTGTTATGTGGGCGAACCGTGGTGCGCCCACGATCACTCGCGCGGCCGCATTCTGGACTAGCTGAAGTCTTTGGATGCTCTTCAAGGGCAGCCCCATGTAGAGCACATTGCAGTATTCCAGCCTGGCTCCAATTATTGAATTCCTAGCACTCTGGAGCCTCCCGGGTGATCTTCTCTTCCATCCCTCCCACATCAACAAAGTCCACGGCTCGGCTGGGAACTTACAGTACAGGGACTGAGATTTTGAGCCTTTCACTATTCCAGAGGGACGCATCTCCAGATAAAAACCCTTTTTGAAGCCGAATATGTAGAGGTGCACCGGTGTATATGTGGTCGCTCCAGAACATGGAGACTCCTTTCGATTTGGGGGGGGGCAACGGCGGGGCTCCAGCCACAGGCAGCCAGAGCCAGCAGAAGCCTGAGGGCACGGAGAAGCGCTGGAGTCGGGAGTGGGCCCATGGTCCTCGCTTGGCTTGGAAGATGCAGGAGCCAAAGTAGATCCTGGTTCTTCTCCTTTGCTGACCACTCACCGATGCTGGGTGCCTTGGTCTTCAGCCCTGGCTTTATGCAGGACAGCTGGGGGACGGATGGGTGGAAGAGGGAGGTGTGAGGAAGAAGAGACACCCACTTCCAAAGCCATCAGATCATGAAGGAACCAGTGATGCTTCTTTACCAATGCTTAGGTTTAGGGTTAGGTTTAGGGTTAGGTTAGGGTTAGGTTTAGGGTAGGTTTAGGGTTAGGTTTAGGGTTAGGTTTAGGGTTAGGTTTAGGGTTAGGTTTAGGGTTAGGTTTAGGGTTAGGTTTAGGGTTAGGGTTAGGGTTAGGGTTAGGTTTAGGTTTAGGGTTAGGTTTAGGGTTAGGTTTAGGGTTAGGTTTAGGTTAGGTTTAGGGTTAGGTTTAGGGTTAGGTTTAGGGTTAGGTTTAGGGTTACGTTACAGCGCGCTTCTGTCGGCGCGCTTCTGTCGGCGCGCTTTAGGGCTCATTCGTCGCTCATTCGTCGCGCGGTTTTGTCACCGTGCTTTAGACACCGCGGTTTTAGTCAGGCATCTTTTCTTGTGCGCGCATTTGTGGTGGAACCCTGGAGAACCAGTAGCGAGGTTTTTGAGTAGTTCGGGGAACTGACAATTATCTCCTCTGGCTGGCCCTACCCCCATCCTTCTCTGCCTCCTGAGTCCCAGCTGATCGGAGGAAAATGGGGATTTTGTAGTATCCTTCCTCTACCACGCCCACCAAGCCACGCCCACCAAGCCACGCCCACAGAACCGGTAGTAAAACAAAATGAATCCCAACACTGGGCTGGATGCATAGTTGACGAGCCTGAAAAAGTTCCATTGTGCTGAATGTTGAGGTGCACAGTGCTGGCCCCTTCACACAGGTGGGAAAGATCTTGGGTAGATTTAGGGAATTTGTGACCTAGCAGAGATTCATTCCTCAAGAATGATCCTGCTCGGAACTCGGGAGTCACTGCACTGAATTTAACCAGGAACGTTTAATAAAGACACTTTTCTTCCTTGAAAACATGAAACATTTATTTGGTCTTGATGAGAGACAGAAATGGGGGGGGGGAGAATAATAAAGGTCATAAATACTCATAAATACATCTCCAATAGGTAAATAATGCAAATAAAGAAATAAAAGAGTCATATATATATTGGCATTCTCATTATCTGATACGTGTTTTGTGAACAACTCCTATCAAAGCATCCCCATTTTTTCTAGGGTACATACATCATAAATTGGACGAGGGGTGGGATGCTGCTGGCATTACCGCGGTTCGGTGCGCATACCAATTTTGCGCGCAAACAATTAAAATTGCGTTGCAGATGCGGAGGAAAAAACCAAGATGGCGACTGGGGAACCCGGTTACTGCCGCCACCCGCCGCCATCTTGTTTTTGGGTTCTGCACATGTGCAGAACCATTGTAATTGAACGGTGCATGCGTGCACGCACGAACTGGCAGTAAAGCCGGCCAGAACCCACCGCTGACACTAACCACAGTTTAACCTTTGGGAAGACCCCCTTGGATGAAGCACACCCCTCACTCTGTCCCATCCTGAAAACAGGTTCCCTTTAGGACTCACTAGCTGATATTGGAATTAGAACTATCACTAAGGGAAGCAGTCATTAAGTGAGTCACACTGGATCTATTTTTTGCCATAGCAAATCACCGTAAAGTTATTTGTGCTGTTGTCAGGTAAATCTGGCTTCTTCCATTGGCTTGGATTTGAACCCCAGCCTGGAGGGATGGCTGCCACTAATCTTTTAACAGCCCACAAAGTTGCTTGATGAAGCATCTCAACTCCGTTCTCCAGGAAGGGAGCCTTCTGTGCTCGTTCCCCTCCATCTGGTTGTGGATAACCTATGCCAAGTTGCCAAGATTTGACATTTCCTGCAGAAAATCTAACTTTGGCCAACAGGTTGATGGGATGGCTCAGCATCCTGAATCCTGCTAAGGTTACTCATGAGGGAATCCTGCTGAGATCTAAGATTCATCGTAGCCAGAATCGGACACCCTTCGACTCATTTTGGAAGATTGTGAGAGTTAGGTGATGTCAGATGCTGTTTTGGCTTGCTCCTCCAGAACAGTCTCACTTTCTCATGTGGCTCTTTGAGAAAATTAATTGCCCACCCCTGTAACAGAGGGCGCTCACCCTTCTTCTCCTCCTGCTAAGCTGAGCCAAAGATTTTGCTTATTTAAAGGTTCTTGGCATTCTCCTTTGACTTTGAGTCTACCCTGTAATAGAGGGTGTTCACCCTTTCTTAGCAATAGCAATAGCAGTTAGACTTATATACCGTTAGACTTATATACCTCTCTAAGCGGTTTACAGAGTCAGCATATTGCCCCCAACAACAATCCGGGTCCTCATTTTACCCACCTCGGAAGGATGGAAGGCTGAGTCAACCCTGAGCCGGTGAGATTTGAACAGCCGAACTGCAGAACTGCAGTCAGCTGAAGTAGCCTGCAGTGCTGCATTTAACCACTGCGCCACCTCGGCTCTTCTCCTCCTGCTAAGGCTGAGCCAAAGATTTTGCTTATTTAAAGGTTCTGGTCATTCTCCTTTGACTTTGATTCAAATCAAGTCAAAGGTTCCACCGATAAGATATTGGCAACTTCACTATCTCTGCCAGTCAGCTGTGAGTTGACTGTGGCATGACAAGCCTCTATATACTTTACAGCATTATAACTAGGAAGATGCATAAAGACAGTCCTTGAGATACGACTGTAGTTGAGCACCAAATCAATGTTGCTAAGCAAAACATTTTAAGCCCTTTCACGCCAGAGTTGCTAAGGGAATCACTGCAGCTGTCAAGTTAGTAAGGCAGGTCGCTAAGTGAACCTAGTTTCCCCATTGACTTTGCTCGTCATAAGGTCGCAAAAGGGGATCACAAGACCCCGGGACATGGCAACCGCCACAAAGGCAAGACAGTGGCCCAGCATCCCCAGGTCACGTGATATTTGACCACGTGACCTGGGGACACTGCAACCGTCATAAAGACGAGTCACTGGCCAAGCATTTGAATTTTGATCACACGTTCCTAAGTACACCCCCCCCTTTTTAGCGCAGTTGTAACTTTCAACGTTCACTAAATTGTTGTAAATCAAGGACTACCTGTACAGAGCTATCACCCCCTTATTCTGAACGATTCATCTGAAAAAAAAAAAAGAAATTTTGCTTTCTTTGACGGTTCAGGAAAGAAATCCGGTTCTCATCTCGGGTTCAGGAATCCAATAAGGGGGAAGAAAATTTTTTGCTCAGAGTGAGTCTCTCTAACTCCTCCATAAAGCAGGGTGGAGGATCCCCGGTGGCAGTTCTTCCAGCCAGTTTTCTGGCAAGATGGGTTTACCACATGGGTTTACCCAATCGTACCTGAAGGCTTCTGGCGGAGGCTGTGGCTGTGGCTCTGGCGGGTAGAAGTCACTTAAGGGGATTTGATTCCTTCTCTGTAAAAACTGAGAATAACGTGGTAGGTCCCTATTGGGAATCAACGCTCTCTTCCTGCTTCCTAAGCTGACAAGAAATTTGTGTCTGACGGATTCGTAAATGTCGTAGTTCGTTTCGAAGAGCGTGTGTTTAAAAACACAGTCCTGGTCGCTGAAGGAACTCTAAAAGAGAGACAAAGACAAAATGAAGAGATGAAAAATCAGCTGCACCTTACAGTGAAAAACCCCTACGGTGCATTTGGGCGTAGAATATTTCCCAAATACTTGTTCTTTCTCTATATTTAGGAGATTTGTTTTGCACTGTTCTTGCATCACAAAAGGGTTTGGTTTGCAAAGGATGCAGCAGCTACGTTCAATATACTGAACGAGTATTTAAACAGCCTTCAGATTTGAGGGAAGCTGGCAGATGTCTACAATCCCGGAAAGTCGCCGACTTGTTTTGGTTCTGCTTTTGAGTAGTTTGGAGAATGGGCAAATACCACATCTGGCTGGCCCCAGAGTGGGGTGGGAACAGAGATTTTTCAATATCCTTCCCCCTGGAATGAGGAGGGAACGGAGATATTTGCTGTATCTTTCCGCTGCCACGCCCACCAAGCCACACCCAACGAACTGGTAGTAAAAAAATTTGTATTTCACCACTGATTCAAAGTCTCCTTCATTCACATTCATGTATCATGTTCAGCCCTCCGTCCACTTTTTTTTTTTACAGAAAGTGTACATGGACATAAAGAATACACAGGATACTTAACCAATCTCATACATTTTGCACGTTTTCCTAATCTCCTAAAGGTCGACTCAGCCTTCCATCCTTCCAAGGTGGGCAAAATGAGGACCCAGATTGTTGGGGGGCAGAGGCTGACTCTGTAAACCGCTTAGAGAGGGCCGCAAAGCACTGTGAAGCGGTACATAAGTTGATTCGATCGCTTTTGCTATTGCACATAGGAACAAAGGGAGGAGAAGACCGTGTTAGGAGCAAAACTGGTTTTAGCTAGAATTTGCTGGCGGGTGATTGACTTAGACACAACCCCCAGAAACTCATAGTTACTAGAGGTCAATTGTAAATAAGGGGCAGGGAAGAATGCATTAACTTCAGGGGCCTTGGATAGATTGAGTACTTAGCCAATGAAGAAATGGTGGAAGGTGAACTGTGACAGTGATAGGGAATCAGTGGTGGGTTCCGTATCCCATTCCAATCAGTATAGTTGGAACGGGCCCGGCTGCAGCCACAAGGACGCGCGCAGCATGTGCACGCGTCGTTTTGTCCAAGACGCCTCCGCGACGCTCCAGCTGCTGAGAGCGTCGCGCAGGCGCTGTATGTGCCATGCGCATGCACAGAAGCACTGAAGCACTTTAAAGACAGGTAAGAGCGAGGGCGGGCAGGCGGGACCTACAGAGCACCATACCGGAATGGTAGCTGGTGCTCTGGGCAGGCTCCAGTACGGACGTACCGGGATGTACCGCCCGTAGCCCACCACTATAGGGAATATAAAGAAAGTATATTGATGGTTTAAGGCAATGGTGTCAAACTCAATTTCATTGAAGACTGAATCAGGGTTGTATTTGACCTTGGGGGGGGAGAGATGACCAGCTCAACATCACTTGTGTCAGGGCCCCCTGCAGTCGCAAGCACTATGCCAGAGAAAATGGGCACTCGAGTTCCGTTTTCAGCTGCGATGGTCTCCTGCAGCCCTCTGCCAGAGAAAGCAAGCTCGGGAGGACCTGTGTATGGCCCTCCCACTGGCAGGGGACCATGGGCTGGTCCTTCGCTGTTTCCAAGGCAGCCCCGCAGGCCATATAAGTACCCTGTGGGCTGGATGCAGTCCCCTGGCCTTCAGTTTGACACCCCCCCCCGTGCTAGACCAAGAACCTACTTAAATTCTCCTAGCACAAGTTCTTGGCTGCACTAGAAAAGAGTCAGATAATCCAAAATATATAGGACTCACCGATCCAAAGATTTCCGTCGCTGTGCATACAAAGGTTGAGTCCGCTCTTCGCACCGATGATCCTTACATTTTCCGCGCTTACAGTTTTGATTATCAAAGCAGCTGGAAGCAACGGGTTACATATTAGGAGAGCTCTTCATACATATCTTAAGCCAGAAATAGTGACCTCCAATAGGAACTTCAAATATCAGATACTATTATTTGATGCCTTCCCAGTCTTCCCAAATTCTAGCCAATCGTGACAAACATTTGCCCACAGTCTCGATCAAAAGGGAAAACTCCCTTTTTAATAACCCCGTAATCCCTAAATTCAGTGAAGAATCGAAGCGACTGGATCAGGGTGGGTTCCTGCCAGTTCTAACCTCTTCTACAGAAGAGGTTCCACAAATCTACAGTGCCGTTTAGAACCAGTTCCAGCTCCCTCCCCCCGCCCGTCCACACATCATCAAGATGAAGAATGAGAGGAATTCTGGGACTGGATGGAGTTAAGCATTTACTGGCTGGATGCCCTTCCTGACACTACCCAGGGTTCACAACAGATAACTTTTATTTTCACCTTAGGAGAGAAATATCTCTCCGAAGCTCAGCAAAGGAAATGTATTGTTCGTTATAGTCACAGGGTAATTTATAATTTGGCCACCTAATGAGAAGGAAGGACTCCCTGGAGAAGAGCCTGATGCTGGGAACGATGGAGGGCAAAAGAGAAGGGAACGACAGAGAAAGAGGTGGCTGGATGGAGTCACCGAAGCAGTCGGCGTGAGCTTAAATGGACTCCAGAATGGTGGAGGACAGGAAGGCCTGGAGGAATGTTGTCCTTGGGGTCGCAATGGGTCGGACACAACTTTGCAACTGACAACAAAAACGACAACAAATTTATAATAATGTTTATGTTGAGAAATGTTTGATAAGATTTTCTCTTTTTTTCAAAGTTTTTTATTTTTTATTTTTCTACAAACGCATCATTATGTGAAGACGTGGAACCAGAATTACATTTTAGTACAAATAAAACAATACCCTTCCTAGTCAACACAATTAAATTATAGACTTTTAGCAGTAATACACATACTTTGTTGAATTATAATCTTTCCTTAATTATTCAATATTTCAATATATTGATTTTTTTGGCCAATCTCCATATTTTTGATATCACTCCTTTTACTACAGATAAATACTGATAATTATATTTGTTATGTTTAACAAACGTATATAATTCTAGTAGTAATACCCTGATTTATATTGAATTATAACTTCCATTGTTCCCCTTTCTAATTTTTAATTATGCCACTGTTATATTTAAAAAACGTCCCATTTTCAAACAAATAAAGCGATGTCCATCTGAATTATTTTGACAAGTTATATACTTCTAGTAATAGTAATAATACATCTATTTTCTTGAATATTTCATTATTATTTTATTCGATTTTAGATTTAGATTTAGATTTTAATAAGACTTATAGGCCGCCCTTCTCCCTGAGGGGACTCAGGCCGGCTTACAATCACAAAGGGAAGGGTGTGCAATAACAAGACAAACATAAGTGACCATAATAAAATAGTAAACCACGACATACATTCAACATCAACATTCGGGCGGGTAATTTAAAAACCTATCCCCAGGCCTGCTGGGAGAGCCAGGTCTTGAGGCTGTGCGGAAGGTCTGGATGGTGGTGAGGGTACGAATCTCAATGGGGAGATCGTTCAATAATTCAATGCTGTTTTCATGCCAATCAAATTCTACATATCATTCCTAAGATTAACAGAGTTGGAAGGGGCCTTGGAGGTCATCTAGTCCAACCCCCTGCTCACGCAGGAGGCCTTAGACTAGGGATTCGAACCGCCGAACTGCTGACCTTTCTGATCGACAAGCTCATGTCTCAGCCACTGAGCCACCCCAATATTTTACTTCAAATAAAATGTTGATCGTCACATTTTTTTTACATTTTAACGAACGTGTATGGTTATACTAATCAGAGACGCTTATATTAATGTTTCCACCAGAAATTGGTGATTTTGCCTACGTGACAGATCATACTTACACCAACTTACAAATCAGGCAAATGGAAATGAAAATCTTACGGTCCCTGGATTTTAACCTTGGTCATCCTCTTCCACTGCATTTCCTAAGGAGGGCATCAAAAATTGGAGAGGCAGATATAGAGCAACATTCATTGTCAAAGTACCTGATGGAACTTGCACTGGTGGATTATGAAATGGTACATTATTATCCTCCCTCCCAGATTTCAGCTGCAGCATTTTGTTTATCTACTAAATTTCTGGAAGAGGGAGAATGGACGCCACTTCTTCAACACTACACGTATTACTGAAGACACTCTTATTCCTGTGATGCAGCACATGGCAAAGAATGTGATATCAGGTTGGGTGCAGGGGTGATGTCTTTTAAATTGTTCTCCTTTATTTTATTTTTTTTATTAATTACTCTTCTTTTCGTTTTGTAAGCTGCCCGGGATTGGGCGGCCTATAAATCTACTAAATAAATAAATAATAAATAAATAAGTTATACTGTCCAGTCTTTTGCTTACTTGATATTTCTGTGTGTTATAAGATTTCAACATTTTAATTCCATGGGAGTAACGGTTCTAGCATTTGAGTTACCAGTGGAGGCATCCATCATGCTCAAAACATTTTGCCCTACCATGCACAGTTCAGTTCAGTTAAAAATCACAATATGAGAGTTTTAGTAGTATATAGATTGAGATTTCTGATTCTTATTATGATCTATCGGTATTAAGAAGAAACCGCATAAAGAAAACTTCCATTTATTGACTTTTATCCCTTGTCTAAAGAGGTTGGGTGGACGGCATCATGTTCAGCTTGATGAGATGGATATTTCCCAAGGGATCCTGGGAGATCTCCGGCTAAAATTTTATCCCTGGATGAGAATGACTGTATTGTTGGATTCGTGGGGTTTTTTTTTTCCCTACCCATTTGGTATAGTGGCTAAGGCACCAGGTTAGAAAACGGGAAACGGTGAGTTCAACTCTCAGCTTAGACAAGAAAGGGGGTGGGGTGACTTGGGGGGCGAGCCCCTTTTTCTCAGCCCAACCTACTCACATGTTGTTGGTTGTGGGGAAAGTCAGAAGAAATACTAACATCTAATAATATAAACAGACTTTGGTATTGCATTAGCCAACTCCCCCCCCCCCCGTTGCAATTTACTCATAGGTAAGTGGCTCTCCCCAGAGTAGCCCTATCCTCACCGCTTCACAACTCCACAACTGAGAGCTGCCTCCTGGATTTTAGGCTAACACTTTCAAGCTACAAAACTGGCTCTCCATCCTTCAGGTAGATGACCAATTTGCTCCAAAAGACCTCTCCCTACAACTCTTTAAAAGCACTCTACACCCATCTCTCTCTCTCTCCCATCCCTCTCTCCCTTCCTCTCGCTCCCATCCCTCTCCCTCTCAACCCTCTCCCGCCCGCTCTCTCCCTCTTTCTCCCTTCCTCCCCCTCTCTGCCTCCCCCTCCACTTCCCTCTCTCCCTCTCTCTCTTTTCCTCCCTCTCTCCCCCTCCCTCTCTTTCCTTTCCTGCCTCTCTCTCACCTCCCTCTCTCTCTCTTCCTCCCTCTTTCCTTCTCCCTCTCCCTCTCTCCCCCTCCCACTCTCCCACACTCTCTCCCCTCCCTCCCTCTCTCCCTTTTCTCTTCTCTCTCTCCCTCTCCCCCCTCTCCCTCTCCCACTCTCTCCCCTCCCTCTCTCCCTCCTCCTTTCCTTCTCTCTGTCCCTTTCTCTCCCTCTCCCACCTCTCCCTTCCCTCTTTCTCCCTCCCCCTCCCTCCCTCTCCCTCTCCCTCCCTCTCTCCTTCCCTTTCTACCTCCTGCCCCCTCTCTCCCTCCCTCTCTCCCCTTCCTATTCTCTCTCCTTCCCTCTCCTTCCCTCTCTCCCTCCCTCTCTCCCTCTCTGCCGCCCTCTTTCATTCTCTCTCTCCCTCTCTCTCCCTCTCCCCCTCTCCCTTCCCTTTCTACCTCCTGCCCCCTCTCTCCCTCCCTCTCTCCCCTTCCTATTCTCTCTCCTTCCCCCTCCTTCCCTCCCTCCCTCCCTCTCTCCCTCTCTGCCGCCCTCTTTCATTCTCTCTCTCCCTCTCTCTCCCTCTCCCCCCTCTCCCTCCCCCCTCTCTCCCTCCCTCTCTACTTCCCTTTCTCCCTCCTGCTCCCTCTCTCCCTTCCTCTCTCCCTCCTGCTCCTACTCTCTCTCCCTCCCTCTCTCCCTCCTCCCTGGTTCATCCTACCCCAAACACACCTCCCCTAGTAAATCTGTCCAGAGATTCTGCACCGGGTCCCACTTGGAAGGAAGCAGATCTGAGTGGAGACAGCTACTATTTCCCTACAATAAGCACATTGGTCCTTGCTAACCTAGAAAGAAGGAGAAACATTTCCTGACTCTTAGATTGTTAGGCTTGTCTCCCGAAGTTGTGGGATTGATCCAACCCTGAAGGCTTTTAAGAAGAGAATGGACACCCATCTGGCTGAAATGCTCTAAGCTTTCCTGCCTGAGCAGGGGGTGGTGGACTAGAAGATCTGCAAGGTCCCTTCCAACTCTGTTATTGAATTCCTAGCACGCTGGAGCCTCCGGGGGTGATCCTAGACATGCCCCCTCCATCCCTCCCACAGCAGACAGCCTTGCAGCTCCGCCGGGAACTTACTGTCCACAGTCTGGGACTCTGAGCGGCCCACACGTCCGTCGGGACGGATCTCCAGGAAAACGCTCAACGTGGAGCTGGAGGTGTAGAGGTGCACCAGTTCGTCAGGTTCACTCCAGTTGGGGGCGGCAACGGCGGGGCCCCAGACGCAGGCAATCAGAGGCAGCAGAAGCCTGAAGGCATTGAGAAGAGCTGGAACCGTGATGGGGCTCATGAGTCTCGCTTGCCTTGGAAGATGCAGGAGCCGAAAGTTGATCCTGGTTCTTCCCCTTTGCTGACCACTCACCGATGCTGGGTGCCTTGGTCCTTCAGCCCTGGCTTTATGCAGGACGGATGGGGGACGGATGGGTAGAAGAGGGAGGCGTGAGGAAGGAAGAGACACCCACTTCCAAAACCAACAGATCATGAAGGAACCAGTGATGCTTCTTCTACCAATGCTCTGCTACTGAGAATTAAAACGATTGTGAACATTTTGGTCCCCTTGTGTTTGGCCAGTAAAACTATTTGTTCTAATGCGAATCGTTGATGCATCTTGATGCTTGTGGGCATTAGATTTGTTCCGTGATAATTCTGTCATGAGATCTAGCCCATTATTCATGGAGGTTGTCCCAAGGTGCTTTTTCAGGAGGAAACTGGACTTCCTTCTCTTGCCTGCCTCCTGAAAAAGCACCTTTGGGGCCACTGTGACCTGGATGAACGAGAATCTTTTACAGACATTCATGGAGGGAAGAGAACATGTATCTCTGTAATACGGAGACCGAAGGCCCGAGTCTTTCTATTGCCTACAAACATTCCGATATTAGTTTACGGCTATTATGGTTGAGATGTGCTATCACCGACCTTGGAGGAAGGGTCCTGATGTCAGCCTCTGCTTCCCTTGCTTGCTATCGGCTGCCATAGACACGGGGAGGGTGAGGGCATGGTATTGGGGAAGGGAATTGTATGGTACTGGAGGTGTTATGTAGTTTTGTTCCCACCATCTTCTGCGCATGCTGATGGCTGATGTTTGGATTTGGTCAAGGCCAACTGTCTGCCATACCAACCTGATGAGGCTTTTTGAAGATGCACCCCAAATGACACCTTAGGGAGTTGCAGATTGGACACTGGGCTAGGGTAACTGGTGGGAGGGTGCTGGGTAAACGTTTGACGTGTACTTGTTCGCGCCTTTTTGGCTCAGATCTTGCTTTTCTCTGCTATCAATTCATATCTAGTAAAAGTGCTTTATCTCTATTCAAATGGAGTTGAGGTTTTTCTTTCTTGGAGACTGAAGGAGGCACGCCTGACACCTGAGATGTGCCAGAAGGAGCCCCAAATGTTGACATTCAAAATCTAGCTTTCCCTAGGTAGAAAACACACACACACACACACACACACACACACACACACACATATATATCTTTAGTGTCACAACCCCTGGTAAGCCCCAATTATGGGAGGAAGCAAACTGCTTCCATCATCTGTCAATCGTCACGACAGAAACCCAATATTTTTACTGTTGCCTTTGTTATATTCTCCCTTTATTTATTTATTAGCCCAAATAAAACACACACACACACACACACACAAACATAAATATGTATGTATGTATATCCTTCCTTTGCATGCGCGGAGATGGCGGAGATTCACCTCACAATGGCAGCAATAAGAATCATAACACGGGAAAGTCACTTAAGAAATCTCTCACTGAGCGACAGAAATTTGGGGCTCAAATATGGTGGCCGTAACTCAAGGACTACCTGTACTTTGTTTTATTTTTTATTTTATTTTAAACACACAAATACAAAGACATAGACTACATTTATGCAACACGCTGGAACTTCATGTTCCTCATTATAGCAGTTTTAGATAGGTACGTATTTTTATATACAATATTTTCCCTCCTAATACCTCACCATTGAATTTCACCATTTTTAACCCGCTTATTTCATTATCATTTACTTATCTACCTTTATTTTGGCTAATTACCTGAGACAAACTTTATCCCTCTTTTATGTATATAACATTCATCCTTTCTTTGTAATTTTTATCCTCCTTAGGTACTTGTCGTTAATCTTTGTTTCTTTCCGCCAGCCACTTGTACCATTTTCCCCAGAACAAATAATATTCTGCCTCTTCCTTTCCTTGGATTTATTTTGTTAGCTTGTCCATCTCAGCACAGTCAAGAATCTTTCTTATTATTTCATCTTCCCTCGGTCTTGACTTATTCTTCCATCTCTGTGCGAATGCAATCCTAACCACTGTAATGATATGTAAAATCAGAGATAAGGTCTCTTTTTTATATTTAGTCGTCATTATACCTGTACTAACTTCTGAATGACCTGAGTTACCCCTGTAGTGAATATCCTTGTGAGAAACCATCCACATTCCCATAGGGCCCGAGCACTGAGCCAAGAGACAGGAGGACTACTTGGCTTCATGGTTCTGAGAAAATGAAATACATGATGAGAGAGAGACAGAGAGAGAGAGGGGAAGAAAGAGAGAGAGAGAGAGAGAGGTCCTCTAATGGCCACACACACACATATATATCGGTAAAATGAGGACCCAGATTGTTGAGGGGCAACAGGCTGACTCTGTAAACCACTTAGAGAGGGCTGTAAAGAAGTATATATGTATGACAATGCAGTTGCTTCTTTTGTAGGCAACACCGCGCCTCATATGACCTAATATCCCACAATATCCCAAAATGAGTAGAAGATCTCCAATTCAGCTAGGATCATCTCCATGAGTTTCTTCTTTGGGTCTCAGGAGGATTCCCTCATCACTCACCTTAGCTGGATACAGGATACTGAGCCATCCCATCCACCTGTTGGCCAAAGGTAGGATTTGTGCAGGAGATGCCAAATCTTGACATCTTGGCATGGGTTCTCTCCAACCAGATGGAGGGGAACAGGGACAAAAGGCTCCCTTTTATTTTGTCCAGAACTGGACAAAATAAATGAAGGCATCAGATCAAGGGTGGGTTCTACGGGTGTTGTTATCGGTCCGCTTCATGCGAGCACCAGATGTGCGTTACTCGCACATGCACAGTTCACTGTAAACTGTTCTGCGCATGTGCAAAGACCAAGAAAAACTAATAAAAACCATGCCGGCAATGGCAACGGAAACTGGGGAAGCAGTTCAGGGGCGTGGCCAGCCTGGGTCTCTGATGGTTCTGCCACCCAGGCCAAATGGCCACTACCAGTACGCCCGAAGCACTGTGAACTAGTAGAAACCCACCTCTGCATTAGAAAATAGTATTCCGTTATGGGAGGCTGCTATTTGTGGCTTAAGATATGTAGGAACAGCTCTCCTAATATTTAACCCATTCGCTTCCAGCTGCTTTGATAATGAAACCTCAAAAACCAGGCTATATAACTTTCATTGGTGCGAAGAGCAAACTCAACCTTTGTATGTCCCCAGATGGAAACCTCTTTGGAACAGTGAGTCCTAACATTCATTTTGGATTATTTGACTCTTTTCCTAGTGCAGTCAGACCATTAAGAACCTGTACTGTGAGAGTTCAAGTAGGTTTCTTGGTCTAGCACAGGGACGTCAAACTAAAGGCCTCTGGGCCAGCCGACGTTGCTCTGCCAGAGAAAAAAGAGCTTGGTAGGGCCTCACGCAGGTCCTCCTAAGCTCCATTTTCACTGGTAGAGGGTTGCAGTGAGACCACTGCATCCAGAAACGGAGCTCGGGAGCCCATTTTCCCTGGCAGAGCATTTGGGCCACTGCAGGCACCCCCAACATGAGTGATGTTGAGCTGGCCATGCCCACACTGGCCACACCCATTCCACCACCCAAGTTCAAACACAACTCTAATGCGGCCGTCAATGAAATTGAGTTTGACACCCCTGGTCTAGCCGATGGAAGAAGACAATTATATCATGCTGACGTTGTTTCAATTTGTGACTGGAGCATGTTTGATTCTTTCTCTGGAGATACGGTGACATAACATGATGTGAATTGGTGCTCCCACATTCCTCCCAGGGCATCCACAGCATGTTGTGATTATTCTATGGAGAACTTGGATGTCAGGACCATAGTTTAAGTTCTAGTTTAGAATGTTAACAACAACATAACAATAACTATCAGCAGCCAACTCTAGCTCATAAAGTGAAACTCTTTAGTAGAGAGAGATCGTTTAAGCTCTGCAGAAAGACCATCCCCAGGAGAGACAATCCTTAGATCCATTTGCACCACTTAAAGATACCAGCTACTCTCACTCGCCTCACAAGATAACCTCAGGAAATCATTCAGATTTAAGGAGAGATCATATGTCCCATCAGAAAGGCAGTAAAAAAAATCAGTGCCAAGCTTGCATTCTTCCACTTGGAAGTACACCTCAAAAGGACAGGACAAGGAATCACTAAAGCAGTGAAGAAAGACCCCCCCCTCCCCAGATAGAAATGAATCCATGAGGCTGGGAAAAATTCAAAGACAATACAAATAATTAAATCACAACAGTTTAAATCTTTTAAAACTAAAACACAAGCCTTGTCTGGGTCATTGCTGAATCTTGATTCATATTGATTTGTTGTCATTAGAAGTTTATTCCCGGCAGCTCTGCTTTCTTATTCAATTCTTTCTTCAAAATGCTGATAGTTGAATCCTGGGTGGAAAAATTCCTACAGGGGCGTATTTCCTCCTAACAGCAGTGTAAAAAGCTTAAAATGACCCTTCCCCTTTAAGAAAGTGAAGCCCCAGCAAAGTACCAGCAAAAAAAAGGGGGGGATATCTCCGGAGAAGTTCTGGAGGCGACAGTAAGTCTGGGTGTACTGCCAAGAATGTAATAAGGGTTTACAGAGAGGCAGTTTCTGTAAGCAGGGCAACAAAGATGAGGCTAGAAACAACACTATTAATTGCCCATCCTATTACAGGGATGGGCAATTAATTTTCTCAAGGAGCCACATGAGAAAGTGAGACTGTTATGGAGGATCAAACCAAAACAGCATCTGACATCACCTAACATCTCACAATATCCCAAAATGAGTAGAAGTTGTCCGATTCAGCTAGGATCATCTCCATGAGTTTCTTCTTTGGGTCTTAGGAGGATTCCCTCATCACTCATTGACCCATCCCATCCACCTGTTGGCCAAAGGTAGGTTTTGTGCAGGAAATGCCAAATCTTGACATCTTGGCATGGGTTCTCTCCAACCAGATGGAGGGGAACAAGCACAAAAGGATCCCTTCCTGGAGAACGGAGTTGAGATGCTCCATCAAGCAACTTTGTGGGCTGTTAAAAGCATCAGCGGGCAGCCATCCCTCTAGGCTGGGGTTCAAATCCACGTCAAGCCAACCCAAGGACATCCTGGAGATGTGTCAGACAATGAGAAAGCAATATATGTATTTTTCTATTGACATATTTGTTTATTTGTACAATTTACATATTGAAGATGTATTTATGACATTTATTATTCTTTCCCCCTCCAATTCTGTCTCAGAACTGGACAAAATAAATGTTGCATGTTTTACAAGGAAGAAAAGTGTCCTTATTAAACATTCCTGGTTTAATTCTCTGTCGAGATTTCCGACTTCCGACTAGGGTCATTTTCCTGTCTTGAGAAATGAATCCCTGCTATGTCACAAATTCCCAAATCCACCCAAGATCTTGTCCACCCTTGTGAAGGTGCTGTGCACCTCAACATTCATCACAATGGGACTTTTTCAGACTTGTCAACTATGCATCCAGCCCCTGAACCAGAACCAAAACCAGAACCAGAAGATCCCTCTGGTTCATAGGGCATCTTCTTAACTGGAAAGAGGAAATGTCCACGTAGCCAGCGCATGAAGTCCGGGTGCATTGATTCTGAAACACATTATCTTCTTCTAAATATGAACATTTTGTCTGATGTCCCAGTGGGATCACTGCGCCAGAGGGCAGCCAATAAGTAATGGGTTGTTAATCAAAGAGAAGGATTGGGGGTGACATGATAGTTGTCTTCCAATATTTGAGGGGCTGTCACAGAGAAGAGGGGATTGACTTATCCAATAGGACACCAGAAAGCAGCCAATTAATTAATGGGTTGTTAAGCAAAAGTAGAATAGGGAGAACCTTTCTGACAGTGAGAACAATTAATCATTGGTGTGGCCCTGCCTATTGAGGTTGTGGGTGCCCCATCACTGGAAGTTTTTAAAAAATAGACTGGATAACCAATTGCCTAGGATGGAATAAGTCTCCTGCCTTGAGCATGGGGCTGGACCAGAAGATCTCTGAGTTCCCTTCCAGCACTATGAATCCATTTCTATTTTAGTTTAAAGTGACCAGATTTTAAAATTGGTAAAGTGGGGCACCATTGACCGGGGGGGAGGGGCGGTTCTTGATTAAAAATTTGGTCTATGGGAGTTGATAGGACATTCCGTGACCCATCAAAACTGCGCTCGACTAAACCGCGCCTGATTAAACCACGTCGCTGACGTCATCAACAGGGCGAC
The DNA here is from genome assembly GCF_009769535.1 of Thamnophis elegans. Classification (NCBI taxonomy): domain Eukaryota; kingdom Metazoa; phylum Chordata; class Lepidosauria; order Squamata; family Natricidae; genus Thamnophis; species Thamnophis elegans. Next base: position 77,300,087 of record NC_045547.1, read on the forward strand.
AACAGCCAGTGCGGAGAAAGAAGGGCGCTTTAAATAGCGCTTTGAAAGCAAGCCAATTCAACATAAGGTAAGGGTTAGGTTTAGGGTTAGGTTTAGGGTTAGGTTTAGGGTTAGGTTTAGGGTTAGGTTTAGGGTTAGGTTTAGGGTTAGGTTTAGGGTTAGGTTTAGGGTTAGGGTTAGGGTTAGGGTTAGGGTTAGGGTTAGGGTTAGGGTTAGGGTTAGGTTAAGCGTTAGGGTTAGGGTTAGGGTTAGGGTTAGGGTTAGGGTTAGGGTTAGGTTAAGGGTTAGGATTAGGTTTAGGGTTAGGTTAAGGGTTAGGTTTAGAGTTAGGTTAAGGGTTAGGTTTAGGGTTAGGTTTAGGGTTAGGTTTAGGGGGTTAGGTTTAGGTTTAGGGGTTCATTTTAGGTTTAGGGTTTACAGCGTGCTTCTGTCTCTGCGCTGTTGTCGCCCTGTTGATGACGTCAGCGACACTGTTTAGTCGGGCGCGGTTTAGTCGAGCACGGTTTTGTCGGTGAACCGGACATTCGAGGCCCAACAAGTTAAAATACTCACCACCTAGTTCAATACTCAAGGAGAAAAGTGGAAGGGGGGAATCGAAGGTGTGCCCAACACGTAGCCCAGCGGGCCCACGTCTTTGTTCTCGCCTGGCCTCATCTTCACCCTCTGGCTGATGCCCACCACCGGCTGCACCTGTGCACACGCACACACTTCCAGCCCCGCTGCCTCTTTCCTCTTCCTGGATTCACTCAGACGTCTTTAAAACTCACAGCCTGTGCACATGCCTCCCGTTGCCGCTACTACCTGTTCGCCCAATCTGGGCCGAAGCGGAAGCAATCCACCTCTGCTCCAAACTTCCTTGCATGTGTTATTGACTCTAAATTTCACATGTGGAGGTCTTGGATTGTTTTCGATTTGGATTTAAGATATACGATTTTCAACCCAATAGGTTTTTCTTTGTGTTTGAACTGTTTAGGAGGAATCTCAAGGCCATGTGGTGAACGTTTATGGTTTCATTCGTTCAATTGCCAAATACTACATCTTTCCTTTTAACCTCTTATGTAAAACACGGACCATGTTTATATTTACTGGGCCTTCAGATTTTGTTTTCTTATTTCTTTTCCTAATAGTGTTACTTTGAAGATGGTTGAAATATACCTGAGCCACCACTGGTTTTTTTTAAACAAAATAATACATCAAACTTCTAGCTACACTAATTAGAGATGGAGAATGGCAGAGGGTCAGAATTGGATGGGAGATCATTAAGTAAATGGAGATCACATGTAAGCATGAACTAATTTTTTTAAAAAAATCCCCATCGATACTAGCAACAATAAAGGTAATTGTAATCATTGTTTTCTTCCCATCTCCAATCGGATCCCGAACAAATAGGATTCTACTTGAATCTACCCTGTAAAAGTGATTGGCCTTTAATTTGGTTTTAAGTCCACCTTAACCTATCTTGGGGGGCTTTTGAGGACAATACCAAGCAAGAGTAGATGTCCCTTCTATGGGCCATAATGGAGACAAACCTCCCATGGTTTTGTGCACTCACATCCTCTCAGGACTGGTCAGTAGATATTTGTTACAGCTAAAATAGAAATGGACTCATAGGGCTGGAAGGGAACTCAGAGATCTTCTGGTCCAGCCCCATGCTCAAGGCAGGAGCCTTATTCCATCCCAAGCAATTCATTATCCAGTCTATTTTTTAAAAACTTCCAGTGATGGGGCACCCACAACCTCAATAGGCAGGGCCACTCCAATGATTAATTGTTCTCACTGTCAGAAAATTTCGCCCTATTCTACTTTTGATTAACAACCCATCAATTAATTGGCTGCCCTCTGGTGTCCTATTGGATAAGTCAATCCCTTCTTCTCTGTGGCAGCCTCTCAAATGTTGGAAGACAACTATCGTGTCACCCCTAACCCTTCTCTTTGATTAACAACCCATTACTTATTGGCTGCCCTCTGGCGCAGTGATCCCACTGGGACATCAGACAAAATGTTCATATTTAGAAGAAGATAATGTTTTTCAGAATCAATGCACCCGGACTTCACGCGCTGGCTATGTGGACATTTCCTCTTTCCAGTTAAGAAGATGCCCTATGAACCAGAGGGATCTTCTGGTTTTGGTTTTGGTTCTGGTTCAGGGGCTGGATGCATAGTTGACAAGTCTGAAAAAGTCTCCTTGTGATGAATGTTGAGGTGCACAGCACCTTCACAAGGGTGGACAAGATCTTGGGTGGATTTGGGAATTTGTGACACAGCAGGGATTCATTTCTCAAGACAGGAAAATGACCCTACTCGGGACTCAGAAATCTTGACAGAGAATTAAACCAGGAATGTTTAATAAGGACACTTTTCTTCCTTGTAAAACATGCAACATTTATTTTGTCCAGTTCTGAGACAAAATTGGAGGGGACCAGAATAATAAACGTCATAAATACATCTTCAATATGTAAATTGTACAAATAAACAAATATGACAATAGAAAAATACATATATTGCTTTCTCATTGTCTGACACATCTCCAGGATGTCCTTGGGTTGGCTTGACGTGGATTTGAACCCCAGCCTAGAGGGATGGCTGCCCGCTGATGCTTTTAACAGCCCACAAAGTTGCTTGATGGAGCATCTCAACTCCGTTCTCCAGGAAGGGAGCCTTTTGTCCCTGTTCCCCTCCATCTGGTTGGAGAGAACCCATGCCAAGATGTCAAGATTTGGCATCTCCTGCACAAATCCTACCTTTGGCCAACAGGTGGATGGGATGGCTCAGTATCCTGTATCCAGCTAAGGTGAGTGATGAGGGAATCCTCCTGAGACCCAAAGAAGAAACTCATGGAGATGATCCTAGCTGAATTGGAGATCTTCTACTCATTTTGGGATATTGTGGGATATTAGGTCATATGAGGCGCGGTGTTGCCTACAAAAGAAGCAACTGCATTGTCATACATATATACTTCTTTACAGCCCTCTCTAAGTGGTTTACAGAGTCAGCCTGTTGCCCCTCAACAATCTGGGTCCTCATTTTACTGATATATATGTGTGTGTAGCCATTAGAGGACGTCTCTCTCCCTCCCTCTCTCTCTCTCTCTGTCTCTCTCTCTCTCTCTTTCTTCCTCTCTCTCTCTCTGTCTCTCTCTCATCATGTATTTCATTTTCTCAGGACCATGAAGCCAGGTAGTCCTCCTGTCTCTTGGCTCAGTGCTCGGGCCCTATGGGAATGTGGATGGTTTCTCACAAGGATATTCACTACAGGGGTAACTCAGGTCATTCAGAAGTTAGTACAGGTATAACAACGACTAAATATAAAAAAGAGACCTTATCTCTGATTTTACATATCATTACAGTGGTTAGGATTGCATTCGCACAGAGATGGAAGAATAAGTCAAGACCGAGGGAAGATGAAATAATAAGAAAGATTCTTGACTGTGCTGAGATGGACAAGCTAACAAAATAAATCCAAGGAAAGGAAGAGGCAGAATATTATTTGTTCTGGGGAAAATGGTACAAGTGGCTGGCGGAAAGAAACAAAGATTAACGACAAGTACCTAAGGAGGATAAAAATTACAAAGAAAGGATGAATGTTATATACATAAAAGAGGGATAAAGTTTGTCTCAGGTAATTAGCCAAAATAGAGGTAAATAAGTAAATGACAATGAAATAAGCGGGTTAAAAATGGTGAAATTCAATGATATGGTATTAGGAGGGGAAATATTGTATATAAAGATACGTACCGATCTAAAACTGCTATAATGAGGAACATGAAGTTCCAGCGTGTTGCATAAATGTAGTCTATGTCTTTGTATTTGTGTGTTTAAAATAAAATAAAAAATAAAACAAAGTACAGGTAGTCCTTGAGTTACAGCCACCATATTTGAGCCCCAAATTTCTGTCGCTCAGTGAGAGATTTCTTAAGTGACTTTCCCGTGTTATGATTCTTCTTGCTGCCATTGTGAGGTGAATCTCCGCCATCTCCGCGCATGCAAAGGAAGGATATACATACATACATTCATACATATTTATGTGTGTGTGTGTGTGTGTATGTGTTTTATTTGGGCTGATAAATAAATAAAGGGAGAATATAACAAAGGCAACAGTAAAAATATTGGGTTTCTGTCATGACGATTGACAGATGATGGAAGCAGTTTGCTTCCTCCCATAATTGGGGCTTACCAGGGGTTGTGACACTAAAGATATATGTGTGTGTGTGTGTGTGTGTGTGTGTGTTTTCTACCTAGGGAAAGCTAGATTTTGAATGTCAACATTTGAGGCTCCTTCTGGCACATCTCAGGTGTCAGGCGTGCCTCCTTCAGTCTCCAAGAAAGAAAAACCTCAACTCCATTTGAATAGAGATAAAGCACTTTTACTAGATATGAATTGATAGCAGAGAAAAGCAAGATCTGAGCCAAAAAGGCGCGACCAAGTACACGTCAAACGTTTACCCAGCACCCTCCCACCAGTTACCCTAGCCCAGTGTCCAATCTGCAACTCCCTAAGGTGTCATTTGGGGTGCATCTTCAAAAAGCCTCATCAGGTTGGTATAGCAGACAGTTGGCCTTGACCAAATCCAAACATCAGCCATCAGCATGCGCAGAAGATGGTGGGAACAAAACTACATAACACCTCCAGTACCATACAATTCCCTTCCCCAATACCATGCCCTCACCCTCCCCGTGTCTATGGCAGCCGATAGCAAGCAAGGGAAGCAGAGGCTGACATCAGGACCCTTCCTCCAAGGTCGGTGATAGCACATCTCAACCATAATAGCCGTAAACTAATATCGGAATGTTTGTAGGCAATAGAAAGACTCGGGCCTTCGGTCTCCGTATTACAGAGATACATGTTCTCTTCCCTCCATGAATGTCTGTAAAAGATTCTCGTTCATCCAGGTCACAGTGGCCCCAAAGGTGCTTTTTCAGGAGGCAGGCAAGAGAAGGAAGTCCAGTTTCCTCCTGAAAAAGCACCTTTGGGACAACCTCCATGAATAATGGGCTAGATCTCATGACAGAATTATCACGGAACAAATCTAATGCCCACAAGCATCAAGATGCATCAACGATTCGCATTAGAACAAATAGTTTTACTGGCCAAACACAAGGGGACCAAAATGTTCACAATCGTTTTAATTCTCAGTAGCAGAGCATTGGTAGAAGAAGCATCACTGGTTCCTTCATGATCTGTTGGTTTTGGAAGTGGGTGTCTCTTCCTTCCTCACGCCTCCCTCTTCTACCCATCCGTCCCCCATCCGTCCTGCATAAAGCCAGGGCTGAAGGACCAAGGCACCCAGCATCGGTGAGTGGTCAGCAAAGGGGAAGAACCAGGATCAACTTTCGGCTCCTGCATCTTCCAAGGCAAGCGAGACTCATGAGCCCCATCACGGTTCCAGCTCTTCTCAATGCCTTCAGGCTTCTGCTGCCTCTGATTGCCTGCGTCTGGGGCCCCGCCGTTGCCGCCCCCAACTGGAGTGAACCTGACGAACTGGTGCACCTCTACACCTCCAGCTCCATGTTGAGCGTTTTCCTGGAGATCCGTCCCGACGGACGTGTGGGCCGCTCAGAGTCCCAGACTGTGGACAGTAAGTTCCCGGCGGAGCTGCGAGGCTGTCTGCTGTGGGAGGGATGGAGGGGGGCATGTCTAGGATCACCCCCGGAGGCTCCAGCGTGCTAGGAATTCAATAACAGAGTTGGAAGGGACCTTGCAGATCTTCTAGTCCACCACCCCCTGCTCAGGCAGGAAAGCTTAGAGCATTTCAGCCAGATGGGTGTCCATTCTCTTCTTAAAAGCCTTCAGGGTTGGATCAATCCCACAACTTCGGGAGACAAGCCTAACAATCTAAGAGTCAGGAAATGTTTCTCCTTCTTTCTAGGTTAGCAAGGACCAATGTGCTTATTGTAGGGAAATAGTAGCTGTCTCCACTCAGATCTGCTTCCTTCCAAGTGGGACCCGGTGCAGAATCTCTGGACAGATTTACTAGGGGAGGTGTGTTTGGGGTAGGATGAACCAGGGAGGCAGAGGGGAGGGAGAGAGAGTAGGAGCAGGAGGGAGAGAGGAAGGGAGAGAGGGAGCAGGAGGGAGAAAGGGAAGGAGAGAGGGAGGGAGAGAGGGGGGAGGGAGAGGGGGGAGAGGGAGAGAGAGGGAGAGAGAGAATGAAAGAGGGTGGCAGAGAGGGAGAGAGGGAGGGAGAGAGGGAAGGAGGGGGAAGGAGAGAGAATAGGAAGGGGAGAGAGGGAGGGAGAGAGGGGGCAGGAGGGAGAAAGGGAAGGAGAGAGGGAGGGAGAGAGGGGGGAGGGAGAGGGGGGAAAGGGAGAGAGAGGGAGAGAGAGAATGAAAGAGGGAGGCAGAGAGGGAGAGAGGGAGGGAGGGAGGGGGAAGGAGAGAGAATAGGAAGGGGAGAGAGGGAGGGAGAGAGGGGGCAGGAGGGAGAGAGGAAGCGAGAGAGAGAGCAGGAGGGAGAAAGGGAAGGAGAGAGGGAGGGAGAGGGGGGAGGGAGAGGGGGGAGAGGGAGAGAGAGGGAGAGAGAGAATGAAAGAGGGCGGCAGAGAGGGAGAGAGGGAGGGAGGGAGGGAAGGAGGGGGAAGGAGAGAGAATAGGAAGGGGAGAGAGGGAGGGAGAGAGGAGGCAGGAGGGAGAAAGGGAAGGAGAGAGGGAGGGAGAGGGGGGGAGGGAGAGGGGGGAGAGGGAGAGAGAGGGAGAGAGAGAATGAAAGAGGGCGGCAGAGAGGGAGAGAGGGAGGGAGAGAGGGAAGGAGAGGGAAGGAGAGAGAATAGGAAGGGGAGAGAGGGAGGGAGAGAGGGGGGCAGGAGGTAGAAAGGGAAGGAGAGAGGGAGGGAGAGGGAGAGGGAGGGAGGGGGAGGGAGAAAGAGGGAAGGGAGAGGTGGGAGAGGGAGAGAAAGGGACAGAGAGAAGGAAAGGAGGAGGGAGAGAGGGAGGGGAGAGAGTGGGAGAGTGGGAGGGGGAGAGAGGGGGAGAGAGAAGGAAAGAGGGAGAGAGGGAGGGAGGGGAGAGAGTGGGAGAGTGGGAGGGGGAGAGAGGGAGAGGGAGAAGGAAAGAGGGAGGAAGAGAGAGAGAGGGAGTGAGAGAGAGAGAAGGAAAGAGGGAGGGAGAGGGAGGGGGAGAGAGGGGGAGGGGGAGAGAGGGAGAGAGAGAAGGAAAAAGGGAGAGAGGGAGGGAGGGGAGAGAGTGGGAGAGTGGGAGGGGGAGAGAGGGAGAGGGAGAAGGAAAGAGGGAGGAAGAGAGAGAGAGGGAGTGAGAGAGAGAGAAGGAAAGAGGGAGGGAGAGGGAGGGGGAGAGAGGGGGAGGGAGAGAGAGGGAGAGAGGGAAGTGGGAGGGGGAGGCAGAGAGGGGGAGGAAGGGAGAAAGAGGGAGAGAGCGGGAGGGAGAGGGTTGAGAGGGAGAGGGATGGGAGAGAGAGGAAGGGAGAGAGGGATGGGGGAGAGAGAGAGAGAGAGAGAGGGGTGTAGAGTGCTTTTAAAGAGTTGTAGGAGAGAGGTCTTTTGGAGCAAATTGGTCATCTACCTGAAGGATGGAGAGCCAGTTTTGTGTAGCTTGAACGTGTTAGCCTAAAATCCAGGAGGCAGCTCTCCAGTTGTGGAGTTGTGAAGAGGTTGAGGATTAGGGCTACTCTGGGGAGAGCCACTTACCTCTGAGTAAATTGCAACGGGGGGGGGGGAAGTTGGATAATGCAATTACCAAAGTCTGTTTTATATTTATTAGATGTTAGTATTTCTTCTGACTTTCCCCACAACAACAACATATGAGGTAGGTTGGGCTGAGAAAAAGGGGCTCGCCCCCCAAGTCACCCCACCCCCTTTCTTGTCTAAGCTGAGAGTTGAACTCACCGTTTCCCGTTTTCTAACCTGGTGCCTTAGCCACTAGACCAAATGGGTAGGGAAAAAAAAAATCCCACGAATCCAACAATACAGTCATGTCATCCAGGGATAAAATTTTAGCGGGAGATCTCCCAGGATCCCTTGGGAAATATCAATCTCATCAAGCTGAACATGATGCCGTCCACCCAAACTCTTTAGACAAGGGATAAAAGTCGATAAATGGAAGTTTTCTTTATGCGGTTTCTTCTTAAATACCGATAGATCATTAATAAGAATCAGAAATCTCAATCTATATACTACTAAAACTCTCATATTGTGATTTTTAACTGAACTGAACTGTGCATGGTAGGGCAAAATGTTTTGAGCATGATGGATGCCTCCACTGGTAACTCAAATGCTAGAACCGTTACTCCCATGGAATTAAAATGTTGAAAATCTTATAACACACAGAAATATCAAGTAAGCAAAAGACTGGACAGTATAACTTATTTATTTATTATTTATTTATTTAGTAGATTTATAGGCCGCCCAATCCCGGGCAGCTTACAAAACGAAAAGAAGAGTAATTAATAAAAAAAATAAAATAAAGGAGAACAATTTAAAAGACATCACCCCTGCACCCAACCTGATATCACATTCTTTGCCATGTGCTGCATCACAGGAATAAGAGTGTCTTCAGTATAATACGTGTAGTGTTGAAGAAGTGGCGTCCATTCTCCCTCTTCCAGAACTTTAGTAGATAAACAAAATGCTGCAGCTGAAATCTGGGAGGGAGGATAATGTACCATTTCATAATCCACCAGTGCAAGTTCCATCAAGTACTTTGCCAATGAATACTGCTCTATTTCTGCCTCTCCAATTTTTGATGCCCTCCTTAGGAAATGCAGTGGAAGAGGATGACCAAGGTTAAAATCCAGGGACCGTAAGATTTTCATTTCCATTTGCCTGATTTGTAAGCTGGTGTAAGTATGATCTGTCACGTAGGCAAAATCACCAATTTCTGGTGGAAACATGAATATAAGCGTCTCTGATTAGTATAACCATACACGTTCGTTAAAATGTAAAAAAATGTGACGATCAACATTTTATTTGAAATAAAATATTGGGGTGGCTCAGTGGCTGAGACACTGAGCTTGTCGATCAGAAAGGTCGGCAGTTCGGCGGTTCGAATCCCTAGTCTAAGGCCTCCTGCGTGAGCAGGGGGTTGGACTAGATGACCTCCAAGGCTCCTTCCAACTCTGTTAATCTTAGGAATGATATGTAGAATTTGATTGGCATGAAAACAGCATTGAATTATTGAATAAGATAATAATGAAATATTCAAGAAAATAGATGTATTATTACTATTACTAGAAGTATATAACTTGTCAAATATAATTCAGATGGACATCGCTTTATTTGTTTGAAAATGGGACGTTTTTTAAATATAACAGTGGCATAATTAAAAATTAGAAAGGGGAACAATGGAAGTTTATAATTCAATATAAATCAGGGTATTACTACTAGAATTATATACGTTTGTTAAACATAACAAATATAATTATCAGTATTTTATCTGTAGTAAAAGGAGTGATATCAAAAATATGGAGATTGGCCAAAAAAATCAATATATTGAAATATTGAATAATTAAGGAAAGATTATAATTCAACAAAGTATGTGTATTACTGCTAAAAGTCTATAATTTAATTGTGTTGACTAGGAAGGGTATTGTTTTATTTGTACTAAAATGTAATTCTGGTTCCACGCTCTTCACATAATGATGCGTTTGTAGAAAAATAAAAAATAAAAAACTTTGAAAAAAAGAGAAAATCTTATCAAACATTTCTCAACATAAACATTATTATAAATTTGTTGTCGTTTTTGTTGTCAGTTGCAAAGTTGTGTCCGACCCATTGCGACCCCATGGACAACATTCCTCCAGGCCTTCCTGTCCTCCACCATCTTCTGGAGTCCATTTAAGCTCACGCCGACTGCTTCGGTGACTCCATCCAGCCACCTCTTTCTCTGTCGTTCCCTTCTTCTTTTGCCCTCCATCATTCCCAGCATCAGGCTCTTCTCCAGGGAGTCCTTCCTTCTCATTAGGTGGCCAAATTATAAATTACCCTGTGACTATAACGAACAATACATTTCCTTTGCTGAGCTTCGGAGAGATATTTCTCTCCTAAGGTGAAAATAAAAGTTATCTGTTGTGAACCCTGGGTAGTGTCAGGAAGGGCATCCAGCCAGTAAATGCTTAACTCCATCCAGTCCCAGAATTCCTCCTCTCATTCTTCATCTTGATGATGTGTGGACGGGCGGGGGGAGGGAGCTGGAACTGGTTCTAAACGGCACTGTAGATTTGTGGAACCTCTTCTGTAGAAGAGGTTAGAACTGGCAGGAACCCACCTCTGATCCAGTCGCTTCGATTCTTCACTGAATTTAGGGATTACGGGGTTATTAAAAAGGGAGTTTTCCCTTTTGATCGAGACTGTGGGCAAATGTTTTGTCATGATTGGCTAGAATTTGGGAAGACTGGGAAGGCATCAAATAATAGTATCTGATATTTGAAGTTCCTATTGGAGGTCACTATTTCTGGCTTAAGATATGTATGAAGAGCTCTCCTAATATGTAACCCGTTCGCTTCCAGCTGCTTTGATAATCAAAACTGTAAGCGCGGAAAATGTAAGGATCATCGGTGCGAAGAGCGGACTCAACCTTTGTATGCACAGCGACGGAAATCTCTTTGGATCGGTGAGTCCTAATATATATTTTGGATTATCTGACTCTTTTTCTAGTGCAGCCAAGAACTTGTGCTAGGAGAATTTAAGTAGGCTTCTTGGTCTAGCACGGGGGGGGGTGTCAAACTGAAGGCCAGGGGACTGCATCCAGCCCACAGGGTACTTATATATGGCCTGCGGGGCTGCCTTGGAAACAGCGAAGGACCAGCCCATGGTCCCCTGCCAGTGGGAGGGCCATACACAGGTCCTCCCGAGCTCTGCTTTCTCTGGCAGAGGGCTGCAGGAGACCATCGCAGCTGAAAACGGAACTCGAGTGCCCATTTTCTCTGGCATAGTGCTTGCGACTCCGCAGGGGGCCCTGACACAAGTGATGTTGAGCTGGTCATCTCTCCCCCCCCCAAGGTCAAATACAACCCTGATTCAGTCTTCAATGAAATTGAGTTTGACACCATTGCCTTAAACCATCAATATACTTTCTTTATATTCCCTATAGTGGTGGGCTACGGGCGGTACATCCCGGTACGTCCGTACTGGAGCCTGCCCAGAGCACCAGCTACCATTCCGGTATGGTGCTCTGTAGGTCCCGCCTGCCCGCCCTCGCTCCTTACCTGTCTTTAAAGTGCTTCAGTGCTTCTGTGCATGCGCATGGCACATACAGCGCCTGCGCGACGCTCCGCTCAGCAGCTGGAGCGTCGCGGAGGCGTCTCTGGACAAAACGACGCGTGCACATGCTGCGCGCGTCCTTGTGGCTGCAGCCGGGCCCGTTCCAACTATACTGATTGGAATGGGATACGGAACCCACCACTGATTCCCTATCACTGTCACAGTTCACCTTCCACCATTTCTTCATTGGCTAAGTACTCAATCTATCCAAGGCCCCTGAAGTTAATGCATTCTTCCCTGCCCCCTTATTTACAATTGACCTCTAGTAACTATGAGTTTCTGGGGGTTGTGTCTAAGTCAATCACCCCGCCAGCAAATTCTAGCTAAAACCAGTTTTGCTCCTAACACGGTCTTCTCCTCCCTTTGTTCCTATGTGCAATAGCAAAAGCGATAGAATCAACTTATGTACCGCTTCACAGTGCTTTGCGGCCCTCTCTAAGCAGTTTACAGAGTCAGCCTCTGCCCCCCAAAAATCTGGGTCCTCATTTTGCCCACCTTGGAAGGATGGAAGGCTGAGTCGACCTTTAGGAGATTAGGAAAACGTGCAAAATTTACGAGATTGGATAAGTACCCTGTGTATTCTTTATGTCCATGTACACTTTCCGTAAAAAAAAAAAAAAAAAAAGTGGAGGGAGGGCTGAACATGATACATGAATGTGAATGAAGGAGACTTTGAATCAGTGGTGAAATACAAATTTTTTTACTACCAGTTCGTTGGGTGTGGCTTGGTGGGCGTGGCAGCGGAAAGATACAGCAAATATCTCCGTTCCCTCCTCATTCCAGGGGGAAGGATATTGAAAAATCTCTGTTCCCACCCCACTCTGGGGCCAGCCAGATGTGGTATTTGCCCATTCTCCAAACTACTCAAAAGCAGAATCAAAACAAGTCGGCGACTTTCCAGGATTGTAGACATCTGCCAGCTTCCCTCAAATCTGAAGGCTGTTTAAATACTCGTTCAGTATATCGAACGTGGCTGCTGCATCCTTTGCAAACCAAACCCTTTTGTGATGCAAGAACAGTGCAAAACAAATCTCCTAAATATAGAGAAAGAACAAGTATTTGCGAAATATTCTACGCCCAAATGCACCGTAGGGATTTTTCACTGTAAGGTGCAGCTGATTTTTCATCTCTTCATTTTGTCTTTGTCTCTCTTTTAGAGTTCCTTCAGCGACCAGGACTGTGTTTTTAAACACACGCTCTTCGAAACGAACTACGACATTTATGAATCCGTCGGACACAAATTTCTTGTCAGCTTAGGAAGCAGGAAGAGAGCGTTGATTCCCAATAGGGGCCTACCACGTTTTTCTCAGTTTTTACAGAGAAGGAATCAAATCCCCTTAAGTGACTTCTACACGGCACAGCCTCAGCCAGAAGCCCCCAGGGACAATGGGGAAAACCCATGTGGGGGCATCTTGGCAGGAAAGATACCGGAAGAAGTGCCACTGGTGAACGGAATCCACCCCTGCTTTATGGAGGGGGAAGAGAGTGACCCACTCGGCGTCACTCTGAGCAAAAAATTTTCTCCCCCCGTATTGGATTCCTGAACCCGAGATGAGAACCGGATTTCTTTCCTGAACAGTCAAAGAAAGCAAAATTTCTTTTTTTTTCAGATGAATCGTTCAGAATAAGGGGGTGATAGCTCTGTACAGGTAGTCCTTGATTTACAACAATTTAGTGAATGTTCAAAGTTACAACTGCGCTAAAAAGGGGGGGGTGTACTTAGGAACGTGTGATCAAAATTCCCCTCCCCTATTATTGTAAGCCGCCCTGAGTCCCCTCAGGGAAAAGGGCAGCCTATAAATGTTTAATAAAAGTATATATATATATAAAAAAAGAACTGGCTTGCCAGTTATGGATTACTACACTAAGCAAAGGCTGTTGGCACCCAGTGAATATTGACTGATCTCAAAAAACCTAAGCCGTGCTTGATAGGCAATACTCAAATGAGACACCACCCTGAGGCACCTCCACGCAGAGCACCTGAGCTGGCCCCCGCGTTATCCCTCCCCCTTCCTCCTCCGCCATGCTTTTGAGGAGCCATTTGGCTGTGGGAGCTAGTAGGAAGGCGGCAGAGGGGGCAGGAGCAGGAAAAAAGGCCTCATGGCTTCTGAAAAGCACGGCGGAGGTGGAGGCGGCGGCAAGGGTAACCCAGAGCCCAGCCGAGGTGCTCCGAGCGGAGGGGGAGGCACCGCCGCCACTGCCATGGGCACCTGCGGGAGCTTTGGAGGCTTCACCTCGGCTGCAGCGTTGGCGGCAAATCTGGCAGTGCTGTTGGAGGAGGAGGAGGCGGCAGCAGCTATTCCCCTCAGCTTCCAGAGCCTGTGACAGAAATCACTGTGCGCAGTTAGAAACGGCTGCGTGGTGTTTTCTTGCCACGTGTGCGGCCGCGCGGCCACGCAGCCGCGCACCTTAGAGGGAACAGTGATGGTGAGGTATTAGGAGGGAAAATATTGTATATAAAAATATGTACCGATCTAAAACTGCTATAATGAGGGACACGAAGTTCCAGCGTGTTGCATAAATGTAGTCTATGTCTTTGTGTTTGTGTGTTTAAAATAAAATAGAAAATAAAACAAAGTACAGGTAGTCCTTGAGTTACGGCCACCATATTTGAGCCCCAAATTTCTGTCGCTCAGTGAGAGATTTGTTAAGTGACTTCTGCCCCGTGTTATGATTCTTCTCACTGCCATTGTGAGGTGAATCTCCGCCATTGTGAAGTTACTAAAACAACTGTTGTAAGTTGAGGACTATCTGTAGAGTTGAGCTGGGCATTTCACAGCTCCCGGGTCAAATCTTCATCCCTTTGATTTCATTGTGAAGATGATTCCTATTTATGACATAAGATCCCTCTCACAGTTCCTGCTCTTAAGCCTGGTTTCACCCAGGCTATATGTGCACTTTTGATTGTCCAACCTGTGTAGTTCTAATATTAGAACACATTATTACAATATATTCTTAAGAAATTCTTTTATTCTTTTTTTCTTTTCCCCTTATCCGTCATCTCTTGCCAGCATCCGAACCGTTGATCTTATTTTCTTTTTGGCTTCCCTCCCATATTTGTCCCTTAAATCTTTTATCCCATCTATTTGACTCTGCAATCGAGCTTTTTCTCCCATCTCTCTATCCTTTCCCACTGACTGATTTCAGAACTGTCTATTCCACGCCCCCCTGCCTCTTTTCCCCTGTTTGTCTTACTTTTCTGTATTTGTTCCCCTTCCCTTGGTTTTTGTTCAGCTGCCTTGAGTGCCTTCAGGGAATAGGGCGGCTTACAAATCGAATAAATACCAAATACCAAATACCAGAACCCACCGCTGCCACTAACCACAGTTTAACCTTTGGGAAGACCCCCTCGGATGAAGCACGCCCCTCACTCTGTCCCATCCTGAAAACAGGTTTTGCTAAATGAGTTTTGCCCCATGTTCAGCCCTTTTCTGCCACAGTTGTTAAGTGAATCACTACAGCTGCTAAGTTGGTAAGTCGACCTGGCTAGTCAGAAAGTCACAAAAGGGGATCATATGACCCAGGGACACTGCAACAGTCATAAGGACAAGCCAGTTGCCAATTTTGATTACACAACCCTGGGGATGCTGGTAAGGGTGAAAAATGTCCCTAGCGCGCCCCCCCCCGCCGTTTTTAGCGCCGTTGTAACTTTGAACGGTCACTTAATAAATAGTTGTAAATCAAGAACTACCTGTACACAGCTATGACCCCCTTATTCTAAACAATTCATCTGAAAAAAACAGAATTTAGCTTTCTTTTTTCAGGAGAGAAGTCCTGTTCTCGTTTCAAATTGAGGAATCCATTCAGGGGCTAGGAAATCTTTGGCTCAGAGATGGCGCCATTTGGGTTTCTCACTTCCCCCTCGATCAAGCAGGGGTGGATTCCCTCTTCTGATGGTGTTCCTTCCGGTATCTTTCCTGCCAAGATGCCTCCAAACGGAGTGTCACCATTGTCCTTACTGATGCTGTGGTGGGTAGATCGTATTTATAGGGATTTCATTCTCTAGCGTTATGAACTGAGAAAAACTTGGTAGTTCTGCATTGGGAACATATGGTCCCTTAGCGCCTCCTAAGCTGAGAAGGATTTTGTGCTTGTAGGACTCGTAAACATTCTTATTGGCTTCAACCATTATTTGCTTAAAAGCACAATCATCTTGGTTGTAGGAACCCTAAAGGAGACACAAAGACAAAATCAAGACAACCAAAAGGCAAACCAAAGGTCATGGCAGAGGTAAAAATCTGGCATACCTTACGGTGAAACATCCCTACGGCGCACTTGGCTGTTGAATATTTCCCCGATACTTGTTCTTTCTCCTTGTTTAGGATTCTTAAATCCCAAAGGAGTTTGTTTTGCAAAGGATGCAGCAGCCATGTTTGATATCCTGAACAAGTATTTAAACAGCCTTCAGATTTGGGGGATGCTGACAGATATTTACAATCCTGGAGAGTCAGTGGCTTGTTTTGGTTTCTGTAGGTAGGCCTCAAACACAAGACTGCCTTCAAAGAAACTGGGGCACTGGTGGTGGGCCAAGCGCTCTGCCAACGACAATGGGTTCCCGAGCTTCATTTTTGGCTGCAACGGAATCCTGCTAGACCAGGGGTGTCAAACTCAATTTCATTGAGGGCCGCATTAGTGTTGTGTTTGACCTTGGGGTGGTGGAGTGGGCATGGGCAGTGTGGGCGTGGGCAGCTCAACATCACTCATGTCACCGGTGCCTGCAGCAGCCCAAGCGCTCTGCCAGAGAAAGTGGGCTCCCGAGCTCCATTTTTGGATGCAATGGCCTCACTGCAGCCCTCTACCAGTGAAAATGGAGCTCAGAAGGACCTGCGTGTGGCCCTAACAAGCTCTTTTTTCTCTGGCAGAAGCAATGTGGGCCGGTCCTTCGCTGTTTCCAGGGCAGCCCTGCAGGCCAGATCTAAGCACCCTTTGGGCCAGATCCGGCTCATGGGCCTTCAGTTTGACGTCCCTGTGCTAGACCAAGAAACCGACTTGAACTCTCACAGCACAAGTTCTTAATAACTTGACTTCACTAGGAAAGGAATCAAATAATCCAAAATGAATGTTAGGACTCACCGTTCCAAAGAGGTTTCCGTCTGGGCGCATACAAAGGTTGAGTTTGCTCCTCGCACCAATGATACTTATATAGCCTGGCTGTATAGCTTTCATTATCAAAGCACCTGGAAGTGAACGGGTTAAATATTAGGAAAGCTCTTCATACATATCTTAAACCAGAAATAGCAGCCTCGATAATGGAATAATATTTTCTGATGCAGAGGTGGGATTTTACTGGTTTGCAGTGCTTTGCGCGAACTGATAATGGTCATTTGGCCTGGGTGAAAGAAACATCAGAGACCCAGGCTGGCCACGCCCCTGAACTGCTTCCCCGGTCTCAGCTGCCATTGCCGGCATGGTGTTTATTAGTATTTTCTTGGTCTCCATGCATGCGCAGAACAATTTACAGTGAACTGTCCATGTGCGAGTAACACGCGTCTGGTGTCCATATGAAGTGAACCGGTAACAACGCCCGTAAAATCAACCCCTGACCTGATGCCTTCCCAACTTCTGGCCAATGGTGGCCAAGCATTTGCCCACAGTCTCGATTAAGAGGGAAAACTCCCCTTTTAACAACCCTATAATCCCTAAATTCGGGGAAGAATTGGAGCAACTGGATGGAGTTGAGCATTTACTGGCCAGAGGCTATTCCTGACGCCACCCTGGAGTTCACAACACATATCATTTTTTTTACCACCTAGGAGAGAAATATCTGCCACTCTCTGGGATTGAACTCTCAACTTTCTGAGTTAGAGACGAGCATTTTCACTACTCAGCCACCATCAGTCAAAAGGGAAAACAATGTTCCTACTTGTAAGAAAGAGATGTAGCACTTTCTGTTTAAGTTGGACTGCAGAAGAAATATTTTTGTATAGGTAATTTATTTATTTTTAAATCTGATCAGTAGTGGGATTCAGCCGGTTCGCACCTATTCGGGAGAACCAATTGGTAACTTTCCAGGCAGTTGAGAGAACCAGTTGTTGGAAGAAATCTCCTTTTGTTTCTCCCCACTTTACAGGGCTAATCCTTTAAGGAAGGCAGGAACATTCTGGTGTTGTTTCTAGCCTCATCTTTATTGACCTGCTTACAGAAACTGCCTCTCCGGTTAACCCTGATTACATTGTAAGAGCTAAGGCGAAACACCCATCGACCTGAGTGACGTTGAGTTGGCCACGCCCACAGTCACGTGACCTACCCAGCTGGTCATTAGGACAGAGAACCTGTTGTTAATTTATTTGAATCCCACCACTGAATCTGATATACAATTATATGATGAAGGTCAAGATAAAGCTTTCCCCTGTCCAGTCATTTCCTACTCAAGTGGACAGTGCTCACATCTATTTCTTGTCTGATTGTTTCTTAGCCGATTGTCTGAAGAAATGTCTATGGTCAGGTGGCTTGTATGACCAGGCAACACAGCATATGGAGCACTTCTACCTTCCCATCGAAGTGGTACCTATTTTTCTACTCTCGTGCACATACTTTCAAACCTCTTGGTGAGCAGGAGCTCGGGCAAGCGTCCGGATAAGATGCAATAATAAAATTGCAAAGCTAGAAAAACTGTAGCACAATACAGGAAGACCCAAAACAAGAGAATGAAGAAAGACGTGGTTCCTGCAAAACCATGGGGCACAAGGCAAATTGAGTGAGGGGCGTCTCCCGTAGACCTCCAGAACCAAGAAGGTCCCACTTTGGAAGTCCAAAGAAGAAGGCCGTGGTCACTTTGGCAAGAGAGAAGTCATGGAGGGTCCTAGCCATACTTTCAATAAAAGCATCTTCAGTCAATCTCATCAGCAATGAAAGTAAATAAATACAATTAAATTAGAGGTTTTTTTCCTCTGCAAAGACTACCGTATTTTTCAGAGCATAAGATGCATCAAGATTTTGAAGAGGCAAATTA
Source organism: Thamnophis elegans (assembly GCF_009769535.1). Classification (NCBI taxonomy): domain Eukaryota; kingdom Metazoa; phylum Chordata; class Lepidosauria; order Squamata; family Natricidae; genus Thamnophis; species Thamnophis elegans. Next base: position 77,318,249 of record NC_045547.1, read on the forward strand.
AAAAAAAATTGTACTCTGCAGCCCTCTTTTTTTTTAAAGGGCATGAATAGACTTTAGGAGGCTTGTAGAGTGCTCCTGGAGTTGGGGGGGGGGCAAAAGTGAGCAAAAATGGCCTGTTTTTCACTCATTTCTGCCCTCCCCAGCCCCCAGGAGAACTCTGGAAGACTCCTAAAGGCTCTGCATGGCCATTTTGGTGAATGGGGCAGGGTTTCAGAAGACAAAAAAATGCTGTATTCAGTGTATAAGATGCGCCCAAATTTTCAGCCTCTTTTTTGAGGGGAAAAGACGCGTCTTATACTCTGAAAAATAAGGTATTTTATTATGACAGAACAAAAGGGGATTTTGATCTCGTGAAAGGAGGGGGCCCATCTTGCAAATGTGGAGATAAAGGAACAGATGTTTTCATTCTGGGCTCTTTAACACTAGGCAATCTGAAATCATCATCTCAGAGATGTTTCCTTGTAAGATCCTTCGACACCTTCCAGAATAGCTGAGCTTCTAATGTATTTGAACAGGTTTTCTGCCTGAGCGGGGGGGTTGGACTAGAAGACCTCCAAGATCCCTTCCAACTCTGTTATTGAATTCCTAGCACTCTGGAGCCTTCATTGGTGATCCTGGACATGCCTCTCTCTTCCATCCCTCCCGCATCAACCAACTCCACGGCTCCACTGGGAACTTACTGTCCGGTGTCTGAAACATTACATGGTCCACTTTTCCATCAGGAAGCATCGCCAGGTGGAGGACTTCCTGTGGGAGGAGCCTGTCGCCGAGGAGCTCAACGGAGCCCCTCTTAGAGTTCTGGTTTGTATATCTAATTAAGATCAATAGATATCATCCCTTTCTGGCAGAAAGGGACAGGCAGAAGCTCAGGTGTTAGGATTTATTCGTAGTTCACAGCCCTTTTCCTTTTTTTTTTGGGCTGCGAACAGAGAATAGATCCAGCGTAACTGAGCTCTTATCTCCAGCCAGTTCTTCGCAGCTGCCTTTTTGCAGCCCTAGACAGCCGACTCCCACACTCAGGACAATGATAAATTGTTTTTAAGATAATACGAGCGGGTCTCACTTCTGTGATGTGTTTTTTTTTTTAACTATCTAAACACCAGCCTTGTTTTTCCTTTGAACTTCTCTGCGCAATTGGGATACAAAATGGCGTTTTTACTGTGTTGGTGATTGATGACGTAATTAACTGGCTTTATTTCCCCGGAGACTGCTACTCATTAATGAGCAAAATCTACAAATAATTTATGGAGAACTGACCAGCTGAAGACACTGTTTATCTGTCTATTCTCAGATTTTATCTATAATGTCTCCCAGGTCTAAACAGGCAAAAAAATCCTCCCCCCTCGTGCTTAAAGAACTTGTTACCAAATCGCTGCCTTTGTCTCCTACGCCATCTACTGGAGATTCTTTGACACAGGAGCTTCTCTTTCAAATAATTAATGACTTTAGAAAAGAAATTAAAGAATTTGTGTTGGATTTATGCGATAAAATACAGACCAAAATTGCCCAGATAAATGCGAATATGTTTGAAGTCACGTCTACTTTAACAGATTATATTGAAGAAATGGAGACGAAATTGGAAACTTTGGAGGGGGCTAATTTTAATTTGACTTCTAATATCCAAGCATTACAACAAGAGATTACAGATACTCAAACACAACTTACAATGATAAATTATAACAGAAAGGCGTCTGCAATAAGAGTTAGAGGACTGCCCGAAAAGAAAGGAGAGAACTTGAAACAGACGTTTGTAGAAGCTTTCAGCCAAGCGGTGGGAGGTCCGGGACTCAATTTTGATTGGAATATTCGAAAAATCTATCGCCAGAATTCGCGTGTAGCAGAGCAACGACAGCTTCCAAGAGACATAATTATATACTTTTTCACAAGAGAATCCAGAAATGCGATTACTCAAAATTTTACAATAACAGGCTCCGAATCGATGGCCATGATTTGTTTGTCTTTAAAGAGATCCCGCTCCAGATGCTGCAAGCAAGGAGAGGTTATACTTTTTTAACCCAAGAACTTAGAAATCGTCAAATAAAGTATAAATGGGAAGCTCCAGTTGGAATCACAGTTACATTTGAAAATCAAAGATTTCGTATTAATTCTGTTTCGGAAGCTCGGGACTTTTATTATAAAACTCTGAAGGCAGGGCTTCTTGACTCACTTGGAAACGCGGAAGGACAAGGTGAAGGAAAGATAAGCAGCAAGTCACTTGGTTACAAGAAGGAGGGAGTTGTTCTCCCCCTACTGGAGAGGCAGAAGAGCGGAAACTGAGGATTCAGTCATATTTTCAAAGCAGCGGGACACGTGGTTATAAGGCAGAGGGTTGCCTTCTCTTTCCGAAAGGGCAGAAGAGTAAAGAATATAGATCCAGCGATGTCTTTAAAATACTTTCTAAGCTTTTGGACTGATTAAAACTTTAGGATTTATGTTTGGTATGAAATGGTAAAGCTGTGTACTGATGAAGGAAGGAAGCATTGCTTATTCTAGACAGATATTATACGGGACTTTTACAAGACTTATTTGAATTTCAATCCAAACTGCGCATGAAGTGTTTTCTGTGAGGAAAGCGGGGACTAAGATTTATTTGAATTGCGGTTTGGGATGAATGGAGTTGGGAAGAGTGGGGCAGAAAGGAAGGTGGAGCGGGATATTGATGAAGGGATCTTGGGATTGAACGAACTGGTATGGATTTTGGGCACACATTTTACGAATTTACATGTTTGAAGTATAACATAAAAAGCTCAGGATTTTAAAGTGAAGAGCGAGATCCTAATCTTATGCAATTTGGGCTTGGGAGGAATGGAGACGTGAAACGAAGGATAGGAAGATGAGTAGCGAAAGTATGAAGATAAATTGATTTTTGTATAAACTAATATTTGAATATAAGGTTAAGAAAGGCTATCTGGAGAGTCTACAGGAAGATGGGGGTAAATATCAAAGAAGTAAGCACTGGAGTCGGGAGTGGGCCCATGGTCCTCGCTTGGCTTGGAAGATGCAGGAGCCAAAAGGTGATCCTGGTTCTTCTCCTTTGCTGACCACTCACCGATGCTGGGTGCCTTGGTCCTTCAGCCCTGGATTTATGCAGGACAGCTGGGGGACGGATGGGTGGAAGAGGGAGGTGGGAGGAAGGAAGAGACACCCACTTCCAAAGCCATCAGATCATGAAGGAACCAGTGATGCTTCTTCTACCAATGCTCTGCTACTGAACATTAAAACGATTGTGAACATTTTGGTCCCCTTGTGTTTGGCCAGTAAAACTATTTGTTCTAATGCGAATCGTTGATGCATCCTGATGCTTGTGGGCATTAGATTTGTTCCGTGATAATTCTGTCATGAGATCTAGCCCATTATTCATGGAGGTTGTACAAAAGGTGCTTTTTCAGGAGGAAACTGGACTTCCTTGTCTTTCCTGCCTCCTGAAAAAGCACCTTTGGGCCCACCGTGATCTGGATGACTGAGAACCTTTTACAGACATTCATGGAGGGAAGAGAACATGTATCTCTGTAATACGGAGATCGAAGGCACGAGTCTTTTGGTTGCCTACAATCATTCCGATATTACTTTACGGCTATCATGGTTGAGATGTGGTATCACCGACCTTGGAGGAAGGGTCCTGAGATGTGCCAGAAGGAGCCTCAAACGTTGACATTCAAAATCTAGCTTTCCCTAGGTAGAATATAAATATACCTCTAAATATCCTTCCTTTGCATGCGCTGTTGACTCTAATTTCATGTATGGAGACCTTGGGTTTATTTCTGATTCTGAACGAATAGAATTTTGGTTCACATTTTACCCTTTAAAGTGGACTTTAAAGGGTGTCCTATTGGATAAGTCAATCCCCTCTTCTCTGTGACAGCCCCTCAAATATTGGAAGACAATTATCGTGTCACCCCTAACCCTTCTCTTTGATAGCACAGAAGACTTGGTTGGTTGGCTGGCTGGCTGGTTGGCTTCCTTCCTTCCTTCCTTCCTTCCTTCCTTCCTTCCTTCCTTCCTTCCTTCCTTCCTTCCTTCCTTCCTTCCTTCCCTGGGGGAAGAAGACCAACTTCACTGTTGAGTTCACAGCCATGAAGCCAACAGATGAAGGCTCCTTTGTTTCGACAGCACAGGGGAGACCCCTGTCCTCCTCCTTATTTCTATTCACACAGTTCCTCGTGATAAAACTTACAGGCCGCAATGATCCCACTGGGACATCAGACAAAGTGTTCGTATTTAGAAGATAATGTTTTTCAGAATCATCGCGCCTGAACTTCACGCTCTGGCTACGTGGACATTTCCTCTTTCCAGTTAAGAAGATGTGCTATGAACCAGAGGGATCTTCTCGTTTTGGTTTTGGTTCTGGATGCATAGTTGACAAGTCTGAAAAAATCCCATTGTGATGAATGTTGAGGTGCACAGTGCCTTCACAAGGGTGGACAAGATCTTGGGTGGATTTGGGAATTTGTGACATAGCAGGGATTCATTTCTCAAGGCAGGAGAACAATCCTGCTTGTCACTGCACTGACTTACGCCAAGAATATTGAATAAAGACACGTTTTCTTTTGAAAAATTGAAACATTTATTTTGTCTTGATCGAGAGACAGAATTGGAAGGGGGCCAGAATAACAAACGTCATAAATACTCATAAATACATATCCGATAGGTAAATAATTCAAATAAATAAATAAATAGAAACATACATATTTTGCATTCTCATTGCTTGATACTTTTCCAGGATGTTCTGGTCAACAACTCCCATAAAAAGCACCCCCATTTTTTTGAGGGTACATACATCCAAATCGGGACCTTCAATAAAATCATGACAGTGTTCCATGTCCCAGGTCCAGCACGGAATCTTCTAATGTCAATGAATTTTGGAGCAGAGGTGTTACCCTTATTTTCTCCCCCTCAAAGTTGTTTTTTTTTTAGAATAATACTTGCCTGGCCCATGAGATTTGAGCAATTAATATTTCATTTGCTGCCTGAAATGGCGATATCGTCGCACAATTCCACTAACCATAGCTTAGCCTTTGTCGTAAGTCAAGACACCCTTGGATGAAGTATGCCCATCACTCTGTCCCATCCTGAGAAGGGGTTCCCTTTAGGACTCACTAGCTGAGATTGGAACCATAACTTCCATCGCTAAGGGAGGCAGTCGTTAAGAGATTTTACCACCTTTTTTGCCATAGCAATTCACTGTAGAATTGTTAGGTAAATCTAGCTTCCTCCATTGGCTTGGATTTGAACCCCAGCCTGGAGGGATGGCTTCCCGCTAATGCTTTTAACAGCCCACAAAGTTTGCTTTATGGAGCATCTCAACTCCCTTCTCCAGGAAGGGAGCCTTATGTGTCTGTTCCCCTCCATCTGGTTGGAGATAACCCATGCCAAAATTGGGCATTTCCTGCACAAAGCCTATCTTTGGTCAACAGCTTGCTGGGAACCAATAAGATCATCCTAAGATGAATTTGACAACTTCTACTCATTTTGGGAGATTGCGAGATCATGGGTCCTATCATGCGATGTTTTGGAAGATGGCTGCTTGTCTATAGCAGTGGTCTCCAACCTTGGCAACTTTAAGACCTGTGGACTTCAACTCCCAGAGTTCCTCAGCCAGCAAAGCTGGGAGTTGAAGTCCACATGTCTTAAAGTTGCCAAGGTTGGAGATCACTGGTCTATAGGGATTCTTAGCCATCCAGATCACGGTTGTCCCAAAGTTGCTTCAAGAGGCAACTGGGCTTTCTGCTTTTTCTTTGAAGACATTTCACTTCTCATCCAAGAAGCTCTTTGGATCTTCCCGGTCTTCCCAAGGACTGTGTTTTGCAGTACCCCTAGAATAACTACCAGTGGTATATCTCCTCCCAGCCACTTGAGAGCTGAAGAAGCTTCTTGGATGAGAAGTGAAATGTCTTCCAAGAAAAAAAAACAGGAAGTCCAGTTCAATCTTGAAAAAAATCACCTCTGGACCAAGAGGGCTGCTTGTGAAAGAAATGCGTTATCGTATATCTTCGTCATGGAGAACAATGAAAGATCACGTGAAGCGTTAATGCCACTTTATAATGCCTTGGTAAGGCCACACTTAGAATGCTGCATCCAGTTTTGGTTACCATGATGTAGAGACTCTAGAAAGAGTGCAGAGAAGAGCAACAAAGATGATTAGGGGACAGGCAGCTAAAACATATGAAGAACAGTTGCAGGAACAGGGTATGTCTAGTTTAATGAAAAGAAGGACTAGGGGAGACATGATAGCATCTTCCAATATCTCAGGGGTTGCCACAAAGAAGAGGGAGTCAAACTATTCTCCAAAGCACTAGAGGGTAGAACAAGAAGCAATGGGTGGAAACTAATCAAGGAGAGAAGCAACTTAGGAGAAATTTAATAAATTAATTAGCAATAGCAATAGCAATAGCAGTTAGACTTATATACCGCTTCATAGGGCTTTCAGGCCTCTCTAAGCGGTTTACAGAGTCAGCATATCGCCCCCACAGTCTGGGTCCTCATTTCACCCACCTCGGAAGGATGGAAGGCTGAGTCAACCTTGAGTCAGTGAGATTAGAACCGCTGAACTGCAGATAACAGTCAGCTGAAGTGGCCTGCAGTACTGCACCCTAACACAACCTGCCTCCAGAAGTTGTGAATGCTCCAACACTGAAAGTTTTTAAGAAGATGTTGGATAACCATTTGTCTAAAGTGGTGTAGGGTTTCCTGCCTAGGCAGGGGGTTGGACTAGAAGACCTCCAAGACCTCATTCAGGTTGGTAAGGACCAGGGCTAGAACCGGGAAGATGCATAAAGACAGTCCTTGAGATACGACTACAATTGAGCCCCAAATTTATGTTGCTAAGCGAAACATTGGTTAAGCGAGCTTTGCTCCATTTTAAGCCCTTTCATGCCAGAGTTGTTCAGCAAATCACTGCAATTGTTAAATTAGTAAGACCGTTGTTAAGTGAATCTGGTTTCCCCCCTGACTTTGCTTGTCAGAAGGGATCACATGACCCGGGGACACTGCAACCGTCATAAAGACAAGTCAGTGACCAAGCATCTGAATTTTGATCAGGTGAGCCTTAGGATGCTGCAACCGTCGTACATGTGAAAAAATGTCCCGTTTTTTTTTTAAAGTACCGTTGTAACTTGAAACGGTCACTAAATGAACTATTGTAAACTGAGAACTACCTGTACATAGCTGTGACCCTCTTATTCTGAACAATTCATCTGGAAAAAAAATGGAATTTAGTTTTCTTTGACGGTTCCGGAGAAAATTCCAGTTCTCGTCTTTCGGGTTCAGGAATCCGTTCGCGGGCTAGGAAATCTTCGGCTCAGCGTGGCGCCGTTTGGGTCCCGTTCTTCAGAATTTGAGCTGGTCAAGCAGGGGTGAAGGCCCACCTCATCTGGGCTTTCTTCCGGTATCTTTCCTGCCAAGATGCCCCCACACAGCTCGGCATCATCGTCCCGGGTATCTTCCCGCTGAGGCCTTGGCGGGTCAAACATGCTGAAGGGGATTTCATTCCTTCTGGTTAGAAACTGAGAGAAATCCGGGGGATTCATACCAGGGAACAATGCTTTCTTTGCCCTCCCTAAGCTGACCAGGTAATGGTACTTGGGAGATTGGTAAACATCGTAGCCGTTTTCCAGCATTGTGTGTTTAAAAACGCAGTCCTCGTTGCCGAAGGAATTCTAAAGGAAACAAACACAAAATGTCAAGAGGGAGGTGAAGAGGAGGAGAAAAATTAAATACGTATATTGAAAAAGAGTTATAAATACCATCAACATAAAAGGGAGCTCGCTCAGAAGCTGAAATACACCAAGTAAATGAGATGAAGAGTGGGAAGTAGAGGAGAAAGGGAAGGGAAGAAGAGAGGGATAGGAGAGAGGGCAGAGGGGAAGAGGAGGAGAGAAAGGAGGAGTGGAAAGGGGAGAGAGGAGAAGGGGAGAAGAGGGGGAAGTAGAGAAGAGATGGACGACAGAGGGAAGAAAGGAGGTAGGGAGGGGAAGGGGAGAGGGAGAAGGAGAGAGGAAGAGGAAGTAGAGAAGAGAAGGATGACAGAGGGAAGAAAGGAGGTAGGGAGGGGAAGGAGTGAGGGAGAAGGAGAGAGGAAGAGGAAGTAGAGAAGAGAAGGATGACAGAGGGAAGAAAGGAGGTAGGGAGGGGAAGGGGAGAGGGAGAAGGAGAGAGGAAGAGGAAGTAGAGAAGAGAAGGATGACAGAGGGAAGAAAGGAGGGAGGGAGGGGGAGGAGAGAGGGAGAAGAAAGTAATGGATAGAGTACAAATATGGTGTATGGAGAGCAGAAGAGCCAATAATTGGTTTTTGGGAGTTGTTGGTAAGATGAATTGATGTAAACACTTGATAATACAATATGATGTTGGTTATATAATAGTATACATGTAATTATAAGTTATAAAAATGGAAAAAATAAAAACTTTAATTAAAAAAAGAGGGAGGTGAAAGGTCAAGCCGTCCCTTACGGTTAAAAAGAACATCCACGGCTCATTTAGATTATTTTATTATTTATATATAATTTTCCAGACATTTCTTCTTTGTACAGAGTGGTGTACTGGCCTAGAGGTGGCACTCTCGCCTCCCAATCGGGAGACTGTGTGTTCGATCCTAGGTAGAAGCAGATATTTCTCTCTCTCTGGGCAGAATGAGAATACGTCTACTGAACAAAACTCCGCTCTGGCAACAGGAAAGGCATCTGGCCAGTAAACACTCTGCTGGCTCCATTCCGCTGCCCCGACTCCACCCCGCAAGGGATTATGGGGTTGTTAAAAGATGAGGATGATTTATTCTATCTACAGATAGTCCCCTCAACTTACAGCAGTTCAGTTAGTGACCATGGCACTGAAAAAAGTGACTCATTTGACCATTTTTCACACTTACGACCGTTCTGCTATCCCCATAGTCACGTGATCCAAATTCAGGTGCTTGGCAACCGACTCATATTTATGACGGTTGCAGTGTCCCGTGTGTGTGTGTGTGTGTGTGTGTGTCACATGATTCTCTTTTGTGACCACCTGACAAGCAATGGGAGAAGCCACATTCTATTTAACAACGGCGTTCCTAACTTAACAACGGCAGCGATTCACTTAACAACTGTGGCACAAAAGGTCCTAATGACCTTTTTTTAGTGACCGCTCCAAGTTACAATTCACTTAACAACAGAAACCTTGGGCTCTGTTGAGATCGTAAAATGAGGACTTAATGCCTTTGCTGCACTAGGGAAGGAGTTGAATAAGCCGAAAGGAAAATTAGGACTCACCGATCCAAAGAGATTTCCGTTATTCTCCATACAAAGGCTGAGTCCGGTTTTCGCGCCAATGATCACTACATATCCGGCATCTTCTGTTTTGATGGTCAAAGCACCTGGAAGTGAAACGGGTTAAATATTAGGAGATCTCTTCAACGTCTCTTAAACCAGAAATAGCAACTTCAAATATCAGAATACTATTACCTGATGCAGTGGTGGGATTCAATTTTTTTTTTTACTACCGCTTTGTGGGCGTGGCTTGGCTTGGTAGGTGGGGCAGTGGAAGGATACTGCAAAACCCACATTTCCACCCTACCCCACTAACCTGCTTTCTGGCTCCGTTCTCTTGTGCAGAGCAACAGAAGAAAACCCAGCTGATCAACTAGGACTCCGATTGGCTGGGACTCGGGAGGCAGCGAATAGATGGGGGCGCGGCCAGCCAGAGGTGGTATTTGCTGGTTCTCCAAAGTACTCAAAAGTTCCACTACCAGTTCTCCAGAACTGGTCAGAATTGGCTGAATACCACCTCTGATCTGATGCCTTCCCAGTCTTCCCAAATTCTGGTGGCAAAACATTTGGCTACAGTCTCGATCAAAAGGGAAAATGACCCTGTAATCCCTAAATTCTGGGAAGAATTGGAGTGTTTGGATGGAGTTGAGCATTTGCTGGCCAGATGTCCTTCCTGACGCCACCCTGGAGTTCACAACAGATATCATTTTTTTAACCACCGAGGAGAGAAATATCTGCCCCTATCTAGGATCGAACTCTCAATGTTCCAAATTGGAGGCGAACATTTCCACTACCCGGCCACCCTCGGTCAAAAGGGCAAACAATGTTCCTACTTGTAAGAAAGAGATGTAGCACTTTCTGTTTACGTTGGATTGCGGAAGAAATATTATTGTGTATGTCAGAGGTGGGTTCCTACCAGTTCGCACCTATTCGGTAGAACCGGTTCGTCAAATCTACCGAACCGGTTAGAAGAGGTTCCACCAGTGGACCCGGAAAGCAGGCCACACCTATGGAAGAGGTTCCAAAAAATTTTGAAACCCACCACTGGTCCTTGGATATGATTATTCTACACTATCATGCTCCTATTTATAAAACTCAGTGCCTCTGTGAAAGGTAAGGATGACTACTGCGTTTGTGGTGCAATCAGAACATTGCGTGTGTTGAAGTTGTTTTAACGCAAACCAAAGATGCCTTTTAAAAAACAAGTTTACATCGTATTCTTATGCATGCCAGTGCTGTGTGTGAGGTAATTTAAGGTGGTTCTGACAAATGTCGTCGGCATCTTCATATCCGGTCACATGGGCGGCAAGCCACTCCCATCCGGTCACATGGGTGGCAAGCCACTCCCACAAATGAGGCCACACCCACAGAGTAGGTTCGAACAATTTTTGAAACCCACCACTGGTGTATGTCATTTGTTTTTTTAAAAAAATCTGATATACAATTAGATCCAGATAAAGATCCCTTCCCACCGAAGTGGTACCTGTTTACCTACTCGCATGTGCATACTTTTGAACCTCTATGTGGGCAGCCGCTCGGGCAAGTGTCCAGATAAGATAAAATAAAAAAGTTGCAAAGCTAGACAAACTGTAGCACAACACAGGAAGACCCTAAAACAAGAGAATGGAGAGAGAACCCATATTCCCGCGAAAGCCACGGGGAATAAGGTAAATCTCCATGAAGAGAGGGGAGTCTCCCCTAGACCTCCAGAACCAAGAAGGTCCCACTTTGGAAGTCCAAGGAGAAAAGGCCAAGGTAGCTTTGGCAAGAGAGAAGCTATGGAGGGTCCTAGCTACACTTTCAATGAAAGCATCTTCAATCCATCTCATCTACAATGGGAATAAATACAATCTAAATTAGAGGTTTCTTAGGATGAAGTTTTTCTCCAAAATATTTATTATTATTATTATTATTGCGTGGTTAATCTTTGGTGAGATTCACAGCCTTTGGAGCTGGTTGGTAGCTCAAAAGCTCGAGTCCCAACCAAGGACCTAGGAACTGTTAAGGTAACATCGTAGGATATAAGCTGCTCCACGGAGGGTGGTTTTTTTGTAGAATCAGAATGTTCACGTCCGATAAATTTAAATTTTCCAAATAGCGAGGTAGCCCTTTGGGTATTGCTCCAAGGGCTCCAGTTACAATTGGGACAACACATGATTTCTTTTCCCACAGTCACTCAACTTCAATTTGCAAGTCCCGGTACTTTGTGTATTATTATCATTATTATTGTATAATAATATTGTATTATTATTATCCCGGGTACTTGAGAGACCGCCTACTGCCAATTACCTCCACCAGACCGATACGATCGCATCGATTAGGCCTCCTCCGAATTCCATCATCCAGCCAGTGTAGACTGGCAACTACTCGGAGGAGAGCCTTCTCGGTGGCTGCTCCGACCCTCTGGAACGAACTCCCCGTGGAGATTCGGACCCTCACCACCCTCCAGGCCTTCCGCGCCGCCTTAAAGATCTGGCTGTCCCGGCTGGCCTGGGGTTAAGATTCTAACCCCACTCAAATTGTGTGACTGTTGTGTTTTTTTTAATATGTTGTATTGCTTTTATGTTGGAAATTGTTTGTCCTTCCCCCCCCCCTTTTTGAACTGTGAGCTGCCCTGAGTCCCCCCAGGGAAAAGGGCGGCATACAAATAAAGGGAAATGAAATGAAATGAAAATGAATGAAATTATCATTATTATCATTATTATCATCATTATCATCATTATTATGTGGTTAATCTTTGGTGAGATTCACAGCCTTTGGGGCTGGTTGGTATCCCTGGAAGTTTTTAAGAAGAGGCTGATCAGCCATTTGTCTCAATTGGGATAAAGAACATAGAATAACAGAGTTGGAAGGGACCTTGTAGGTCATCTAGTCCAACCCCATCACCCACTCAAGCAGGAGACCTTGCACCATTTCTGACAGATGGCAGTCCAGTCTCTTCTTGAGATCTTCCAGTGATGAAGCTCCTACAACTTATGAACTTCTGTTCCATTGGGTTGATTGTTCCCACTGTCACTTGATTACTGCCTGAGCAGAAGGGGTGGACTAGAAGACCTCTAAGGTCCCATCCAACTCTTGTTATTGAGTTCCTAGCACTCTGGAGCCTTTGGGGGTGATCCTGGACATTCCCCCCCATCCATCCCTCCATCCTCCCGTACCAACCAGCCTTGCAGCTCCTCCAGGGACTTACTATGCCCTATTGATTGTTCCCATTGCCATTTGAGCAGGAGGGGTGGACTAGAAGACCTCTAAGCTCCCATCCGTTATTGAGTTCCTAGCACTCTGGAGCCTTTGGGGGTGATCCTGGACATTCCCCCCCATCCATCCCTCCATCCTCCCGTACCAACCAGCCTTGCAGCTCCTCCGGGGACTTACTATGCCCTATTGATTGTTCCCATTGCCATTTGAGCAGGAGGGGTGGACTAGAAGACCTCTAAGGCCCCTTCCAACTCTGTTATTGAGTTCCTAGCACTCTGGAGCCTCCGGGGGTGACCCTGGACATCCCCCCCTCCCATCCATCCCTCCATCCTCCCGCACCAGCCAGCCTTGCAGCTTCTCCGGGGACTTACTATGCACGGTCTGGGACTGGCTGCCGTCCACGCGTCCATCGGGGTGGATCTGCAGGTGGACGCTCCTCCTGGCGTTGAAGGTGTAGAGGTGCACCAGCTCGTCGGCGTGGCTCCAGATTGGGGAGGCGAGCGAGGGTCCCCAGCCGCAGGCAACCAGCGGCAGCAGGAGCCTCAGGGCGCGGAGAAGCGCTGAAGCCTGGACGGGGCGCATGATGCTCGCTTGGCTTTGGAAGACGTAGGAGCCCAAAGGCGATTCTGGTCCTTCTCCTCCGCTGACCACTCGCTGATACTGGGCGCCCTGGTCCTTCGGCCCTGGCTTTATGCAGGACGGCTGGAGGGGAGGGGGGCGGGTGGAAGGGGGCGGGAGAAAGGAAGAGACACCCTTGGCATTTTTCTTTCTTTCTATTTTTTGGGCAGAGCAATATTTTAGGAGCGCCCTCCGTTCTCAGGAAGAAGGAGGGGGAGTTCTCAGAGAGACGGAGCACTTTCCCAAATAAGCTTTTTTTTTTTTTAGGGGGCCACTGATCAAACTTTGCCTGGTTACCTCGGGTTTGCTCAAACGCGCTCCTGAATAAAATATGGAAACGCAACCACGGAAGGAGGGAAAGGAGAGGGAAGAGGAGAGGAGAAGAGAGGGAAAGAAGAAAGGGTAAAAAGGAGAGGAAGGATGGGAGAGGTAGCAAGAGTAGGAGAGAGGGTAGGAAGGGAAGAAAGAGGGAAGGGAGCAGGGGAGAGGAAGGGGAAGAAGAAAAGAGAGGAGAAAAGAAGAAAGAGAAGAAGGGAGGGTAGGAGAAAGAGAGAGGGAAGAAGTAGGGTTGTAGTATAAGATGGAAAGCAATCTCGAATATATTATTATATCTTTGGGGGAGGAATGGAATTATAAATGTTAAAGGATAATGTATAACACGAATAATATATATGAGAATTGTATATTTGTGAAATGGATGTATGCATAAGAAAAATAAAAAACTTTTTTTCAAAAAAAAAACTTTGCCTGGTTATCTGAAAAGGAAAGCAGGATAACAATAGCACAGATGCGGAGACTCTAGAAAGAGTGCAGAGAAGAGCAACGAAGAGGATTAGGGGACTGGAGACTAAAACATATGAAGAACGGTTGCAGGAACTGGGCATGTCGAGTCTTATGAAGGTAAAGACTAGGGGAGACATGATAGCAGTCTTCCAATATCTCAGGGGTTGCCACAAAGAAGAGGGAGTCAAGCTATTGTCCAAAGCACCTGAGGGCAGGACAAGAAGCAATGGGTGGAAACTAATCAAAGAGAGAAGCAACTTAGAACTGAAGAGTAGTTTCCTGACAGTGAGAACAATTAACCAGTGGAACAACTTGCCTCTAGAAGTTGTGAATGCTCCAACAGTGGAAGTTTTAAAGAAGAGCTTGGATAACCATTTGTCTGAAGTGGTGTAGGGTTTCCTGCCTAAGCAGGGAGTTGGACTAGAAGACCTCCGAGGTCCCTTCCAACTCTGCTATTCTAGTCTACTTAGAGTTATATACCACTTCACAGGCTTCACATCCTTCTCTAAGCGGTTTACAAAGTCAGCCTCCTGCCCCCCAACAATCTGGGTCCTCGTTTTACCGACCTCAGAAGGATGGAAGGCTGAGTCAACCTTGAGCCAGGCTCAGGCTCAGGTCAGGATCAAACTGTTGGCAGTGGGCGAAGTTAGCCTGCAATACTGTATTCTTTTTTTATTTTTTTTTATTTTAATTGGACGAAAACACAAAAAAAGAATCACCCTTCATTACATCTTGTAGAAAGCGTGTCGATTGGTTACAGATAACCTTCGTGCATTTCTTCCACAGTCATTACTTATAGTTCATATTAGATTATACACTTTAAATAAAAAAAAATTGTATATCTTACTATCAATGTACCACAATTCTCATTTGACTACAATTATTTGAACATGCTTTTACCTCAAATCATTCATACTTAAAGACACAACCGCATAATGGCATTCATTAGCTATTTCAAAAAATCCTCCAATAACATTACACCTTTATAACATATTTTAAGTAAAAGTCAATTAATAAAGTTTCTAAACTTCCCCCCCCCCTTTTTCCCCACAACTCACTGTTTAGAGTTTATATCCAAGTTACTTTTGCCAATACCATAGCATGTATATATTGTTAAACAATGTACATTGACATTTCCTTGTTATTATAATTGGCTAAAAATCATTTACTATTTATGTCCCATCTCCTCTTGTCAGCCCCCCCCCCAAAAACCTTTATAACAAGATCTAAATACACATTTGTTAATAAAATGTATAGGTCTTTTTCCCAAGTTACAATTTGCAATTTATATCCAAATTTCTTTTACTAGATTGCCAATACATGTATATATCATTAAGCTGTATCCATTATCATTTCATTATTGTTATTATAGCTAATTAATTGTTAGCGAATAAACATTTGATAACAATCTAAAACAATCTAAGAGTTACAAAATTCCTACTTATTAATCACCGAGGTGGCGCAGTGGTTAGGGTGCAGTACTGCAGGCCACTTCAGCTGACTGTTATCTGCAGTTCAGTGGTTCAAATCTCACCGGCTCAAGGTTGACTCACCCTTCCATCTTTCCGAGGTGGGTGAAATGAGGACCCAGACTGTGGGGGCGATATGCTGACTCTGTAAACCGCTTAGAGAGGTCTGAAAGCCCTATGAAGCGGTATATAAGTCTAACTGCTATTGCTATTGCTATTGCTAACTAATTTTTTTGTTATCAATTCTGCATTCTAATTCTAACCTCTGGGCCACCAAGAGGGACAATGAGAAAGGGAAGAAGGGAGGGAGGGAGAGAGGGAGGGATAGCAATAGCACTTAGATTTATATACCACTTCACAGTGATTTACAGTCCTCTCTAAGAGGTTTAGAGAGTTGCCCCCAACAATCTGGCTCCTCGTTTTACTGACTTCGGAAGGACAGAAGGATGAGTCAACCTGGAGAAACGCAGGTGTCTCCCCGTTTCTCAGTTATCCATCACTCAAATCCCATTCTTTTTTTTTATTTAATTTTTTATTTTTTTATTAACAAACATGTAAAATACACACACACAAAAATTAGATGTACACCCCATTTATACAATACAATACGAGCAGGAACTTCCTGTTCTTTATAATAGCAATTTCCAATCGATACCGCTCACCTTATATTATTTCCCCTTCTATTGTATTTCATTTGGATTTCAGCATTCTTAACCCTCTTATTTTACTCATAACTATTATTTTTTGAGTTTTGTTATATTCCTTTATTCAAATCCCATTCTTGTTCCTCCATTTCCTCCCTCCTCCCATCGTTGTTGTTGAGTTGTTGTTGTCTTTTTGGGGAAACTTTTAAAACTGTCCAGGTAGCCTTTTTCAGCCCCTGAATGGCCTGACACACTGACATCCTCAGGTGTTTGAGTTAGGGAGCAAAAGGAAAAGTCACCCTTCGCTTAACTTTTAGGATAACTCCTGCTGGACCAGGGAATTCCCTATTCACATCTGCTGAAGGTGAAGAATTGGATGTGCGTGGCAAACAATGTTTGAGAACGACAGCAGATCTTGGCTGAACAGTCGACTTGCAAATGTATTTAGTCAGTTAATTCTTTCCCGTTCTTATTAGATTTATAAATAACTCAGAGCGGTGAACATAACTAATAATCTTCGTCCTGTTTTCTCCACAATAACAATCCAGTGAGGTGGGCTTTATTGAGACTGGCTGTCCTGCCTAAAGTGGGACTAGAACTCACAGTCTCCTGGTGATTGGCCCAAAGTCACCCAGTCGTCTTTCTGGCCTAAAGGAGAACTAGAACTCACCATCTCCTGGTCATTGGCCCAAAGTCACCCAGTCGTCTTTCTGGCCTAAGGGAGAACTAGAACTCACCATCTCCTGGTGATTGGGCCCAAGGTCACCCAGTCATCTTTCTGGCCTAAGGCAGAACTAGAACTCACCATCTCCTGGTGATTGGCTCAAAGTCACCCAGTTGTCTTTCAGGCCTAAGGAAGAACTAGAACTCACCATCTCCTGGTCATTGGGCCCAGGTCACCCACTCGTCTTTCTGGCCTAAGGCAGAACTAGAACTCACCATCTCCTGGTGATTGGGCCCAAATCACCCATTCGTCTTTCAGGCCTAAGGAAGAACTAGAACTCACCATTTCCTGGTGATTGGGCCCAAGTCACCCAGTCATCTTTCTGGCCTAAGGGAGAACTAGAACTCACCATCTCCTGGTGATTGGGCCCAAGGTCACTCGTCTTTCTGGCCTAAGGAAGAACTAGAACTCACCATCTCCTGGTGATTGGCCCAAAGTCACCCAGTTGTCTTTCTGGCCTAAGGGAGAACTAGAACTCACTATCTCCTGGTGATTGGGCTAAAGTCACCCAGTCGTCTTTCTGGCCTAAGGGAGAACTAGAACTCACCATCTCCTGGTGATTGGCCCAAAGTCACCCAGTTGTCTTTCTGTCCTAAGGGAGAACTAGAACTCACCATCTCCTAGTGATTGGGCCAAAGTCACCCAGTCATCTTTCTGGCCTAAGGGAGAACTAGAACTCACCATCTTCTGGTGATTGGCCCAAAGTCACACAGTCGCCTTTCTGGCCTAAGGGAGAACTAGAACTCACCATCTCCTAGTGATTGGCCCAAAGTCACCCACTTGTCTTTCTGGCCTAAGGAAGAACTAGAACTCACCATCTCCTGGTGATTGGCCCAAAGTCACACAGTCGCCTTTCTGGCCTAAGGCAGAACTAGAACTCACCATCTCCTGGTGATTGGCCCAAAGTCACCCACTCGTCTTTCTGGCCTAAGGCAGAACTAGAACTCACCATCTCCTGGCCCAAAGTCACCCAACTGACTCATGGATTGTCAATATTACATTACTGAATTTCTGGAAATGTGCACAATCATTTAATCCAGACGAGTGACAGGATCCATGGTGGGAAAAAAATGGGGCAAAAGGGGAACTCAGAGATATCTATATGCCAATCTGATGCACAGATACAAATAGAGAACTTATTTAGATCATTCCTATGATTTCCACTCTCCCCCCCCCACCCCGCTTTGTGGAAATTAGTTTCTTTTCTTTCAGTGGGGCTCCTTTCAACGTCAAGAAACCTCTCCAAGGGAAGATGGTGGCCAGGTGATCAACTTCACCGTGATCTATCCAAGGGCCTCCTCCCTGTAGCCCATCAGTCCTTCAGATCCTCTATCTAGGGAGATCCTCAGTCTCCCAGGCTCACGG
This sequence comes from Thamnophis elegans, assembly GCF_009769535.1. Classification (NCBI taxonomy): domain Eukaryota; kingdom Metazoa; phylum Chordata; class Lepidosauria; order Squamata; family Natricidae; genus Thamnophis; species Thamnophis elegans. The sequence goes on from NC_045547.1 coordinate 77,336,286, forward strand.
TGGTCTCAAAAGTGCTTTTTCCTAAAGGTAAGTGGACTTTCTGGAGTCCCCACCACCACCACATTGAAAATGTTTTGCTTCTCATCCAAGAAGCTTCTTCCGTTTTCATTGGATGAGAAGTGGAACATTCTCAAGGGAAAAAACCCCAAGCAAGTTCAACTCTCTTTTGGGAAAATACCTTCAGTTCAGATTTTCTTCTCTGTGTGGGTGTCTGTGTGTGGGTGTCTGTCTCTCTCTCTGTGTGTGTATGTATGTGTTTGTGTATGTGTTTCTCTGTATCTGTCTCTGTCTGTCTCCCTTTCTTTCTCTCTCAGTCTTTCTCGCTCTCTGTCTCTCTCTGTCTGTGTGTTTCTCTCTCTGGGTCTCTGTCTTTCTTTCTCTCTCTCTCTCTTTCTCTCTCTCTGTGTGTGTGTTTCTCTTTCTCTGTCTCTGTCTCTGTCTGTCTCCCTTTCTTTCTCTCTCAGTCTTTCTCGCTCTCTGTCTCTCTCTGTCTGTGTGTTTCTCTCTCTGGGTCTCTGTCTTTCTCTCTCTCTCTCTCTCTCTCTCTCTCTCTCTCTCTCTCTCTCTCTGTGTGTGTGTGTGTGTGTGTTTGTGTGTGTGTTTCTCTGTATCTGTCTCTGTCTGTCTCCCTTTCTTTCTCTCTCAGTCTTTCTCGCTCTCTGTCTCTTCTGTCTGTGTGTTTCTCTCTCTGGGTCTCTGTCTTTCTCTCTCTCTCTCTTTCTCTCTCTCTCTCTCTCTGTGTTTCTCTGTCTCTGTCTGTCTCCCTTTCTTTCTCTCTCAGTCTTTCTCGCTCTCTGTCTCTGTCTGTGTGTTTCTCTCTCTAGGTCTCTGTCTTTCTCTCTCTGTGTGTGTGTGTGTGTATGTGTGTGTGTGTGTTTCTCTTTCTCTGCCTCTGTCTCTGTCTGTCTCCCTTTCTTTCTTTCTCAGTCTTTCTCGCTCTCTGTCTCTGTCTGTGTGTTTCTCTCTCTGGGTCTCTGTCTCTGTCTCTCTCTGTCTCTCTCTGTCTCTCTCTGTCTCTCTGTCTCTCTCTCTCTCTCTCTCTCTCTCTCTCTCTCTCTTGGTCTCTCATTTTAAGCAGCGTTGAGACTCTAGACGGAGTCCAGAGAAGAGCAACCAGGATGATGAGGGGACTGGAGATTAAAACTGTAAGGGGTATCTCAGTTGGGAGGCAGAATGTAGCGCAGCGGAATGTACAGCTAGAGAGAAGGAACGTTGCTAGTTGAAGAAAAACACACGAATAGAGTCTCAGACACTGCCAGTAAAAACAAGTAGCTTTTACTACTAATAATAGCTTCCCAAGCAGTGATAGTAGATGTGTGTCCAAACACAATTCAAAGTAAAAACATTTGCTTACAGTCGCCGTTCAAGCGAGCAAGTAGTCATCAAGCATAGGACAAGCAGAGAGAGAGAGAGAGTGAGCTTTCCTGTCTCCCTCTTATTGCAAAGTTAATTACAGCTGATAAGTACATTCACCAAGTTAAAGCAACATCGACCATTTGTTATTATATAGGAATCTATATTGCCTACCCAACACTAGGAGTATACTCCCAACAAAAACATATGAAGAACAGTTACAGGAACTGGGCATGGCTAGTCTAGTGAAGAGAAGGACCAGGGGAGACAGGATAGCAGTCTTCCAATATTTGAGGGGCTGCCACAGAGAGGAAGGGGGTCAAGCTGTTTTCCAAGGTACCTTTGAAGGCCAGACAAGGAAGAATGGATGGAAACTGACCAAGGAGAGATTCAACCTAGAATGAAAGAGAAATTTCCTGACAGTGAGAACAATCCACCCGTGGAACAGAAGTTGCCTTCAGAAGTTGTGGGTGCTTCATCCCTGGAGGCTTTCAAGAAGGGACTGGACTGCCATCTGTCAGAAATGGCGTAGCAGGTCTCCTGCTTGTATGACCTACAAGGTCCCTTCCAACCCTGTTAACCTGTTAAAGTTTGCCTCTTAACAGATTAACAGATAAGACAAGATTTCCGAAGATATACTCGCAAAATATAATTTAGAGTGGTGTGGTGGCCTAGAGGTGGCGCTCTCGCCTCACAGTCAGCAGTTTGATCCTAGGAAGTGGCAGCTATTTCTCTCTCTCTGGGCACAATGAGAATATATCTGCTGGGGGGAAAACCCCGCATTGGCAACAGGAAGGGCATCCGGCCAGTAAACACTCAGCTCCATTCAGGTGTTCATATTCCACCCCGTAAGGGATTATGGGGGTCATTACAAGAGGACGATAAGCACAATGCTTAAACCCACTAAACGCAAATCCTTGCTTCGAGCTTCGTGATCAGAAACTAATTTCTCTTTTTAAGAGAGGAGTTTGGGAGGCAAGTAAAAAGAAAAAGCATAGAATGGAAACCTGAAGTTTTTTTATTAGGAATTATATCGATGAAATACAAAAAAAGAAATCCAGTATTTAATATTACATATACTTACAGCGGCAAGGATTGCCTTTGCCCAGAAATGGAAAAACAAATTAATCCCAAAGGAAGATGAAATAATAAGAAAGATTATGGACTGTGCCGAAATGGACAAACTAACTAAAGAAATCCAGAGAAAGGAAGAATCAGAATTCTACCAGATATGGGATAAATGGTATAGGTGGATGGAGGAAAGAAACAAAAATCAATGAAAGAATATAACAAAACTCAAAAAATAATAGTTATGAGTAAGATAAGAGGGTTAAGAATTGTGAAATCCAAATGAAATACGATAGAAGGGGAAATAATATAAGGTGAGCGGTATCGATTGATGATTGCTATTATAAAAAAACAGGAAGTTCCTGTTCGTACTGTATTGTATAAATGTGGTGTATGTCTAATTTTTGTGTGCGTGTATTTTACATATTTGTTAATAAAAATCTTTTTTTAAAAGCATAGCAATTAAAGTATTGAAGCGGGCAAGAGATGATGGATAGATGATTTTATTGTTTATTGTTGTTCTGATTCGCTTTTCCTTTTTCCTCTCTTTCTTTTAAAGCATAGTGATTGGCGTATGAAACGGGCAAGAGATGATAGACGATTTCTCTTTTTGGTTGTGGTTATGAGATGGTTTTCCCTCTCTCTCTCTTTCTGTCTCTATTCTTTTTTTCTTCTTCTTCTCTCTCTCTCTTTTAAAGGCAGGTGACATGATTTGAAGTTAGGCAGGAAAGAAAGAAAATGTTTATCAATAAAGGGTGACATGATTAAAAGCTAGAATAAGTGACAGAAATAAGGGGGATATTAATGTATACATTGTTATAAAATGAAAGTGTAATAATGAGAAAATTTTGAATAATTGAATGATAATAAATTGCAACCCAATATTATTAGGTTATTAGAAATACATCCCGTATTTTTTGGACTATAAGACACTTTTTTGTCTCCCAAAAGGGGGTGAAAATGTCTTTGCATCTATATATTCCTGAAGCCCTGCTCACCCTGCGGCCACTTTTTGGCCTCTGCATGCCCCGTTTTCAGGCTATTTTTGCCCTTTTTCAGGCCTTTTTTCGGCCCATTTTCTAGGCTTTTTTCAGCCTGTTTTCGAGGCTTTTTTTGCCTGTTTTTTTTCAAAAGAAAAGGGGCTCAAAAAGCCTCAAAAATGGGCCACTAAATGCCTTGAAAATGGGCCAAAGAAGCCAGGTGCGTCTTATAATCCGAAAAATACTGTAAATTGATTGAATGTAGTAATTATGCTTAATCTGATTAGTTTTATTTGGTTTGGAATGTATGGTGCCCAGGTGCCACACTGTTCACGCATGGATTTGACTTTTTCATTAAAAAAATAAAACATTAAAAAAAAAAAGAAACATAATCTTTCTTAATCATCTGCTCAGAAACTGCTTCATAATTCCAGGTTTGTCCCCTGAGTCTTATCCTTATTCTGAAGCAGTAGTGGGTTTCTACCGGTTCGCACTAATCCTCCCGAACCGGTAGTTCTGCCGTCAAGCAGGGCATGTACTGGTTCTCTGTTGCTTTGAAAGTGGGCTTTCCTGCCCACCTCTGGGTTATACCTACCTTTATTTCAGCTTGTGAAGCCAAGCTGACCAGGGGCGGCCAACTGAATTCCCCCTCCTCTGCTTTTTTCCTTGCTCTCCGCGCAAGTTTCTTTCAAGCGTGCACGCGGGCACAGCGCGCGTACACTCAGCAGGGGTGGGTTCCGGCTGCTGCTGCTGCTGACGGTTTGCTCAGGGACGCGTTGTGTGCGCATGCTTGCTTCACACTACGCACGGATGCGTAGTACTAAAAAAAATGCAGAAGCAAAAAACAAGATGGCCGCCCTTAGGGCGCCGCCGAGAGAAACGGTTCAGGGGCACGGCAGGCCGAGTGACTACCTACTCGGCCGAATTGGTCCGAACTGGTAGGAACTCACCTCTGATCAGTGGTGGGATTCAGCCAGTTCGCACCTATTTGGGAGAATCGGATGTTAACTTTCTAAGCAGTTTGGAGAACTGGTTGTTGGAAGAAATCTTATTTTGTTTTTTCCCACTTTGCAAGGCTAATCCTGTAAGGAAGGCAGGAAGGAAACATTCTGGGGTTGTTTCTAGACTAATTTTTATTGTCTCGCTTACAGAAACTGCCTCTCCGGTTAACCCTTATTACATTGTAACAGCTAAGACGAAGCGCCCATCGACGTGAGTGATGTTGAGTTGGCCACGCCCACCCAGTCACATGACCATCGAGCCCCGCCTACCCAGCTAGTCATTAGGACAGAGAACCGGTTGTTAAATTATTTGAATCACACCACTACCTCTGATGCTCAGCGAACCGGTAGGAAGGCCGGTCGGAGCCTACCACTATTCTGAAGGATCCACACGTTGAATCAAAAATGGAAGTTAAAACAAACACATATCAGCTAAAGCCCAAATCTGACCACCTTGGAAACGGTGACTGTTCATGAAAGCTGCTAACGCCTTTTTAAAAAAATATATAAAACAGATAACCGGAACTGTTTTACACACCAATGGACGGCAAGTTGATATATTTGCCGAGTGAAGGATGGCAAATATTTCCTGATGTTCCCCTTTCGACAGATGTGCTACCAAAACATACACTCTCTGTACGCTTTCTTTTTAGCGTGGACGTAAACAGAGGATCTAGGAAGTCCATGTGTTAGTAAGTGAAGATGTGAAGGTGGGCGCTTTCTATAGCTGGTATATTCTAGGCATAATTACAGACAGAGTCAACCGCATGTACTCTGGTGCGATTGCTCCCTGGCCCAAGTGTTGTTAAATCTCACATCCTGCGGTGACTGTATTTGGGGAGTTTGTCTCTGTCACACAACCCACGCACAGCAAGCTTCCTGGTTCTGCTAACCAACAACATGAACCAGATGAAGTCATCGCCGAATATCAGCCCCCAATGCAGATGTTGTGAAATCCTCGGTCTGCCTGTACTGTGGATCTCCCACATTATGGTTACTTTAAATGCTAATGGAATACTAATTGGTTTCTTTTGGTGGGGGGAGGAAAACTCCAAACATGGATAATGTCCGTGGGATAGCACAACACATTGGTGGATATCTGTCTGAGATATTTTAGAACAAGCAGCATATACCACAAGGCACCTATTTCCTAATTGCAATGTCAATTGAACCACCACAGGTGCAGAGTTTGAGCTAACTACTCTATTAATTTCAGGCTATAATACAGGAATGTCCCCAGGCCATCAGCCTTCTCTTGCGAACAATTAGATCCAAGGAAATTGCCCTTTTGTGACTACACATTGAGTCCAGGGTAGCTTTGTTCCTACTGCTTGGGTAACTCCATCCAGCCACCACATTTTCTGTTGTCCCCTTCTTCTTTTGCTCTCCATCTTTCCCAGCACGAGGCTCTTCTCCAGGGAGTCCTTCCTTCTCGTGAGGTGGCCAAAGTACTGGAGTTTCCTCTTCAGGATCTGGCCTTCTAAAGAGCAGTCAGGGTGGATCTCCTCTAGGACTGACCGGTTGGATGGCCTTGCAGTCCAAGGGACTCGCAGGCGTCTTCTCCAGCACCAGAGTTCAAAGGCCTCCATTCTTTGGCGTTCAGCCTTCCTTATGGCCCAACTTTCACAGCCATACATTACATACAGATTTGGGATATATGGAATATAATGACAGGAGGGGACCAAGCTATTTTCCTAAACACCTAAGGCCAAACAAGGAATAATGGATGGAAACCGATCCAGGAGAGATTCAACCTAGAAATAAGGAGAATTTTTTTTGACAGTGGGAACAATCAACTAATGGAACAGATTGCCTTCAGAAGGTGTGGGAGCTTCATCACTGGAGGCTTTTAAGAAAAGATTGGACTGCCATCTGTCACAAATGGTGCACGGTCCCTTGGTTGGGTGGGGGGGTTGGACTAGATGACCTGCAAGATCCTTTCCAACTATGTTATTCTATGTTCTTTATCCCATATGAGACAAACGGCTGATCCAATTTCTTCTTTAAAACCTCCAGGGATGGAGCTTCCACAACTTCTGGAGGCAAGTCGTTCCACTGATTCATTCTTCTAACAGTCGGGAAATTTCTCCTTATTTCCAGGATGAATCTCTCCTTGATCAGTTTCCATCCATTATTCCTTGTCTGGCCTTCAGGTGCTTTGGAAAATGGGTTGACCCACTTCCTCTCTTTATATTCCATATATAAAGATGGACTAGATGACCTACAAGGTCCCTTCCAACTCTCTTATTCTGTTCTGTTCTGTCTCTTCCATGCACGATTAACAAAGACAATTTATTGTTTGACCCCAGCAAGACAAACAAGTTTAGCCACCATTAAAATGGCTGACCAAACGCACTCAACGTGAAGTCCTCAGTCGAACTGCATCTACATGGCGGGAAAGTATGCGGTGGAGTACCCCAAGGCTTTGTTTTAGGCCCAGTACTCTTCAAATTCTTCATCAATGACTTGGATGAGGGGATAAATGGGGAACTCATCAAATTTGTAGATGACACCAAGCTGGCAGGAATAGCCAACTCTCGAGAAGACAGGCTTAAGATACAGAAGGATCTTGACAGACTTGAACATTGGGCGCTATCTAACAAAATGAAATTCGATATTGAAAAAAAATAAGGTTCTACATTTAGGCCAGAAAAAACAAAATCCACAGGTACAATATATGTGGTACCTTGCTCAATAGTAGTAACTGTGAGAGGGATCTTGGAGTCCTAGTGGACAACCATTTGAATATGAGCCAGCTGTGCACAGCAGCTGCCAAAAAAGCCAACACAGTTCTAGGCTGCATAAACAGAGGGATAGAATCAAGATCACGTGAAATGTTAATACCACTTTATAATGCCTTGGTAAGGCCACACTTGGAATACTGCATTCAGTTTTGGTTGCCACGATGTAAAAAAAGATGTTGAGACTTTAGAAAGAATGCAGAGAAGAGCAACAAAGAGGATTAGGGGACTGGAGGCTAAAATATATGAAGAACGGTTGCAGAAACTGGGTATGTCTAGTTTAATGAAAAGAAGGACTAGGGGAGACATGATAGCAGTCTTCCAATATTTGAGGGGCTGCCACAAAGAAGAGGGAGTCAAGCTATTCTCAAAAGCACCTGAGAGTAAAACAAGAAGCAATGGGTGGAAACTAATCAAAGAGAGAAGCAACTTAGAAATAAGGAGAAATTTCCTGACAGTTAGAACAATTAATCAGTTGGAACAACTTGCCTCCAGAATGCTCCAACACTGGAAGTTAATTTAAGAAGATGTTGGATAACCATTTGTCTGAAATGGTGTAGGGTTTCCTGCCTAGGCCCGGGGTTGGACTAGAAGACCTCCAAGGTCCCTTCCAACTCTGTTATTCTATTCTGTTCTAAAATCTCTCCCTTCTGTGGATTAAACGAACTAGTAGCAGTGAATCGGGAGGAAGGATCAAACCACAAAACATCTTGTAAGCTGGAAACATTTAAAAGACGTTTTCTCGTGATGCAAATCCTCCATGTGTATTTACTTTTACCCTGAGGTTTGGGCAGCCTATGAATCAGACTGAAGAAAGCTGGACAGCCCAATACAGACGTAGTATATATATATTTTTCTCCTCCAGACTCAGCGGAAGGAATGTGGGATCTCCATTATAATTTACCTGCCTACGTCTCCTCTGGCTCACACGCTAAGTGGGCGTTTCGATCTGCGAATGGCCAAAAGGAAACACACTGACTTTCTCCCTCGAAATCCTGATGGGTGAAGAACAAGACATTTCGCAACGGGGGATATCAACCGCCGGTGCCATAAATAAAAGGACTTTCTGGACGTAAGAGGATGCAGCACCTGGAGATTGACCGAGTTTGCGGGATATTCTCAGCTACGTCATCAGTAAAAATAACACTCTTGACAAATGACAGCAGACGAGGACGTAAACCTCCAGAGATAAACCGAGGAGGAGGGGGGGGGGAAATAATCTCTTGGAACATTTACATTTTAAAATATTTACGTAGGTTTCATAACAGGAAATGGATTTGTCTTGATTTACATAAGAATGTTGGGAGCAACTCCTGTTTCTTGCCCATCAACTTGTACAGAGGAAAGAAGGGAATGATATCTAAGAACAATTTAATGGGCTTAAACCACATTCCAGCCACTTCTAACGTCATGGCCCTGGCTGTGAAGCAGAGGGAAAAGTCAGAGAGTGCTACACACCCTCGGCTCAAAACGGCCTCTGAAGTGGACACTGGTGGCCGTGAGGCTGAATCCCTAAAGCAGGGGTCAGCAAATTGCGGCTCTGGAGCCGCATGTGGCTCTTTCCTCCCTCTGCTGCGGCTCCGTCACTGGTCGGGGCCAAAATTTTGAGAGGAGCTTCCGGGGGAGGAGGGGAAGAGAAGCACAGTGCCCCAGGAGAAGACTCTATGGCAAGGGGAGGGTTTTCTAGTTGTCTCCACAATTGATAGGGCTTTCAGTTATGACAGGTAGAGGAAAAAGGACGCCGCGCTAGGAGGAGACTCTATGGTGGGGGAACTGAACTTCCAGTCAGCTCCAGAATTGAACATGGGACTTCCGGTTAGGACCTTTGTGGCTCCCGGTGTTTTCTTTTCTGTGGGAAACGGGTCCAAATGGCTCTTGGAGTGTTTATGTTTGCCAATCCATGCCCTAAAAGACACAATACTTCCTACACCAGGGGTCACCAACCTTTCGGACCTCAGGGACCACTAAATTCCTAATTTTAAATCCCGCGGGCTACTAATATGATCTGCCTAATGACTGGCCGGGTGAACATGACTAGGTAATCATGTGACTGGGTGGGCGTGGCCAACTGGATGTCACTCACGTCGAGGGGCGCCTTACCAGTCTCTACATGCCCCTCCCCTCCCAGCCACTCCTCGCCTGCCCACCCAGGTTCCTTAGGGCCCCAACAGAGAAGCAGTTGTTGGAACTAAGCAGCCACCATGAGAAAGAGTTGGCAAAACAGCTGGCTCAGTTCAAATGAGATCTGACTGAGGAGGAGGCTCAGCAGAAGCACCTCACTGAGGACTACGAGCATAGGCTTTCCAAGCAGAGGGAAGACCTGCGGGAGTGCAAGGCCAGGTGCTGGCGCCTGGAGGCTCAGCCGGCTGAGATGGTCAGCCAGTTCCAGGCCATGATGCAGTCCCCCTGGAACCAGGCCCTCCGGTTCTTCCCCACCAGCCCTGCACCAGGAGGCTGAAGCAGACCCCAAATCAGAATTTCTGCCCCCCTCTGCCACACACAAAGACCCCAAAGGGGGGAGACTCTCTGCAGCAACACAAGCATTCATTGCACGTATCCGGCCCAATTTGGGGATCCCCGATATAGTGCAATATAAAAAAAATGCAAATAATTTTTCTGCAGACCACCAAAATTTTCTCATGGACCACCAGTGATCCATGGACCACTAGTTGGCGACCTACACAACCTCAGTAGCCTCTTCCATGGGAAGGCTGGAGGCCAGAGTGCGGGAACCTTGCTCAGGCTGAAGCCCACACGGGCAAGAGAAAGGGGGTCACTAGTGGGCACATCAGAAAGACCAGCCACAAGCCCTTTGAGTTCTCTGCAACTCTGGTAGATCTTCTGCCCTCCTTGGGTGGACCATCTAAGACAGGGGTCTAAGGCAGAATTTTGGGAGTTGAAGTCCACATGTCTTGAAGTTGCCAAGTTTGAAGACCTCTGATCTAAGGGTTCCACCACAAAACCGCGGTAGACAAAAGCGCGCTCGACGAAAGCGCGTACGTGACATCATCACAGCGCGACAAAAACATTGCGTTGTGATCGATAAATGTAAAAATAAAGCAAAAACCTTACCCTAACCCCCCAAACCTAACCCTAAACCTAACCCTAAACCTAACCCCTTAACCTAACCCTAAATCTAACCCTAAACCTAACCCTTAACCTAACGCTAAACCTAACGCTAACCCTTAACCTAACGCTAAACGTAACCCTAACGCTCTAAACCTAACCCTAACCCTTAACCTAACCCTAACCCTAACCCTAACCCTAACCCTTACCTTTATGTGAATCGGCTTGCTTTAATTTTATTTTTATTTCAATTTTTAATTTTTTTCATCGCGCTGTGATGACGTCAAATGCGCGCTTTCGTCGAGCGCACTTTTGTGGACCGCGGTTTTGACGGGTCACGGATCTAAGAGGTCTCCCACTACTGCCTCACGAGAGGTAGCTATGCATACCACCTTCCTCTGGCCCTTGTTTCTTTGCTGTCCATCAAGACTGGAGGATCAGTGCTCAGAAAAACCCCGAAGACTTTTTTTTTTTGCCCAACCATTTGGGTAAAGGAGCACTAAGGTGTCCACTAACTCAATTCACAAGGAGGGAGATTGTCCATTTTGGTCTATTCTCCAAAGCACCTGTAGGCTAAAACATATGAAGGAACTGGGTATGTCTAGTTTAATGAAAAGAAAGACTAGGGGAGACATGATAGCAGTCTTCCAATATCTCAGGGGTTGCTACAAAGAAGAAGGAGCCAAGCTATTCTCCAGGGCACCTGAGGGCAGAAGACAAGAAGCAATGGGTGGAAACTAATCAAGGAGAGAAGCAACTTAGAATTGAGTAGAAATTTCCTGACAGTTAGAACAATGAATCAGTGGAACAGAAGTTGCCTCCAGAAGTTGTGAAATACTACAACACTGGAAGTCTTTGAGAAGATGTTGGATAGCCATTTGTCTGGAACGGTATAGGGTTTCCTACCTAGGCAGGGGGTTGGACTAGAAGACCTCCAAGGTCCCTTCCAACTCTGCTATTGTAGTCCAGAGAAAAGGGAGGTTCTCATAGAGTTGAGGGAAGCAGAAATGGAGAACTCCCATTGCTGATTAGGATACAACAGAACAGTATAAACAAAGCTGGAAGGGACCTTTAGAGGCCTTCTAATCCAACCCCCTGCTCAAGCAGGAGATCCTATACCATTTCAGACAAGTGGCTGTCTAGGTCTCTTCTTAAAAGTCTCCAGTGATGGAGCACCCATAACTTCTGAAGGCAAGTCATTTCATTGATTCATTGTTCCGTCAGTTAGGAAATTTCTTAGTTCTAGGTTGCTTCTCTCTTTGATTAGATTCCATCAGAGGTGGGTTCCTACTAGTTCGCACCTATTCGGTAGAACCAGTTTGTCAAATCTACCGAACCGGTTAGAAGAGGTTCCACCAGTGGACCCGGAAAGCAGGCCACACCTACAGAAGAGCTTCCAAAAATGTTTGAAACCTACCACTGGTGGGTGTGTAATGTTCCGCAGTTATCTACGCATTAATAATGATCTACTAATATTTCCTTATACATTTTAGGGACCTTTCCTTACGTAATTGATGTTTTCTTTCATACTTTTGGATTTCTAATTTCTGTTTCCGTTAGTTGGCAATTGCTAAAACTAATCCCACATGAAAAAGTATTGAAAGCTTTTTTGATTTTAATTGTCAATTTATTTATTCCTGCACATTGTAATATTTATTCATTTACATACCTGTTTTTCCACTGTTGTGCAAACACAATTCCAGCAGCTGCTAACATGTGTAAAATTAAATATATATTATACTCCCTTTCAAATAGCCAACAAAATATTTCTGGTTTTAATTCCATACCTTGCTTTACGATTGCTTCTAAGCACTAACTTCTGAATAGCTACTTGGACTAGCCTAAGTACTAATTCATAATTTCATATCCTGTCACATGGGTGGCAAGCCACTCCCACAAAGGAGGCCACACCCACAGAGTAGGTTCCAACAATTTTTGAAATCCACCACTGGATTCCATCCATTGTTTTTGCCCTGCCTTCAGGTGCTTTGGAGAATAAGTTGACCCCCCTTTTCTTTGTGGCAACCCCTTAGAAATTGGAACACTACTATCAAGTCTCACCTGGTCCTTCTTTTCATTAAACTAGACATACCCAATTCCTGCAACATATGTTTTGGATTCCAAGCTCTTAATCATTCTTTGTTGCTCTTCTCTGTCTTCTTTCCAGAGTCTCAACATCTTTTTTTTTTTTACAATCTGGTAACCAAAACTGGATGCAATATTCCAAGTGTGGTCTTGCTTACTAATTACTACCTGCAGCTTGCTCTGCCTTCCTTTTCTGGGTCCTGTAGGAAGAAAAAATCCAGGTCTAGTTCCAAACCAGGAATAAAATGGAGGCTGCTTAAGAAAGGTCCGTTTATTGATGAGCAGAACCAACACGCACACAGCGTGCAGTTCTGGGACAGCTGACAAAATGGAGTTGCGAGTAGGGTGGGGGTTTTTAGACCTTTTTAAAAAATTTCTATGGGGCCATGTAAGGGTTATGGCTGGATCTATAGGCAAAAGGGGAAATGCAAATCCTACGTGCTTGTCTGAGCTAATCTTGTTTGCCTAATTGTGTTGCTTATCTGGAGTTTTGGTCTAACCCAGCCTTTCTCAATGGATTACCAAATCTGCCTTTCTTAAAGCTGGCCACCTCAAGTTTCTGCTTGGGGCAGGGAGACTGGTGCTAGTTTCTGCCTCCCCATTTGAGATTTTCCCCCATTTCTCCTTTAGGGGAAATATTCTATCCTGCCTTTTTAATATCCTCCAAAATATTTCATTCTCTAGGAGGCTTGGTGGGCACTGACTTCTTTTAGAGAAGAGGGCAAGTCCCAACTCTCTGCAAATTGTGGTCCATAAATTATCTCGGAACATATGGACATATATAGAACTTCTCTAAGATGATGCAACATCTTTGGGACCACCATCACCTGGAGGGCTGAGAAGCTCTACAGACTAATGAACTGAGATATCCCTTAAAAAAAAAAAAGGTTCACAATAGACCTCGGAGTGAAAGAGTGGGAACACCCCCCCTCCCCAAAAAGGCGTTTCCCAATCCGAATCAAGAAGAAAAAGCCCCAAAATTAACAATAATTAGAATAATTATCACATAATTATTAAATAATTATCACATAATAAATAATTATCAAATAATTATTAAATAATTATTAAATAATTATTAAATAATTATTAAATAATTATTAAATAATTATTAAATAATTATTAAATAATTATTAAATAATTATTAAATAATTATTAAATAATTATTAAATAATTATTAAATAATTATTAAATAATTATTAAATAATTATTAAATAATTATTAAATAATTATTAAATAATTAGAATTCGGACGTCAATGGAGACTCTGAAAGCAGAGAAAACCAGGCGGGAGGAAAAAGGGGGCGGGGCCGAGGAGAGTGACGTAACCAGAAACCGCGCTTGGTGGCGTCCCCCGGCTGCTTTCCGTAACCGGAAGTCCCCGCGGAGGTCCGCCCCCGCACTTCCGTTTCCGGCGGCGGCGGCTATGGCGCGAAGGTGGGCTCCGGGGAAACCGGGAGGGGGAAAGGAAGGGATGGGGGGGGGGGGAGAATCGGGAATGAGGGGAAACGGGAGGCCGAGGCCTCCCCTGTGACCGCTGCGCTTCCCCGGCAGGAGCGGCCGGAGCAGCCGCAGCGGGAGGGCGGACCCGTTCCAGGAGAGCGATGAGGGTGAGTCGGGGAGCGAGCAAGCAGGGGGGGGAGGGAGGGAGCGGGCGGGTCGGGGGTCTCGGTGACGGCCTGACCAGCCCCCCACACGCCCCCCACACGCACACCTCTCTCCCCGCCCGCAGATGAGGACTTCGCCGCGCCGCCCAAGAAGGCTCGCCCCGCCGGGAAGAGGTAAGAGAGAGAGAGAGAGAATGGGAAGAAGGCTGTGTGTGTAATCAGGGCATTAAGAGGCATTTTGTCTGCGTGTCTATGTGTATTCATGTAAATAGGTAGAGGTATAGAGAGAAGAGGTAGATTTTTGCATATTTATGTGTGTGTGTGTGCATTGTATATGAATATGTGTTTGAATGTATGTATGTGTATGTATGTATATGTACATACATTCATGTACGTACATTCATTCAAACACATTCATACACAATGCATGTATATGTGAGTGTATTTTTATGAATCTATGTATATACATATATGCATATATTGTCTGTGAATATATATTTGTATATGTATGAATATACATAGATATTTGTGGGGTGTGTGCGTGTATGTATGCATATGTGTGTATATTGTATATATGCAATACACACTTGTACATGTATATACATATATGTATGTATGAATATACATGTACAAGTGTGTATTGCATATGAATATATGTGTAAATATATGTGCATATACATGAATATGTGTATATGTATGAATATACATGTACACGTGTGTATTGCATATGAATATATGTGTGAATATTTACGTATTTACACATGAATATGTGTATATGTATAAATATATATGTACACGTGTGTATTGCATATGAATAAGTATGTATATTTTGTGTGTGTGTGTATGTATATGTGTTTTTATTTGTGCTGATAAATAACACTAATAATGACACTAATAATAGTGTCAATAATAATGACACTAATATATATATATATATATATATATATATATATATATATATATATATATATATGATGTATGCGCACACACACACACGTGTGTGTTCATATCTCCAAACTACATTATTATAATGATGTTTGATGAAGTTGTTTGCAAACTTTCCATGAACAGCAAGAAGCTGTTGAAAAGGAATTGCAACCTTAGGATCCATCAGTCGAAATGTGGCTTCTAAATCATAAGAAATTGTGTTGTTGTCTCTCCTTCAAAAGTGTGAAAAACTACTGCAAAACTCTATTTAGTTATCTCTTTATTACCAGCTATTCTACAAGTCTGCCCATTCGGTTAACAAAGGCTTAGGATACCGAAGGGTTGCTGTTTCCTTTATTGGGCCAGCCGGTTTAGCAAAGGTTATTCTGTTAATCTGCCTGAACTTTAATGACATCAATTGTTTCCGATGTCTGTAGAATTTTGGGCTGGGCAATGGCTGGAACATTGGAGTGTCCTTAGCCCAACTGGAGGGGAAAAAATATGCCTTGGTTTTTGTTTCAGAGTTCCCCTTGGTGAGAAACTTTTCCAGAGAGATTTGGAAGTTACTTTAGCCCTGTCGTTGAATGAATATTTGGGAAACAAAGATAAAATTCAGAAGAAAGGTGATTCTTACACTCTCGTTTTTATTTACATCTTTTTGGAGTAGCGATATGTTATTTCTTGAAATTGTTTATTTCTTGCCTTACTTTGAGCTGATACAATACTCAAGTTCTACAGAATGTAGCACGCTTCAGGTTTGCTACTCCATGCCAGTCAGGGCCTGTCTTTAGCAGCATCCCTTGAAGTGAAGGTGCCAGGAGCTCAATCTCCACAGGTAATCCTCAATTTGTGACCACAATGGAACCTAAACTTTTTGTTATTTAGTGAGATGATTGATTTTTGCCCCATTGTATGACCTTTCTTGCTACAGTTGTTAAGTGAATCACTGCAGTTAAGTTAGTTACACAGTTGTTAAGTGAATCTGGCTTCAACCTTGACTTTGTTCCTCAGAAGGTCGCAAAAAGGTGATCACACAACACTGTCAAACTATTTACTAAGACTGTATTACTATTCTTCTCATCCTTCCTATTACCAATCTCCTCCAATTTATGACTATAACCATATTGCTTGTAGTTTTATGATTTATATTGTTCTGTTTGTTTCCTAGTATGATTTGATTGCTTATAGTAAGTAACCTATGACTATGATTAAGTGTTTATCTTATGATTCTTGATGAATGTATTTTTCCCCTCTCTTTTTCCTTTTTTTCCTTTTATGTACACTGAGAGCTTATGCACCAAAAACAAGTTCCTTATGTGTCCAATCAGACTTGGCCAATAAAGAATTCTATTCTATTCTATCCATCCCTATCCCATTCTATTCCATTCCTATTCTATTTCTATTCAATTTAATTCCATTCCTATTCTATTTTTATTCCATTCCTATTCTATTTCTATTCTATTTCTTATTCCATTCCTATTCTATTTCTATTCCATTCCTATTCTATTTCTATTCCATTCCTATTCTATTTCTATTCAATTTTATTCCATTCCTATTCTATTTCTATTCCATTCCTATTCTATTTCTATTCTATTCCTATTCTATTCTATTTCTTATTCTATTCCATTCCTATTCTATTTCTATTCTATTCCATTCCTATTCTGTTTCTATTCTATTCCTATTCTATTTCTATTCTATTCCTATTCTATTTCTTATTCTATTCCATTCCTATTCTATTTCTATTCAATTTCATTCCATTCCTATTCTATTCCTATTCTATTTCTTATTCTATTCCATTCCTATTCTATTCCTATTCTATTCCATTTCTATTCTATTCCTATTCTATTTTTTATTCTATTCCATTCCTATTCTATTTCTATTCACTTTAATTCCATTCCTATTCTATTTCTATTCCATTCCATTCCTACTCTATTTCTATTCAATTTTATTCCATTCCTATTCTATTTCTATTCCATTCCTATTCTTTCTATTCTATTCCATTCCTATTCTATTTCTATTCTATTCCATTTCTATTCTATTCCTATTCTATTTCTTATTCTATTCCATTCCTATTCTATTTCTATTCAATTTAATTCCATTCCTATTCTATTTCTATTCCATTCCTATTCTATTTCTATTCAATTTAATTCCATTCCTATTCTATTTCTATTCTATTCCATTTCTATTCTATTCCTATTCTATTTCTTATTCTATTCCATTCCTATTCTATTTCTATTCAATTTAATTCCATTCCTATTCTATTTCTATTCCATTCCTATTCTATTTCTATTCAATTTAATTCCATTCCTATTCTATTTCTATTCCTATTCTATTTCTTATTCTATTCTATTCTATTCCTACTGTATTTCTATTCGACCCCGGGAAGAAAATTAATGTTCCCGATGATTATAAGCCTGAGTGAGAAGTCATGGCTTGCAAGCGGCTGTAGATATATTATGAAAAGGAATATATATGTACGCGCAAATACCTCTCATTTACAAATGCATAAGACCACCAGCATTCTCCACTATCTTCTTTCCGCATGGACAGTAATACTTATATGAGTCAATTTCATGTCGAGTGGCCCTGAACTCTAATCTCTGGCCCATAAGTACGATGATTTATTTCCTTCGTCTAAATTCCCAGTGTTGTTTAGCGAAAAGATGTCCAGTTTGGCTTAGTGTCAGAGTGGTAGTGATTCATCAATAGCAATAGCAGTAGACTTATATACCGCTTCATAGGCCTTTCAGGCCTCTCTAAGCGGTTTACAGAGAGTCAGCATATTGCCCCCAACAATCTGGGTCCTCATTTTACCCACCTCGGAAGGATGGAAGGCTGAGTCAACCCTGAGCCGGTGAGATTTGAACCGCTGACCTGCTGATCTAGCAGTAGCCTGCAGTTCTGCATTTAACCACTGCGCCACCTTGGCTCTTCCATCAGTGAATGGAAGGTGAGTTAGACACTTTGAGCACTTGCTGTTCTATGGGGTGTAGGTGCCCTGTTCAGAACGGGTGTGAGAAAAGCCCAAAAGTAACCTATGACTATCACTATGAGTCATCTATACCCTACTATATCTCTGAGTCGTCTTCTTTTAGAATAGAAGTTGGAAGGGACCTTGGAGGTCTTCTAGTCCAACCCCCTGCCTAGGCAGGAAACCCTATACCGTTTCAGACAAATGGTTATCCAACATCTTCTTAAAGACTTCCAGTGTTGGGGCATTCACAACTTATGGAGGCAACTTCTGTTCCACGCATTAATTGTTCTAACTGTCAGGAAATTTCTCCTCAGTTCTAAGTTGCTTCTCTCCTTGATTAGTTTCTTGTCCTTCCCTCAGGTGCCTTGGAGAATAGTTTGACTCCCTCTTCTTTGTGGCAGCCCCTGAGATATTGGAAAACTGCTATCATGTCTCCCTAGTCC
Source organism: Thamnophis elegans (assembly GCF_009769535.1). Lineage (NCBI taxonomy): Eukaryota > Metazoa > Chordata > Lepidosauria > Squamata > Natricidae > Thamnophis > Thamnophis elegans. Next base: position 77,354,527 of record NC_045547.1, read on the forward strand.
TTTTCATTAAACTAGACATACCCAGTTCCTACAACCGTTCTTCATATGTTTTAGCCTCCAGCCCCCTAATCATCTTTCTTGCTTTTTTCTGCACTCTTTCTAGAGTCTCCACATCTTTTTTACATCGTGGCGACCAAAACTGGATGCAGGATTCCAAGTGTGGCCTTACCAAGGCATTATAAAGTGGTATTAACACTTCACATGATCTTGATTCTATCCCTCTGTTTATGCAACCTAGAACAGTGTTGGCTTTTTTGGCAGCTGCTGCACACTGCTGGCTCCTATTTAAATGGTTGTCCACTAGGACTCCAAAATCCCTCTCATAGTTACTACTGTTGAGCCAGGTACCACCTATACTGTACCTGTGCATTTCGTTTTTCTTGCCTAAATGTAGAACCTTACTCTTTTCACCATTGAATTTCATTTTGTTAGATAGTGCCCAATGTTCAAGTCTTTGGATGTGGACTCTGAAACTCTTTTCTTCTAAAGCATCATCTTCACTGTTTGATTTCAATTCCAGATGACCATGCTGAACCTAAGGCAGCTGTAGAGGATTTCAAACAGGAAGCTGTATTATGCACACCAGAGACGGACAACGATGGAAACGTATCTGCCAGTAAGATTGACTTGAGGGTGGCATGCGGCATTCTTTCCCTGATAACCATGTCCTTAAGTTTGCCTCCTGGGGTTTTCCCCCTTTTTTTCTCTTAAATTGCATTTACCTGAGAATACCTAGAAGCTGATTGTAATTATGCATGTGACCATTTTATTTCACTGCATTTTTAAACTCACTAGTTTCATAAAGACACAATATCTTCCTCTGAACAATTTTGAGCTAAAACAATGAGGAGAATTATATTCTAGAAAAAGATCTCCCTGCAAACAGAATGAAACAGGTGTGATGATATTAAAATATTTAGTGTGTTGCTATGAAGCTTTGTGTTAAAAATCATCTCTTCTCGGTCAATATAACAAACAGAAGTGTACCCTGGGCAAATCGCAAGGTTCTTTTTTTCTTCCCAAAACGCAACTGGGCTTTTGTTGTTGTTTTCTTTTAAAATGTTTGGCTTTCTCATCCAAGAAGCTTCTTCATTTCTAGGCAAATGTTGCATGCAGTTAATCTGCGTGTCTCGAAGCAGGGGTGTCTAACTCGATTTCATTGAGGACCGCATCAGGATTGTACTTGAACTCGGAGGGCTGGGGTGGGTGTGGCTACGGTGGGCATGGCCAGTGGTCACTCATGTCAGGGGCACATGTGGTGGCCCCCATGCTCTGCCAGTGAAAACAGGCTCCCGAACTCTGTTTCCAACTGCGATGGTCTCCCGCAACCCCGTGACCCATCAAAACCGCACTCGACTAAGCCGCGCCCGATTAAACCACGTCGCTGACGTCATCAACAGGGCGACAACAGCCAGCGCGGAGAAAGAAGGGCGCTTTAAATAGCGCTTTGAAAGCAAGCCGATTCAACTTAAGGTAAGGGTTAGGGTTAGGTTAAGGGTTAAGGGTTAGGGTTAGGTTAAGGGTTAGGGTTAGGGTTACGTTAAGAGTTAGGTTTAGGATTAGGTTTAAGGGGGGTTAGGTTTAGGGGTTAATTTTAGGTTTAGGGTTTACAGCGTGCTTCTCTCTCCGCGCTGTTGTCGCCCTGTTGATGACGTCAGCTACGCGGTTTAGTCGGACGCGGTTTAGTCGAGCGCGGATTTGTGGTGGAACCCCGCAACCCTTGCCAGGAAAAAGGTGTGGCCATCCCAAGCTCCACTTTTGCTGGCAGAAGCACAGCAGGATGGTCCTTTGCTGTTTCCAGTGCGGCCCCGCGGGCCAGATCTAAGCACCCTGCGGGCCAGATCCGGCCCCTGGGCCTTGAGTTTGACACCCCTGTCTTAAAGAGGAGGGGGAGTTATTTGGTAACCATCCATCCGTTTGTTGCTTTTTCATCTTTCAACCTCACCCTTAGATCAGGAGAACTCTCAGCCACCTTTGGAGATTGAATTAGGTTCTTCGGAATCCGTTGGGAAGCCTTTGAAGACCTCAAGCCCTTCGGTGCTGAAGAAACCCAGCTGGACGCCCCCAGGTATGTTCACACTGGTTCAGGATGACCCAGTCTCTGTCTTCGGTTCAGAAAGCAAGCCAAAAAAAGAAAGAAAGAAAGAAAGAAAGAAAGCAAGCAAGAAAGAAAGAAAGATCATGAACAGCCTTTAGGAGGCTTATAGAGTGCTGCTGGGGTGGGGGCGGCAAAATTGAGCAAAAATCAGCCCATTTTTTGCTCATTTCTGCCCTCTCCAGCCCCGCAGGAGCACTCTGCAAGGCCTTTTAAAAGCTCTGCACAGCCAGTTTTGCAAAGGGGGTGGGGTTTCAGGAGGCAAAAAATGCTGTATTCAGTGTATAAGATGCACCCAGATTTTCAGCCTCTTTTTTGAGGGGAAAAAGGTGCGTCTTATACTCCGAAAAATATGGTACCTTTGGTGTTTTTTTTTTTTGTTTTTTTTTTTTTTTTGCATTTGTTTCAGGTGCATCTGGAAGCAAAACCAGTCCGGTGGGAAGAGCTCCGGTTACATCACCAGTTCATGGTCTCCGCCTTGGCCTCTCCAGACGTGCCAAAGTGAAACCTCTGCACCCATCTTGTGCCGGTACCTAAAAGGGCTTAAGGCTGGCATGAGAAGGCTGCGGATTGAGGTGGAACAAAGGAGAAACCCGTTTTTTTAAAATACAGAATGAGGCGCGAGCCATAAAGGCATCCCTTTTTGGGAAAAAAAACTTTGCCTTTTAAAAACGAGTCCTGTAAAATGGGACGGTTGTCCCTTGAAATATCCAGCGAGAATGCCACGGGTTTATTTATTGTCCCTTAAAATATCTAATGCCATGGTTCCATCTTCTTTCACTCAAAGCGTTGGCCAACACAACCCAAAGTTTTGTCCCAGCTTGGTCAATTCTAGCTTTTGAGGATTGCATAGCCAGCAACAGTGATTTGGAGCATCAGTTGGCCATCTAGAGCTGTGTTTCTCAACTCTTAGCAATTCTTAAGATGTGTGGACTTCAACTCCCAGAATTCCCCAGCCTAACTGGGGAATTCTGGGAGTTGAAGTCCACACATCTTAAAGTTGCCACAGTTGAGAAACATGGCTGTAGAGAATGTGTTTTAAAACCACTATAAAGACAGCGTGCCAGGAGGTAGCGTGTTACTCCCTCCTTACTTCCAATAGCAAAAAAACAGTCGTTGCTATCAGTTTACAGCTGTTCGTTTTCCTGACCAATCAAATGCGCATTCAGCTTCTAGTCCTTTGCAAGCATTACTCCCTCTTTGAATGAGATACCGAATGTCGCGATCAAACATATTTATCATTGTGACTTTAGACAATGAAATAAATTGTTTTTTAGAAAAAAAACAAGCCGTTTTTGCTAGGTGATTTCTATGTTTACAGTCAACTATTATAAGTTACAAAGAGAGAGAACAAACACAAAGTAATAGAAAAATTAAAAAATTGGGAGGGGGAACTCAAAAATGGAGAAAGGTTAAGTGACGGGGGGGGGGGAGATTTTTTCAAATGGACTTCTGACTTAAGTTTAGACAATCAAGAGAGTCAAGCGGCCTCTTCAAACCCAAACCAAAAATATATATTTGAATATTTTCTAATCAATCACAAAAATTCTTCAACAAAATAACCTCTTTCTGTTTAAACAAACATAAAATAAAATACAGTATACACGTAGAATAGCAACAATGAAAAAACGCAATGTTTCTATGATAACTGATTCGATCATCAAATTCGAAAGTCAGAACTTTTATCTGTCTCAAACAAGAAGTTTAACCTCCATACAGAAACACAGAGATGACAAAAATGGATGACATGATATAGATGACAGATGACAGATATATACGTAGTGGGCAGAGATAGATGGATGGGTGGGTGGATAGATAGATGGCAGAGATGGATGGATGGATAGATGACTGATAGATATATAGATAGTGGGCAGAGATAGATAGATAGATAGATAGATAGATAGATAGATAGATAGATAGATAGATAGATAGATAGATAGATAGATAGATAGATAGATAGATAGATAGATAGATGGCAGAGATGGATGGATGGATGGATGGATGACTGATAGATATATAGATAGTGGGGATAGATAGATAGATAGATAGATAGATAGATAGATAGATAGATAGATAGATAGATAGATAGATAGATAGATAGATAGATGGCAGAGATGGATGGATGGATGGATGGATGACTGATAGATATATAGATAGTGGGGATAGATAGATAGATAGATAGATAGATAGATAGATAGATAGATAGATAGATAGATAGATAGATAGATGATAAAGATGGGTGGATGGATGGATAGTGGGCAGAGATGGATGGACAGATGACATATATGGTGGGCAGAGATAGATGGAAAAGGTGGATGGATAGATGGCAGAGATGGATGGATGGATAGATAGATGACTGATAGATATATAGATAGTGGACAGAGATAGATGATAGATAGATGGCATAGATGACAGATAGATAGTGGGCAGAGAGATGGTGAAGATGGATGGATGGATGGATAGATAATGGGCAGAGAGGGATGGATGGATAGATGACAGATAGGTGATAATCACAGAGATGATGGATGACTGATAGATGATAGATAAACGACAGAGATAGGTAATAGATAATGATAGATAAATATATCTACTATAAAACCCAATTTGCAAAAAAATACACAGTGTTCCCAACAGACCACAAGATGGCGGCAGTGCTCTGTTATAGTGTAATCGGGGGTTTACAAATTGAATTTCAGTTTGGAACATACTTAAAAGAGAAAAATCTTTGGCAAATCGTCTGCATGGGCAGGAAAAGGTTAGAGGTAGTAAGGCCTCTTGAGAGACAGCGTGTGTGCAGTGCGTATGGTCTGTGCCGTATGTGATGTTCACCTGTTGAAGATGCTGGACCAGGAGCAGAGCCCCCCACCCCCACCCCATCCATGGAAGCACTTTAGAGGTTTTGGCTCACCTTCATTCTCTACCCGGTCCACCTCCCAGGCTTATGCTCCTCAACCTCCTGTATCAAAGAGGACTAGTAACCTAATAAAAAATAACAAATAGTGAGGGGGGGGGAGTTCATGCTTCAAGACAAACTCCAGAATAAAACAACTTCTTAGGGATGACCTGACTTCTGAAGTAAAAGTCCCTGCTGAGGGAATTCCAGCCATTTTTCATGGAAAACCCTGCCGGTTTTTATTCTCAAACGCAACATTTCTGGAGTGAGGTTCGTCCTTGCCTTTGTTTTTCCCTCTTCCGAGGCTCTGACCCGGCCTGGGGCAATGTCCCGGGATCGATCTCCTGAGACAAAGTGGGGGAAAAAATCAAATTCAGCCTGTGCTTGTAGGCCTCTCGGAATCGTGAAGTGGATGGCAAACAAATTTGACAAAAAGTTAGCAACAATTGTGAACGGGCAGCTCCCAAAACATCTGGAGAGCATCACTTAAACACCCTGCGGCATTGACAAAAACTCGCCAGCGATCAATTGCAAAAGGCAGCTTTGCTCAGAACAGCTTAACATCTTGAGATGGTACCCTTAAGAGCATGCAAGATCCACACCTGTCTATTTGGGTCCTTGGGAAGGACTTGATGGGGTTCAACTTCTGGAGGCAACTTCTGTTCCACTGATGAATTGTTCTCACTGTCAGGAAATTTCTCCTCAGTTCTAGGTTGCTTCTCTCCTTGATTAGTTTCCACCCATTGCTTCTTGTTCTGCCCTCAGGTGCTTTGGAGAATAGCTTGACTCCCTCTTCTTTGTGGCAACCCCTGAGATATTGGAAGGCTGCTATGTAGATGTAGATGTAGATAAATTTATTTATAGGCCGCCCTTTTCCCTGAGGGGACTCAGGGCGGCTTACAACGTATAGGGAAGGGAGTACACACAATGACATATAAAAACAGTACGTAATTAAAAATAAAAGCAACATTCATTCATCATTCGGGAGGGGACGGATTATAATCTTTAACCCCAGGCCTGACGGCATAGCCAGATCTTGAGGGCTGTGCGGAAGGTCTGGAGGGTGGTGAGGGTATGGATCTCCACGGGGAGATCGTTCCAAAGGGTCGGAGCTACTACCGAGAAGGCTCTCCTCCGTGTAGTTGCCAGTCGACACTGACTGGCAGATGGAATTCGGAGGAGGCCTAATCTATGTGATCTAATTGGTCGCGAGGAGGTGATTGGCAGAAGGCGGTCTCTCAAGTACCCAGATCCACTACCATGAAGGGCTTTATGGGTGGTAAGTAGCACCTTGAAGCGCACCCGGAGATCAACAGGTAGCCAGCGCAGCTCGCGGAGGATAGGTGTTATGTGGGCGAACCGAGGTGCACCTACAATCACTCGCGCGGCCGCATTCTGTACTAGCTGAAGTCGCCGGATGCTCTTCAAGGGCAGCCCCATGTAGAGCACGTTGCAGTATTCCAGCCTAGAGGTCACAAGGGCATGACATGCTATCATGTCTCCCCTAGTCCTTCTTTTCATTAAACTAGACATACCCAGTTCCTGCAACCGTTCTAATTGCTCATTTATCAACTGCAATGATTCAGTTAACAACTGTGGCAAGAATGGTCATAAAATGTGGCAAAGCTCACTTAACAAATGTTTCATTTAACAACAGAAGTTTTGGACTCAGTTATGATCATAAGTTGAGGACTACCTGTAGCTAGAACAATTGATCCGTGGAACGACTTGCCTCCAGTTGTGCTTCTTGTTCTGCCCTCAGGTGCCTTGGAGAATAGCTTGACTCCCTCTTCTTTGTGGCAATCCCTGAGATATTGGAAGACTGCTACCATGTCTCCCCTAGTCCTTCTTTTCATTAAACTAGAACCATGATGATGAACCCATGGCACAGGTGCCAGAGGTGGCATGCACAGCCCTCCCTTGCGTACATGCGCCGTTCCCAGCTGCTCTTCTGGTTTCTGGTCTGCATATGTGCGCTGACTGCCAGAGCGCCAGAAAACAGCCTGAAAACAGCCAAACACGCCCAAAAAACACGCCTTTTTTGGGTGGTCTGGCAGAAAAACAAAAAAATGCCCCACAAATGGCACTCCAGCGCATGTGCAGGCACATGTGTTCTAGCTTTGGCACTTGGTGCCAAAAAGGTTTGCCGTATCTGAATTAAAACATACCCAGTTCCTGCAGCCGTTCTTCCTATGTTTTAGCCTCCAATCTTCCCCTAATCCCCTTCGTTGCTCTTCTCTGCACTCTTTCTAGTGTCTGAACATCCCCCTTACCTCGCGACGGCCAAAACTGGATGCGGTGTTCCAAGCGTGGCCTTCCCAAGGAACTTGGAAAATCTTGAAATTTAGATAAAGGTCGCTCTTCCAGATAGCAGATGGAAAAGGAGTAGGCAGCGCCCTTGGGGGCTGTAGGATAACGCAGCCTTTTAAAGCAGCTGTATCATCCGCCGCGGGCATTCCTACCCTGGAGGGTTACATCACAGACCCTGCCGTCTACAAAACTCCATTGGCCACCTCCCATTGTCTCCCATTGTTATCTCAGAATGCAGCAAATATTAGGGGAGTGGGGAGCTCACAACAGGGAAAGGCTGCAATGGGAGGCCACCGTTTTGATTGGCGTCGGCGGTAGCTGACTTACGCCTGCTTCTGCGGAGCCAGATGTCTCGGTGAATGCCCGAGCCCATGGGAAAGCCCGCCAAAAAGAAATTGCCACTCCCCGAGCAAAATATCCAAAGATCGGCCGCGGTGGAGCACAAGCTGGAGACGGGGGACTATCGGGAGCCGAGTGCCGTGGCTTGTCCTAACCCTTCGGGGGCTCCTCCCGCTGTGGAAATTGGTGACCCCTTGGAAATTTCATGGAAAACTTTCCTCTCGGTCCTGAGGTCCATGGAAGAATGCTCAGAGAATATGAGGAATTCGTTGGTGCCACAGTTCATCACTTCTCAGCCGGTGCTGCCCAGGTGGGGGCAGGTGGTGGTGGGGAAACCTTCCACCTCTGTAGATTTCAACCAAAGTACACGAATAACTGAAGGGACCTCCCCCCTCCACTTTACCTGGACATTAAGATCACGGGGGGTGGCCAGGTTGTGGGTTGTAGCCCGCTTCAAGCCCGCTTCAAGGGCAATTAAGCCTCGGGGAGAGTGCAGTACTGCAGGCTAATTCTGCCGGCTGCCTGCAATTTGGCCGTTCAAATCTCACCAGGCTCAAGGTGGACTCATCCTCCCCATCCTTCCGAGGTGGGTACAATGAGGACCCAGATTGTTTTGGGGCAAGATGCTGACTTTGCAAACCCTTTTGACAGGGCTGTAGAGCCCTGTAAAGCGGTATGTAAGTCTAAGTGCTATTACTATCTAAACAGCGACAGCACAGTGGTTAGAATGCAGTATTGCAGGCACACTCTGCCCACAGTCAGGAGTTCGATCCTGACTAGCTTGAGGTTGACTTAGCCTTCTATCTTTCCAAGGTCAATAAAAGGAGGACCCAGGTTGTTGGGAGGAATATGCTGACTCTATAATCTACCCAGAGAGGGCTGTAAAGCACTGTGAAGCGGTATATATGTCTAAATGCTATCGCTATTGAGCCACAGTGGCGCAGTGGTTAGAGTGCAGTACTGCAGGCTTCTTCTGCTGACTGCCGGCTGATTGCAATTTGGCAGGTCGAATCTCACCCAGGCTCAAGATTGACTCAGCCTTCCATCCTCCTGAAGTGGGTAAAATGAGGACTCAGATTGTTGGGGGCAAGAGGCTGATTTGTAAACTGCTTAGAGAGGGCTGTAAAAGCACTGTAAAGTGGCATCTAAGTCTAAGTGCTATTGCTAAGACCTTACCATTGGATGTTTGCTTTCATTTTTTATTTTTTATGAGGTGCATCCCACAGCCGCCGAGGTTTAGGAGCCAAACAGTTGATTTCTTTACAAGACAGGAGCGGAATTCAAATTCCTTACAAGGCCGGAGTAAGCATTCAAACATAGTTTAGAGAAATGGACAGGATGAAATGGAACAGAAGCGAGTGAAAAAAATAATAATAACGCTTCTCAGAAAACCAAGGCACATGTTGATAGTGATGTCTGCCTTGGTAATGACATTTTGATAAGGCGGAGAAATAGTAGCATGCAAATTGTTTGTGAGCCGGTTGTTTGTTGGGGGTGCAGAAATGGTAAATATAAATGCTTAAAGCAGATTTTATGAGTGCGCCATCACTTTTTGAGAAAAGACTGGAGAGCCATTGGTCTGCAATGATGTAGGGCAGGCCTGTCAAACCGGCAGCCTCTGGGCCGGAGGTGTCATGCGTGCGCCATGCCTTCCCCAGCTCCGCGAAGGCAAAATATGTCGCGATACATCACAATGAGTCGCGGGACACGATCAAGTTTGACACCCATGGTCTAGGGTCTCTTGCCTGAGTCGGGGGTTGGACTAGAAGACCTCCAAGTTACCTCCCAACCAGGTTGCTGCTGGTTCGGCGGAGATCAGGAGAACCAGTAGTAGCGCTGACGGGAGGCTCCGGCCACCCATCCAGACATTTCCGCGCATGCACCGAAGCGTCGGGAGAGCGCAGGAGCATGCCCGAACTGGTAGTAGCAACCCACCTCTGCTTCCAACCCTATTATTCCGTGTTCTAAAAGGAAACGCAATCGGGCGGCCTTGAGAGAAATCAAACTTCCAACTAATTCGGCGGAATCCTTTCTCTGCTCTGTTTTAGCCCGACCCACGTTGAGTCCTCCTTGCTGTTCTCTGCACGTGCTTGTTTTCTTGCAGGCGTTTCCTTACCCCAATGAGGTAACGCCATCAGTGCTGCAATGTGTTGGAATGCAGCTGGCAGATCTGAGTGAGCTCCGGCCAAGAAAAAAAAAAGTCTGTGGCAAGAGCTGGGTCGTTTATTTATTTAATTTATATCCCGCCTTTTGAATTATGCAGAACTGAAGGGCGGCTCGCAGCCATCCACAGGTGTCGGGCCAGGAAACTTTTTTTAATTATCCAGTGGTGAAGCCCCTCTACCCCTCGTCCTGCTGGAAAGTCCAGCATCTTCAGAACTCCAGGCGCATTCTGGAATTCTTGATCTTGGTAGCAGAATCTTGGAGTTGCCTGGATGTCATAGTCCTTCAAGAATTTTAAGGAGAATTTGATCCCCCCTGGTTAGGGATAGCGCGGCAATGTTGCTGAAATTTTTTTATCCTCAACGGTCATCCCTTTGTGTTGTACAGGGGCAAGTGTTTGGAATCACTGCACACTGGTTATCGTCGGGCGTGAACCACCAGATCTACCCGTTAAGAGATCAATTACCGTATTTTTCGGAGTATAAGACGCACCTTCCCCCCCTAAAAGAGGGTAAAAAATTGGGTGCGTCTTATACACTGAAAGTAGCCCTACCCACCCACTGGCCCCCCACCCTTTGGCCTCTGCCTCCCAGCAATTTATCTCTTTGCAGCAAACGGGGGCTTGTGGAGGCTTCAATAAGCTATAGGAATCCCTGCAGCCTGTAACAGCTGATGAAATTGAAAGCGAAACTTGCTGTTTGCTCCACCTGGCAAATTGCTGGGAGACAGATTTTTTTTTCTTGTGCTAATCAGGCTGTTTGCTGCAAGGAGGCAAGTCAACAACTATAAATGCCTATAGAATGTTCAAATTATTATTAGTCTTATTTTTTAAAGACTGCTTTATTACTATTCCAGACAACAAAAGGAAGAAGCTTTTTAAAATAAATGCTTGAAGAGGCCCCATGCTATTATTTTAAAAAGTGCTATTATTTTAAATAGCAAAGAATAATGTATACTTCCAGAAAGCACGTCAATTTTAACAGCCTCTGTACACGTATAGTCTGAAATGTAACACTACAAACAGTGTATATTGTCTGTGCTGTTCGTTGCAAGGAGGCAAATTGCTGGGAGGCAGAGGCAGATTTTTCCCCCCTTGTTTTCCTCCCCAAAATCTAGGTGCGTCTTATACTTTGAAGCGTCTTATACTCCAGAAAATACAGTAGCTGTTTGATTGCTCAAGCTTGCAACACGAGAATCTTCTCAGGCTAATCTGGTCAGACTAAATAAGATTTTAGGGCATTCAAGGTGCGGTCAGAATTTGCCTTCTTATGCTTGTGTGCGCGCATGCGTAGTAGTAAAAAAAATGCTTCTGTGCATGCGCAGAAGCAAAAAACAAGATGAACTGGTTTGGGGGAATGGCCAGGCGAGTTACTACCTACTCAGCCGAACTGGTCCTAACCGGTAGGAACCCACCTCTGGTCCGTGAGATTTAAAATTATGAATTTAGTGGTCCCTGAGGTCTGAAAGTTTGGTGACCCCTGCTTTAAAATGTTTCTCAACATGTTTATGGTAGGCAACAGTGGTGGGTTGCAGGCGGTACACCCCGGTATGAGGGTACCGGTGCCTGCCAGGAGCACCGGGTACCGTTGTGGCACGGTGCTCTGCAGGCCCCACCTGCCCGCCCGACCTCCTTACCTTTATTTGAGCTCTTTGGCGCTTTCACGCAAGCACACAGAGCGCGAGGCTCCGCCAAGCAGCTGGAATGTCATGGAGGCATCGCGGAGGCGCTGTGGAGACGTCACAGAGGTAATGATGCATGCATTTGTGGCACACATGTGCGTGCATGCGCGCATGCATGTGGGGGACGCCGGGCCCCGTTGCAGCATACCAGTCGCAATGGGATCCAGAACTCACCACTAGTCGGCAAGTTGTATTTTCCATCAGTGACCAGGAGTGAAAAGGGAATATAATAAATGTAATGCAAGGGGAGGTGAAAAAGAATAACTTTACCAGGCTGACCTCTGGGAAATGAAGGATTGCTGTTTTGAAAGACGGTACCTATTGTGGCCCAGCAGGCACCGTTGGAGCTGCCACCAGACTCTGACAGTGAGGGGCCCTATGAGTCAGCTCTGGAGGATGTGGAGGACCCTGGACAGGGTTCCGACTCCGAGCAGGGTGCAGAGAAGCTGGTTGGCCACCAGGAGGCGCCTGAGCCTTGGACCAGTGGGGAGGAGACAAGGGAGTGTGATCGTGATGTCATGCATTGGAGCAGTGGGGAGGAGACAAGGGAGTTGTTCCTGGATGCCCGGCAATGGAGAGCTAATAGGCGTAAGGAGTTGCGCAGTTACAGGAGATAATTGCACTCAGCTGGTGGTAATTAGGCTCCTCTCAAGACTATAAAAGGAATGCTTGTGCACACACCCCTTTGCAGGAGTCAACGCATTCACTAACGTTGGAGAATTTTCGTGGCTAGCTTGGCAGGCTGGATTGCTGCCAAGTTTAGTCTGTGCTGGATTGCTTCCAAGGTCCTGTCTGTGTGTTAATAAATCCTTGCAGTATCTTTGTCTCGGCGTGCTTTGGTGTAGGACGAGGGGGGTCAGAACAGGTACCTATGTTGTTTTTGGCATTTAGGACATGAACTGTGTCCTTACCTGTATTGTGATCGCCAATTGTCTCATCTCACCTGACCTCACCTCCATCATTTCGTTTCATTTCACTGTAACAAAGCACCCTGTATTGTAGGAAATAAAATGCACCATTTTCAAAAGCCAGCCGGAGGCTCAGCATGTAAGTGCCTTTTTTTAAAAAGAGATTCTTCAAATTATTTTTAATGTGTTTGCGTAGCGAGCACATCTCACCGTTCTCCAAGCCCTTATTCTATTTTATTTGGTCATAAATGATGCTTTAATAATGCTCCTTGATGCGTTTGAAAAAAAATATATTTTTTTAACATGACAAGACATCTCATCTGCTACAGCTGGAGGAAATCATATCCTAACCCTGCATTTTGAAAAATAAGATTTTTTTAAACATGACATAACATCTCATCTGCTACAGCTAGAGGAAATAATATCCTAACCCTGCATTTTGAAAAATAAGATTTTTTTAAACATGACATAACATCTCATCTGCTACAGCTAGAGGAAATGATATCCTAACAGTGCATTTTGAAAAATAAGATTTTTTTAAACATGACATAACATCTCATCTGCTACAGCTGGAGGAAATCATATCCTAACCCTGTATTTTGAAAAATAAGATTTTTTAAAAACATGACATAACATCTCATCTGCTATAGCTAGAGGAAATAATATCCTGTTGTGGCCCAGCAGGAGCCGTTGGAGCTGCCACCAGACTCCGACAGCGAGGGGCCCTATGAGTCGGCCCTGGAGGATGTGGAGGACCCTGGACAGGGTTCCAACTCCGAGCAGGGCGTAGAGAGACTGGTTGACCATCAGGTGGTGCCTGAGCCTTGGACCAGTGGGGAGGAGACAAGGGAGAGTGATCCAGAAGCCAGCAGTGAGTTGTTCCTAGATGCACGGCATCGAAGAGCTACTCAGTATCAGGAACAATTATGCAATTACAGGAGGTAATTGTGCTCAGTTGGTGGTCATTAGGCTCCTCTCCAGACTATAAAAAAGACTGCTTGTGACACGCCCCTCTTGCAGAAGTCAACGCATTGACTAAAGAGAACGTAACTAACTTGGCAGGCTGGATTGCTGCCAAGATTTGTCTGAATTGCTGCCAAGGTTTGTCTGACTTGCTGCCAAATCTGTTTGTTTGCTTGGCTTTCAGCCACCAAGATTTTGGCTTCTTGCTATTAAAAGTACATTCTAGTTAAGCTTGTCTTGGCTTTCGTTACTGGATGGAGGAGGGGGTCAGAACATATCCTAACCCTATATTTTGAAAAATAAGATTTTCTTCAATGTTTGTAACATAATTATATCTCTACTGTGGTTTTTCTCCAGAAAGAAGATTAGTGCCAAGTCTGAAAAAATTAGGAAAGGACGATCAAGTGCTCTCCCAGTTATACTGAAACCTGGTGAAAAACCCAACCTTCTCATCCCAAAGGTGAGCAAAGGTAGTTTTTAAGTAGCTATGTCTCTAGAACGGGAGTCTCCAACCCTGAGAACTTTAAGAATTGTGGACTTCAACTCCCAGAATTTTTCAGCCAGCAAAGCTGGAGTTCTGGTCCAGGAAAGAACCTGCAATGTGGAGAAACAAAGAAGCTAGAATACAGATGGGCCAGCCTTGCTATCTACCGTATTTTTTGGACCATAAGATGCACCAGAGTATAAGAGTATAAGACGCACCATGATTTGGAAGAGGTACATTTTTAAAAAAAAAAGTTTTTGCACTCTGCAGGCCTCCCAAACCCTCTGCACACCTCATTTTTTTGCAAAAAAGGGAGGGAGTATTCAGAGCTTTGGGAGGCTGGTAAAGTGCTCCTGGGGGGTAGGGGGCAAAAATGAGCAAAAAATGGCTCCTTTTTTGCTCAATTTTGTCCTCCCCAGCCCCCAGGAGCACTTTGCAAGCCTCCCAAACCCTCTGCATGTCCATTTTTGCAAAGGGGGCAGGGTTTCGGTAGGCCAAAAACGCTCTATTCAGTGTATAAGATGCACCCAGATTTTCACCTTTTTTTAGTGGGGGGAAGGTTCGTTTTATACTCCAAAAAATACAGTATGTATATATATATATATAGGGATGTTCTGATCTAGGCTTCCCCAAAAAGCACAGAACAAATTCCTGGTCTCGACAAAACTCCTTTTTATTAAACAAATATGAATTCCTTTCATTCAAATACAGCAAGGCCTGGCAAACAATCTTCCAAAGGAATATTCATGATGACAGACCTTATCTATTCCCAGATAATCACTGCAGTTGTGACAGTGGTGGGTTTCAGCCAGTACGGCCCAGTACAGCCATACTGGTAGTCACCGGGAACAGCTGACAGTGTACCGGTACGGTGGCTCGTTTGGCCCACCTGCCCGCCCACGTTCTATACCAGTTTTTAAAGCAACCGGCCAATTGCGCACGCGGGCATAGCGTGCGGTGCCTACGCGAGCTCCCACAAGCAGCTGGGTGTCGTAGGGGGGGTGGAGTGCACACGCATGCTCCGCGCATGTGCACGAAAGGACATGCAGCCCCATGAGCACCATACCAGTAGTGATGGGGAGAGGAACTCACCACTGAATTGTGAGCTATTTTTTCCCAGTGCTGTCGTAACGTACAGACTAGCCAACATAGAAACATGGTCTTCTTAATTCAGGGCAGAACATGGCCAGAGTGTTTGGCAGGTCTGTGTGTTTCTTTGCCAGATTTGAGCAAGGGATTCTTGGGTCAAACTTCCAAGGACAGAGAACAAAATGGCGGCACGTTCTTGTGACAGGTAGGAAAAATGGCAGACGATCCAATGGTGTCCCATGGAAGGTTTGTAGTGGAAAGATACCTTGAAGAAGGCAAGGAGGTGACAGAACCCAAGCTCCCCCAATGATAACTTTGAACCAGCTTTTGAAAATGTTTTCAGTCGGTTATTTTGAAGCTTTGTACTTTCTATTTTCCTAGGAAAGGGAGGTGAGTGCCACCATTCACAATTCCAAGCAAGATGGAGGGAAAAGTCGAATCGGATCAGGACACATTGAGCCCTGCGGTGAGGCGATTTTGAATCACAAACGCATCAAGATTACGCCGTTTCATTTGTAACCGTCTGTTCTGACCCCCCTCATCCCACAACAACACACACTCCGAGCTAAAGATAAGTTACGGCATTTAATTAACAGACAGACAGATCCTTGGCAGCAATCCAGCACAGATAAGCCGTGGCAGCAATCCAGCCTGCCAGGCTCACAATAATGTTCTCCAACATTAGTTCCTGCGTTGACTTCTGCAAAAGGGGCGTGTGCACAAGCAGTCCTTTTATAGTCTGGAGAGGAGCCTAATTACCACCAGCTGAGTGCAATTACCCCCTGTAATTGCGTAATTGTTCCTTACGCCTGTTAGCTCTCCGGTGCCGGGCATCTAGGAACAACTCCTTTGGCTCCTCCCCACTGTTGACATCCGGATCACACTCCCTTGTCTCCTCCCCACTGGTCCAAGGCTCAGGTGCTTCCTGGTGGCCAACCAGCCTCTCTGCGCCCTGCTTGGAGTCGGAACCTTGTCCAGGGTCCTCCACATCCTCCAAAGCCGACTCATAGGGCCCCTCGCTGTCGGAGTCTGGTGGCAGCTCCAACGGCTCCTGCTGGGCCACAACACCGTCCCTAAATATTTCGAATCATTGAAGGCTTCGGGTCCCACCAGTGATTATTGGGAATGGGTGGCCTCAGCCCTAAGCATAATGTGTTTAATGAAGCAACTAGCTATTCTCTTTCTCTTTCTTTCCCTTTCTTTTTAAAAACAGGGAAGACTCCTAAAGGAGATGCGTGTTATACAGCAAGCAAAACCAAGTTAGAGGCAACATCATGTGAGACAAGTTACACCCAAATAGGTTTGGTAAGCGATTTAAATTGATCAGTTACAGACTTCCCCAAACCTCCGTGCTTTTTAAGCTATTCCATGACAAGCCCTACAAATTTTCATGAGGACAAAATAATGCAAACGACATAGAACATAGAATAATGGGGTTGGAGGGGACCATGGAGGTCTACTAGTCTAACCCAGTACTCAAGCAGGAGAACATATACCCATGATGGCAAACCTATGGCAGAGCCCTCTCTGCCGGGACAGCCATGACCTGGGGGACTGAGAATCTTCGTAGTTTTAATGTAATATTAATAAGAATTGTTTTGAACAGTAATGGCAAATCTTTTCGGCACCGATTGCCTAAACCAGAATGTGTGTGCATGTCAGGGGTGGGTTCCTGCCAGTTCTAACCTCTTCTATAGAAGAGGTTCCACAAATATACTGTGCCGTTTAGAACCGGTTCCATCTCCCTCCCCCCGCCCGTCCAAACATCATCAAGATGAAGAGCGAGAGGAGGAATTCTGGGAGTTGAAGTCCACAAGTCTTAAAGCTGTCAAGTTTGAACACCCCTGGGGTTTTTTTCCCTAAAGGGTTAGGGGTGCAAGGGCCTTGTAACTTGGCGGCTTTAAGACTTGCACACTTCAATGCCAGAGTTCCTGAGCCAACATGACTGGAGGAGGAATTCTGGGAGTTGAAGTCCACAAGTCTTAAAGCTGTCAAGTTTGAACACCCCTGGTTTTTTTTTCCTAAAGGGTTATGGGTGCAAGGGTCTTGTAACTTGACAGCTTTAAGATTTGCATGCTTCAAATGCCAGAGTTTCTGAGTCAACATTTTGATTGCCAAGCAAGAGCGTTGTTAAGTGAGTTTCACCACATTTTACAAGTTGGCCACCCCCACCCAGTCACATGGCTGGCAAGCCACTCCCACAAAGCAGGCCACACCTACAGACGAGGTTCTAAAAAATTTTGAAACCCACCACTGGTGCATGTGTGTGCATGTGCACGAGCCGGATTGCTGGAAACTCAAAGACGAGCGGGCTGGTGCACGCATGCCTGTTTTTGGGCCACTTTCAGATGGTGTTTCAGACCGTTTCCGGCTGTTTTGGGAGCATTTTGGAGGTCAAAAATAGTCTGAAAAATGGCCCCAAAACAGTCCCCAAAATAACCTGAAATGGCCTGTTTTTTGGGCATTTTTCGTGCCATTTTCCAGCGCTCTGGGGACGGCGAGGACCAGCTGGGGACAGCACATGTGACCACAGGGAGGGCTCTGTGTTGTGGCCCAACAGGAGTCATTGGAGCTGCCGATGGACTCTGATAGTGAGGAACCCTATGAGTCTGCTACGGAAGATGTGGAGGATCCTGGGCAGGGTTCAGACTCAGAGCAGGGACCAGAGAGGTTGGTTGGCCACCAGGAGGCACTTGAGGCATGGAGCAGTGGGGAAGATCAAAGGGAGTTTGTCCCTAACGCCAGGCAACGTAGGGCGGAGAAACGGAGGCAGCAGTTACAGAGACAGACTCATAAGAGATAATCAAGCCCAGGTGGTTATGGCTTGGTCCCTCCCAAGAGAGTATATAAGAAGAGACTTTGGGAGGAGTCCTTTTGCAGGACACAACCATTTGTAGTAATCTGGAGAGCTCCTTGTCTGGTCTGCCTTGTGTTCCCGTGTCTGTTGGAGTCTGGGTTGCTGCCAACGTCTTGCCAGTGAGTCGTGCCTGGGCTTTTAGCCAACAGGATTATAATTGCTGTGAATAAAGTGTGGCAAACAGCTAAGCCTGTGTCTGCGTTCATTACCTGACAGAGGGGGACCAGAACAGCTCTGCATGCCACATCTGGCACTCATGACATAGATTCGCCATTGTAGGTTTAGAATGTATTAAGCAAAACACATAACGCTAGAAGTAATGACCGTCATTCAATTGAAGTGGCCTACTTCAGCCAAAAGCTGAAAGTTCGTCAAAACAAGGTTGAAAGGTTGAAAAATATCTGGTTTATCATTGCAGTCTCTACCGGAGCCTAAAACTCTAGTCCAAAAACAGAGGGAGGTGCCAACTTTGATTTCCACAGAAAATACATCCCTAACTCACAAATTCAAGAAAGGAAACATAAGGCTGTCAGCTTCTAAGGTGAGAATTCAGACGAAACCAACCTCCTAAATCTTTTAAGTGAGAAATATTCATGAAACCGGTGGTTTTCATGGGATGGTTTTCCTTTAGAGAATTCTGCCCCATTGTCAATACAAGATCCTCTCTTCTGCTTATAAAAAAATGATTTTTGTTGAGATGCAGGTAGTTCTTACATACAGGTACCGTATTTTTCGGAGTATAAGATGCACTGGAATATAAGATGCACCAAGATTTTGAAGAGGCAAATTAAAAACAAAAGTTTTTTCACTCTACAGACCTCCCAAAGACGGCCCAGTTTTTGCGAAAACGGGCCCATATTTTTTTTTTAAAAAAAGGGCATGAATAGCCTTTAGGAGGCTTGTGAAGTGCTCCTGGGGGCGGGGGGGGGGCAAAATTGAGCAAAATTGGCCCATTTTTTTGCTCATTTGACATTCCATGTGATGTTTTCAAACAACGAACATCCCACCTCCTGTTGGGATATGAATTTCGACCCCTCCGTTCAGACCTACGCCGAGGCTCTTCCACAAGAAACTTTGAATAGGACTTATTAGGAATAATAATTTAAAAAACCAATTAAACACAAAAATATCCCATTACTAATTTAGGTACACCTCATGAGCATAACTGTACTAGGCATTGAAGTCCCAAGGGTATAATTTTCCATGCCAATTTTGCCGTTGTTCTCCATTTTTTCCCCAGATAGCAGCACTCTCTCGTCCTAAATTGCCACCTCAAGAGAGCAGCCGACGTGAAGTCAACAGAATTTTCCGACAGGTATTTGCACAGGAATGTTGGCAACAAAAGACTCCTGTGACTGCTTCCTATTGAGATCATCTTCATTAGCAATAGCAGTTAGACTTTTATATCGCTTCACAGTGCTTTTACAGCCCTCTCTAAGCAGTTTACAGAGTCAGCCTCTTGCCCCCAACAATCTGGGTGCTCGTTTCACTCACCTTGGAGGGATGGAAGGCTGAGTCAACCTCGAGCTGGTGAGAATTGAACTCCTGGCAGTGGGCAGAGTCAGCTTGCAATCCTGCATTATAACCACTGTGCCACTAGGAAGGAAAATGAGAAAGGGAAGAAGGAAGGAAGGAAGGAAGACAGGGAGGAAGGAAGGAAGGAAGGAAGGAAGGAAGGAAAAAAAGAGGAATAACAGTTAGACTTATATACCGCTTTACAGTCCTTTTACAGCCATCTTTAAGCAGTTTACAGAATCAGCCTCTTGCCCCCAACAATCTGGGTCCTCATTTTACCCACTTTGGAAGGACAGAAGGCTGAGTCGACCTTGACCCGGTGAGATTTGAACTGCCGAACTGCAGCGAGCAGTCAGCTGAAGTAGCCTGCAGTGCTGCACTCTAACCACTGCGCCACCTCGGCTCTTGTTCATTGATTGTTTCAAGCAGGGGTCTTGAAACTTGGCCCCTTGAAGACTGGTGGACTTCAATTCCCAGAATCCCTCAGCCAGCCATGCAACCTTCTACAAAAATGTGTATATAATATATTATGAAAGCCGGCTGCTGGGATTAATGCTGTATTTTTTTTTCCTTTTAATGACCCCATCATCCCTTGCGGGGTGGAGTCGGGGCAGGTGAATGAAGCTGAGTATTTACTGGACAGATGCCCTCCCTGTTTTGTAGCAGATATATTCTCAGTGAGAGAAACATCTGTCTCTACCTAGGATCGAACTCAAAACCACCTGATTGTGAGGCTAGAGCGCCACCTCTAGGCCACCGCACTACTCTGGGATTAACTCTGCATTTCCTCCTCAGAAATTAAACAGCAATATCAATGCCCTCCCTCACTTGGACTGTCCATCCAAATCAAGTTTGGTGACGACTGCTTTAAAGCCTCTACAGCAAGATGCACTTTTCCCACAAATAGCCACCAAAACCTTTCAGTCTGTGACAACTCTGCATTCGGTAAGTTTCCTCCATGATGAACCAAGGCCCTAAAAGTAAGGGAATAAAAATATCAAGCTCAGGAAAACAGGCGTCTTGGCAGTCGAAATGAGCATAGGTTTATTGTATGTTAATGCTCTCTACAAGAATCTGAACTACTAACAGTCAATGCAAATAGGCGGCAGATAAGAGTCGATGGAATTCATGGTGGGCTGGACTTAGATCTCTTGTAGGCGCAAAGGGACTCCAGACAGATGACAAAATGAGAGGAAATTGGCATTGTCTAAAGCAGCAATAGTTAGGCTTATATACCGCTTCATAGGGCTTTCAGCCCTCTCTAAGCGGTTTACAGAGTCAGCATATTGCCCCCAACAACAATCTGGGTCCTCATTTTACCCACCTCGGAAGGATGGAAGGCTGAGTCAACCTTGAGCCTGGTGGGATTTGAACAGCCAAACTGCTGAACTGCAGTCAGCTGAAGTAGCCTGCAGTGCTGCATTTAACCACTGTGCCACCTCGGCTCAGGGGTGTCAAACTCAAGGCTCATGGGCCAGATCCAGCGCGGGATGTGTTCTGATCTGGCCTGCGGGACTGTCCGGATCTACCCAGCATGAAGAAGAAAGGTGAGGCCAGCGTGACTTTGACCTGGTCTCCCCAATGCAAAGAAGAAACATGCCAGCAGTTTGGGGAGTGACGTCAAGCTGGCCACGCCTACCCTGTCAGTCAATGCCCAGATGGCTCCATGAGGTCAACCACAGCCCTGATACAGCCCTCAATGAAATTGAGTTTGACATCCCTGCTCTAAAGCATGGGTGTCAAACTCATGACATCATGTCACTATGATGTGACATTTCACGACATTTTTCCCCTTCACAGAGCTGGGGTGGGTGTGGCCTGCCAGTTTCACACCCCTGGTCCAAAGGCACAATGTCTAACAGGACAATATTTTGGCCATATCATGTGGGTGGGGGCGGAATTCACTGGAGAAAGCAATTATGCTTGGAAGAGTTAGAAGGCTTCCAAAGAATGCAGTGGCTGGACACGTTGCCCAAGTATTTATTTATAGGATCAAACGTAATTTCCAATGTTGGATTTTCCCCCTTACCAGAGGGAGCCCCCTTGTGGAGTACTGTGAAGCTATTACCATGGCAACTCCTCTGCACTGTACAGTAGAATCCATTTTACGGCAGTACAATAGAAGCCATTTTAAGGCACAACAGCTGTATCTTAACAGAACACATATTCCGAGGGGGGTGTTAGGGGTGTCTTACCCCTGCAGTATTTGTTTCCAGAGAGTAAGTCATCTGTGTACCAAGTTTGGTTAAAACTGCTCAAGGCATTTCAGAGTTATGCTGGAACATACACACACATACACACAGCCATTTTTATAGAGAAGAGATAATGAACCTGATACTTGGTTGACTTTATTACAGAGGAGAAAGGGGGTTGCATTGAGGGGCTCCACACAACCATGGACGTCTGGTCCCTTCTGGGTCATTTAGACGACCTAAAGGCAGTGTAGATGGGAGAGTGACGGAGAAACAGGGCGTAAACTTTAAAACGACAAAAGTGCATTTTTTAACATTCCTGATTCTTCTCCAACTTTAATTTTTCAAAAAATCAGAGAAGGCCCAGCAAATGCACCCTTTTATTGATTTTGATCAGGGGTGGCATTTACTTATCTTCCCTACCAGTTTGCAAATGTGATTGCGTGCGCTTCGCTCGCGCGGGCCACTTCCGCTCATGCGCTAAGTCTTCCACGCATGCGCTTTTCGCTTAAAAAGGGCCTAAATGGGATGCCTAAATGGGGAAGGTGGGTTGGGCCACCCACAATTTCCACAACCATGTAAGGCGACCGGTAGAATACCACCTCTGATTTTGATGCTTTGATTTTTATCCTGGCGATATTTTCCCCTGAAAGTTGTTTTTTGAGCTCGGCGGAGTAATGTATAAATCACAGAAATAATGAAGTGGCTTTAAGAGAGAAAAGAAACAAAGCTCTTGCAACTTTGCAGGATAACCGATCTCAAGTCCAGCCGTTTCCTACCACCGTCTCTGAAATCATCCCCAGAGGGCTGAGCAGTAAATCTGGAGACATCGAGAAGACTCACAACCTCAAGTTCCCACTAACTTCAGCAGGTACAAGTCCTAGGATAAATGCTGAAGGAAAAAACAGCAGATAAACCATCCAATTTCTGCACAGACCTTTCCCTCCAAACGGGATGTTTATAATGTCATGGAAAACCAAGAAAATATCATTTAAAAGCAACTGGCTGAAGAGGGGGATCGTATCTCCTTTCCTAAAAGTTGAAGGTTGCCTTCAGTCCTACAGAACCAGCTTTCAAGTTTCTTTAGGGCGTAAAAATACAGACCTTAATGTTTAGAAAACTAAGCTGCAAAACAGAACTTTTGATAAGCAGGGTATTTAGGATTTTGAAGGCTGGGATTATTGTGAGGATGGACAGGAGTTTCAACAGAGTTGAACAGGATATTAGAAGTCTTCTACCATGTTTCCCAAAAATAAGACAGGGTCTTAATTTCTTTTGGCCCCTGAAATAAGTACTTGGCCTTATTTTCCGGGAGGTCTTATTTTTTTTTGAGGTGCAAGAGGTGGCGAGCGTGGTCACCTCACGGCTGCTTCTATGTTGCAATATTTTCAGGGAGGTCTTATTTTGGGGAAAGGGCTTATTTCAACACATGCACTCAAAAGCCCGATTGGGCTTATTATCCGGGGAGGTCTTATTTTGGGGAAAACATGGTAGTCCAACCCCCTGCTCAAGGAGGAAACCCTACACCATTTCAGAAACTGTGGTGATAGGTTTGAGGGCAGAGGATGGGAAACAACAATTTACATGTTAATATATCGATTTAGATAAACTATGTGTCAGCGTTCCAAGTATCATGCAGAATTAATAGCAATAGCAATAGCAATAGCAGTTAGACTTATATACTGCTTCATATGGCTTTCAGCCCTCTCTAAGCGGTTTACAGAGTCAGCATATTGCCCCCAACAACAATCCGGGTCCTCATTTTACCCACCTCAGAAGGATGGAAGGCTGAGTCAACCCTGAGCAGGTGAGATTTGAACAGCCGAACTGCAGAACTGCAGTCAGCTGAAGTAGCCTGCAGTGCTGCATTTAACCACTGCGCCACCTCAGCTCTAAATTAAATCAGAGTCCAAGGCAAAACGATCCTTAAAGTTCCAATTTAATAAGTCAGACATCTTAGCACATCTGTGGAATCCCAATTCTGGAAGTTACCTAGTATTCCCACCCAGTTTAAAGTTCATGATCTTGTCCCCACACCCACAAATCCCTCACATGGTCCAATCTTCTTCTTCCACGCTGGCATCTCCACCCAGCTGGTTCCGGTGAGGTGCAGAGGTGCGGAGACAAAAGATGACCTTGGGCTTCTAGAAAAGAATGACAACAACACATTCCACAATTCTACTCCTTTCTATTCCCCCCTCCCAATTACTACACTAATGAAACAGCCTAATGGAATAAGAGAGAGTGTGGCAGGCCAAAGATCCTAAAAGGGATATAACTGCAGGCCTGACACTATGATGTCTTCAGGTTCTTTTAACACCCCTTTGGCTTCCTTCCCAAAACAGAAGCCTTGAAACATTTTAAAAACCAACTAACCCTGTATGAACAACGAGAAATCAAGGACTATAAAGAGCTGTGGTTTCTTGGCCTGGGCGCAAAGAAGATTGAGGGCTACATTGATGGAGAGAACAGCAGCACCTATGATGATGACCATGGTTCCTACAAAAAGGTAAGAAGAGGCTGACGTGGTGGTAGAACTTGGCATCCAGATCATGGCAAAACACCCACAGGGCCAAAGGCCAAAACTCACTAAACCACAGCTACGTGTGTGAAAGTAAGGGAGGGAGGGAGGCAGCATACTGAGTCTAACCAAGAAAAGAATTTGGGGTGACATGATAGCTGTCTTCCAATACAGTGGTACCTCTGTTGGAAATGTCACCAATTGCCAGGAACATATCATGATATGTGGTGGCTGTGCAGATGTGGAGACTCTAGAAAGAGTGCAGAGAAGAGCAACAAAGATGATTAGGGGACCGGAGGCTAAAACATATGAAGAACGGTTGCAGGAACTGGGTAGGTCTAGTTTAATGAAAAGAAGGACTAGGGGAGACAGGATAGCAGTCTTCCAATATCTCAGGGGTTGCCACAAAGAAGAGGGAGTCAAACTATTCTCCAGGGCACCTGAGTGTAGAACAAGAAGCAATGGGTGGAAACTAATCAAGGAGAGAAGCAACTTAGAACTGAGGAGACATTTCCTGACAGTGAGAACAATTAATCAGTGGAACAGAAGTTGCCTCCAGAAGTTGTGAATGCCCCAACACTGGAAGTCTTTAAGAAAATGTTGGATAGCCATTTGTATGAAGTGGTGTAGGGTTTCCTGCCTAGGCAGAGGGTTGGATTAGAAGACCTCCAAGGTCCCTTCCAACTCTGCTATTGTATTTTATTGTATTGCAGGGACACCAAAACCCTATTGGGTTAAAATACAAACATGGTTAAAGAAAATGATACATCAACCCACAGAGTTTAAGCCAGAGGTATTTTTATTGGGTATTTTACCGGAGAAATATAGTAAAGAAGATTCATATTTGATTGTACAAATAATTAACAGCAGCTAGAATTGTATTTGCACAAAATTGGAAAGCAGACAAAATCCCATCGGAATGGGAGGTAATAAAAAAGATATTAGACTGTGCAGAAATGAATAGGTTGACATTGAGAATGAAGGACAAAGAGGAATCAGTGTACTACAGGACCTGGGGGCGATTTTATGAGTGGCTTGAAAAAAGATATAAATAGAAAGAAAAAGGAACAAAACATGAAATAAATATCTCAGATGACACATGATTAAAATAGGGGGAGGGGAAATAAGAAAATATCAAAATGTAAATATACAGGTGGAAAAATGATAGGAATTGACAAATGTTAAATAGCAATTATAAGAATGTATATCTAAGTATGAATTTGAAAGGAAAAATAAAAAAAAACTTTTCACAAAAAAAAAAACATTGGTTGACTCCGGAAAGCATGATGAGCTTCAAAAAAGATGAGTATCAAACAAATTTGTCCAACTGGAATAATGTAGTGAGTGAGGCAGCCGACACCGACAATCTAGCTTGTGCGTTGAATACCGAACAAGCAATGCATGTTTGCATCAAAATGGGTTGGGTCCAACTTCAATGAGTTTCAGAACAGCAAGGTATCATTCTATTTGAGGGGCTGTCAACGTATTCTCCAAAGCATCTATGGACAGGATAAGAACTAACAGGTGGACGATCATTAAAGGCAGCTCTAACCTAGAACTAAGGAGAAACTTCCTAACAGTGAGAACAATTAACCAACAGAATGGCTTGCCTCTAGAAGTTGAGGATGCTCCATCACTGGGACTAGGGGGGAAATGCTTTAAAAAGGTTTTTAAAGGTTCCGATGATCACGCAGCACAGCTGTGGAACATTAAAGCATTTTTTTTCTACTGTATCAGGCGAATAGGTACCAAAAAAAGCTTTAAAAAAGGTTTTTAAAAAAAGTTCTGACGATCACGTGGCATAGCTGATCGTCACAGCTGATCATCGGAACCTTTTTAAAAAACTTTTTAAAGCATTTTTACTACCTATTCGCCCAAACTAGTAGTAAAAAATGCTTTAATTTTTTTTAAAATATTCCAATAATCAGCTGTGACAATCAACTGTTCTGTGTGATCATCAGAACCTTTTAAAACTTTTTAAAACCATATTTTTACTACTGGTTTGGGCGAATAGGTAGTAAAAAATGCTTTAAAAGGTAAAAAAAGGTTCTGACGTTCAGTTGTGACAATCAGCTGCAACAATCAGCTGTGACGCGCAATCGTCGGAACCTTTTAAAAAAACTTTTTAAAGCATTTTTACTACCTATTCGCCCGAACCAGTAGTAATTTTTTTTAAATGTTCTGACAATCAGCTGTGACAATCAGCTGTTCTGCGTGATCATTGGAACCTTTTAAAACTTTTTAAAAGCATATTTTTACTACTGGTTCGGGCGAATAGGTAGTAAAAATGCTTTAAAAGGTTAAAAAAAGGTTCCAATGATCAGCTGTGACAAACAACTGTGACGCACGATCGTCGGAACCTTTTTAGAAAACTTTTTAAAGCACTTTTCTTACTATCAGTTCGGGTGAATAGGTAGTAAAAATGGTTTTTAAAGTTTTTAAAAATTCCAACGATCAGCTGTGCAACAATCAGCTGTGCTGTGCGATTAGTATTCGCTAAAAAGCAGGAAATCCTGCTTTCTAGCAAATCTAAATCATGCAGCACAGCTGTTCCCCCCTCCTGCTGTTCTACTTACCTTTGCAGACTCAGAAAAGGCTTCTTAAGCGCCTGCGGTGCGCATGTGCGCGAAGCAAACCAGTGGCAAGCTTCAGAGGATTTGACCCCTGTCTGAGACCTAGAATGACAATGTATTTTTGCTTTTTTGCATGTTTTGTGAATGTAGCATGAGACGTCGTGGAAGCACATGCTATGTTTACTTTGTACGCTGTTGTCACTCTGTGTAGGTACTAAGCGATCATATTGCATATAGATACGAAATCCTGGCTATAATTGGCAAAGGATCCTTTGGCCATGTTGTGAAGTGTTTGGACCACAAGACCGGTGAAAAAGTAGCAGTGAAAATAATAAGGAACAAAAAGAGGTAGGAACATCTGAATTCTTTTCGTTTTGGTTTACAGTTTGTCAAAATTTGTTGCAGCAATCACATCCAGAAAGCACACACGGGTAACTGACTCAGCAGGATTCATTAACTTCTCTTTATATATAATATAACACATGAAGAAAATATACAACAGCCAAAGAGAGCTTTTTCCAATGCGGTAGTAAATACAAGCAAAACACAAACAGAGGAGAGAACAGTTTCAGTTCAGAGCAGCAGACTAGTTTAGACTCAGAGCTACAGAGCTAAGCCACACCCAAGCTCCTTGCTGTCTGAATAAGGCCCCATTGGCTGACCTTGCTTCCACGTCTCTTCCAGTCTGAACTCTAATGCACTTTTTATTTATTAACAAAAATCAAGTACCGGAAACTAGTTGAATAGAGGATTGATTCCTAATTTGTTTTCGTTTAATTACGATTGATTATTTTTGGTGTGAGCTTTAATTTATAACCAGAAGATTAAAAAAAAATTGGCAGCAAATAAACCAAGAAACTTCCTAACCATGAAGACAATTAACCAGTGGAACAACTTGCCACCAGAAGTTGTGGGTGCTTCATCTGGAGGTTTTTAAGAAGAGATTGGATCGTCACCTGTCTGAAATGGTATAGGGCATGGGTGTCAGACTCACAGGGTCATGTTGCCATCACATGACATTTCACAACTTTTCCCCTTTCACAAAGCTGGTGGGGGGGCGTGTCCTGCATATGGCGCATATGGCCCGCAGGCCCCCAGTTTAACACCGATTAGGTATAGGGTTGGACTGGAAGACCTCCAAGGTCCCTTCCAGCTCTGTTTTGACCGATCGATTGAATTGTGCAGTTGCTAATTCCAGCTTTCCCACTTGAATTTCCTTGTTAGAAGATCACTGGAGAAGGTCACAAATGGTGATCACTTGAACCCAGGATCGTAATACAGGCCAGTTGTCCAATGCCCAAATTTTCAGCACATGTCTATGGGGATGGTGTGACAGTTGTAAGTAGGAGAATCAGCTGTAGTGATGGGTTCCGGGCGGTATGGCCCGGTACGGGCATACTGTTGGTAGCTGGGAGCAGCGGCCACCGTACCGGAACGGTGGCTCATTTGGCCCACCCGCCCATCTACACTCCTCACCACTTTTTGATGCAAATGGGTCAATTGCGCATGGGTCCACACTGTGTGGCACCTGCTCAAACTCCGCTGAGCAGCTGAGTGTCGCCGGGCGGTGGCGTGCAGATCCATACGCAGCATGCATGCCCGATGAGGACGCCCGGCTCCATTGCAGCATTCCGGTCGCAATGGGATCCGGAATCCACTACTGATCAGCTGTAAGTCCTTTTTTTTCCAGTGCTGTTGTAATTTCAAACATCACTAAATGAATGGTCGTAAGTCAAGGGCAACCTGTACGTTAAACTAGATTACGAGATCGAAATGACATTTGGTGTCATTTTCCCCTTTCTATCCAGATTCCACAGTCAGGCTTTGGTTGAAGTTGGCATCTTAAATTCGCTACGGCAAAAGGACCAAGATAATACATATAACGTCGTCCACATGAAAGAGTATTTTTGCTTCCGTAATCATTTCTGCATCTCCTTTGAATTATTAGGGTAAGGCACTGCTCTGCACCTCCAGTTAACCCTTTATGCAGTGGTTAAATGTGAATTTGCTGGATCTTATTTTCGCAATCTTAGCCGTCCTTAATCTTAACAGCTAGGTCGGACTGCATCGGCAGCGACACATGAGACAGCTTCGGTTTCAGCCTCCATGTGGCCCCTGGACTTACCTGACATCCAAAATGAGCCATGTGGAGACTCCTGGGAGGGGAGAGACGGGGTGGGTGGGGTGCAGTGGTGGGTTTCAAAAATTGTTCGAACCTACTCTGTGGGTGTGGCCTCATTTGTGGGAGTGGCTTGCCGCCCATGTGACCAGATGGGAGTGGCTTGCCGCCCATGTGACCGGATATGAAGATGCCGACGACACTTGTCAGAACCACCTTAAATTACCTCACACACAGCACTTGCCTGCATAAGAATATGAGGTAAACTTGTTTTTTAAAAGGTTTGCGTTAAAACAACTTCAACACACGCAATGTTCTGATTGCACCACAAATGCAGTAGTCATCCTTACCTTTCACAGAGGCACTGAGTTTTATAAATATGAGCATGATAGTGTAGAATAATCATATTCAAGGACCAGTGGTGGGTTTCAAAAAAATTTGGAACCTCTTCTGTAAGTGTGGCCTGCTTTCCGCGTCCACTGGTGGAACCTCTTCTAACCGGTTCGGTAGATTTGATGAACCGGTTCTACCGAATAGGTGCAAACTGGTAGGAACCCACCTCTGGTGGGGTGAGCCCATCCTTGCAACTACCGGTTCAGTGAACCAGATTAAAATTAACATCTGGTTCACCCAAACCAGTCCAAATTGTCTGAATCCCACCCCTGACCATAATCCTGATTCTATAGGCCAAAGGGGAAATGCAAATGTTATCTGAGCTAATCTTGTCAGCTTTGGCTCCTTGCCTGTTGGGTACTTATCTGGAGTTTCTGGTTGCTCTTTGCTTATGAAATAGAGTGGCCCAGTCTTTCTGAATGGATACGAAATCTCCATTCCTAAAGACTTCATGCTTTCTACTTGAGGCTGTTTTCCTATAGCGGGAAGATTGAGGATGCTTTCTGCCTTTAAGATGTCTCTCCTCTTTGTCTTCAGGGGAAATATTCTATTCTGCCCCTTTTGTAATGTTAAGAATAAAGAATATTTTATTCTGGGGCAGGGAGGGACTTCCTGCGATATCCTGACTGGTCTCAGAGACTTTGAACTGAATCACAGCTTTAAAATTTCAAATAATTGAATCTTGGCTGTTTCTGTGTAGCGGTCTCTCCATGTTGGTAAAAATGCCATTTCTCACCCCACAGTTTAAATTTATATGAATTAATCAAGAAAAATAATTTCCAAGGTTTTACTTTGGGATTGATTCGCCGTTTCACCCACTGCATCTTAAGATGTTTGCAACTCTTATACACGGAAAAAATTATCCACTGTGATCTGAAGCCTGTAAGTACCATCTTGTCAGTACCGGTGAAGTTTTCAATCATTGTATGATGTTTGGGAATTTAAAACGTTTTGGTGTTAAGGAAGCGCTTTTCAGAACAGATAGGAATTCTAATTTCATTAGGCATTGTCAATGCTTTGGATATGAATAATGAACTTAAAGCGCAAGATAAATTATTTATTTTTCTAGTGCCAGTGCCTTGTATGTGTTATTTTTGTTGTGCAGTGGCTCAGGGGCTAAGATGCCGAGCTTGTCGATCAGAAAAGTCGGCAATTCGGTGGTTCGAATCCCTAGCGCCGCATAACGGCGTGTGAGCTCCCTTTACTTGTCCCAGCTTCTGCCTACCTAGCAGTTCGAAAGCATGTAAAAATGCAAGTAAAAAAATAGAGACCACCATTGCTGGGAAGGTAACAGCATTCCGTGCGCCTTCGGCATTTAATCATACCGGCCACATGACCATGGAGACGCTTTTGGACAGCACTGTCTCTTTGGCTTTGAAACTGAGATGAGCACCGCCCCCTAGAGCAGGGAACGACTAGCACATATATGTGAGGGGAACCTTTACCTTTACCTAAAGTTTACAAAACACATTATTATCACCTAGTTTGATAATGATAATGACTTACATCGCAATAGCACTTAGACTTATATACCGCTTCATGGTGCTTTGCAGCCTTCTCTAAGCGGTTTACAGAGTCGGCCTATTGCCCCCACCCCCCAACAATCTGGGTCCTCATTTTACCCACCTCCGAAGGACAGAAGGCTGAGCCAACTTTGAGCCTGGTGAGATTCGAACTGCTAAATTGCAGGCAGCCGGCGGTCAGCGGAAGCAGCCTGCAGTACTGCACCCTAACCACTGTGCCACCGAGGCTCATACACTGCACAATTCATAATTTTTTTTCTTTTTTAAAATATCCTTTATGTTGTCCTATGTCCTTTTGGGCATTAGGGGTTTTTCCGTGGACTGGTTTCACATGCCGCCTGCATCCCGCAGATGGGGCTTTACTGGTTTGCGTGGCCCGGTTTCTAGCATGCCACGGATTGGTGCCAGTCCACAAGCCAGGGTTTGGGGATGGTTATCCTGGAGTTTTCTATTGGTAGCCTATCAATCTTTGACTCTAGAAGGATAGAGTACATACCCACAACTGCTTAGGGATTTAATATTTATTACCGTATTTTCTGGTGAATAAGATGACTTTTTAACCACACACACCCCCAAATTTCAAAAATCGGGGGTCATCTTATACACCCCAAAACCAAAACAAAAGAAAAATCAACACCACCAAGCAAAAAGCCACACCGCCACCAGTGCAGATGCCAGCCTTTCAATCGATAACCTCGGCGCGCCTCGCCTCGGCACGTGGGCGGATGAGCACTGGGATGGCTTAGTAAGGTCTGGCTGGCGGTCTGGAGGATGGCGGCGCTGAGCTCAAACTACAAAAGCCCGGCAGCGCGTGGAGACCTTCAGCTGCCTTGCGGGCGCCTGAAAGTAGGGGGTCGTCTTATACGCCCGATCTCCGTATACGCTGGAAAATACAGTATATGTTTTTATTGAAAACACTAGAGAATTCCCGGAAGCCTGGCACTCTGACAAATTGGCCATCAACAGACACATAGACATAAACAGCAGTACCTACTGTGCAAAAGAGACAATCAACAAGCACAAAAGGGAACAAAAAGATCATACCACTTCCCAACTAGCAATCAACATCCAGATGAGAGTAAATTAATACCAAGATTAGTATCAACCAAGAAGGGGCTGGGGGAATACAGTACCCAGAGATAAGACTATGAGATAGGAAGCCCCATGTCACAAACTGTCATACAGATCCTCCAGGGGTGGGTTTCAACCAGTTCGCGGTGGTCCCTGCAAACCGGTTGGTCGCCGAACCCGGAAGTAAGTAACTTCCGGGAACGGCGAAGGGCGCGCCCGCCCGCCCACGGTCCTTACCCGGTTTTGACGAGTTCTGCGCTTCCACGCATGCGCAGGACGCATACAGCGCCTGCGCGATCGTCCAGGAGCAGCTGGAGTGTCGCGCAGACGCTAGTACGCATGCGTGCACCGGGCGCGTGCATGAGGAACCGGTTGGAACGGGGCGAGAAACCCACCCCTGAGATCCTCTCTCCAGTTATTATTTGGTGAGCTGAATAGGGGGGGAAAATGAAGATGTCAACAGTTTGTTAACCTGATAGATGAAATGTACTAATATTTTCTCCCTTGGTCTTATTCTTTTTTTTATATATATATTTAAAAAAATTATTTAGGAAAACATATTAATGAGCCAATCTTCAGCTGGACAAATTTCATTCAAAGTTATTGATTTTGGATCGAGCTGCTACGAACATCAAAGAGGTTTGCGGAGTCAAGTAGATACAATTTTTTCTTTCTTTCTTGATTTTAATACCTTGAATTGATTTCTTAAAAAATTATTCTATAGATGTAAAGGCGATGTTGTCTCACTTAAAATGTTGACAGGGTAATCCTGTAACATTTCCTTCTCTGGATCATTGTCTCGGAGCTCATATAAGGGAGTCTGCCCCCGAGCAGCTATTTTTCTCATGAATACAGGTAGTTCTGGACTTATGACCACGATGGTAAGTGAATACTACCCCGAGGAGGACGTTGTCCTTCTCAGGTTGTTTCCTGCAGGACAGGGATTCTGAAATTCACTTGGATACTGGTGGGATATTTGAAAGTTCTCTTCAGGTTCTTTCACCCAGAAAGATGATGCAGGAGAAGAGCAGGCTGAGCTGAGAGGCAGAGTTAAGGGTGCCATCAGCTTAGAGTCATTACGTTGCCGCAAACGTTCCATGCCCGATCCCTTCTGAATTCCCTTAACTCTTACCTAGAGCCAATTTAGTATTGAACTTCAGTTGACCAGGCTCTCGTTTTATCGGCTTGAGCAATCAATCCTCTGAACTGCAACTTGATGCATGTTCCCGATCCTTTGCACCTGGCATTAATTTAGTCAGTCGCAATTCAGAAGATGTATCGCTCAAGCCTCTACACAAGAATCTAGTTAACTAAAGTTCAGCACTAAACTGTTGCCAGATAAGGGTCAATGAGGTGTTGGATTTCGACCTTTTGTGGCAACGTAGAAATTCTAACTTGATGACATGCTTAACTCTGCCCCAGCTCTGCCTTCTCTTCTCTGACAGATATGTTCATAGGATGGGGCTTAGATCAGAGTTCCCCAACATTTTCAGCTTTGCGGACTAGCCGAGACGGGAGAGGGGGTGGTTCCATGTGAGTGGCGAGTAAGCTCGTGCAGCTTCATTTGTGTGGGCGGCGGGCACGCGGGCCTGTTCCTCATGCAAACGGAACATGTGCGCATGCGCTTGCCCGCTTTTTTGCGCAAGTGGGGATGTGTGCATGTCCACATCTGCCACTTCTGAACAGCTCGAGGCCCAGAGATAGGTCACGACCCGGGGAGTTGGGGATCTCCTGGCCTAGATCTTGGGGTTCATAGGATGGATCGGCTATTTCTAACAAGGTTGGAAATGTTTGGCGATTTTATGGCCTGTAAGCTGCTGGCCCTTCCAGCAACTGAATCGGAGGAGGAGGAGGAGGAGGAGGAGGAGGAGGAGGAGGAGGAGGAGGAGGAGGCGTGGGATTCAGGGTCACCATCAAGGCAACCTGAGAGCTCTTATGGGGAAGAGGGAATGGAATTGGCAGTGTGTGTGTGAGAGAGAGAGAGAGGCAGAGCGTGAGCCGTCCGTCAGCCCTCAGAGAGAGAGTCAACAGCCCCCAGGTCTGGAGGTGGCTGATGAGGAAGAGGAGGAACAGTTTTGTCCAGTGCCTGACGGGCGGATGCACAGAAGACAGAGGAGAGGAGAGCAGTGGAGATCTGTGGGCTGGTCCTTGGGACGGAAGAGACACCACTGTTTGCGAAGCCCCACTCTAGCTCTGGGGATAAAAGTCAGGGGGCGGAGATGAATAGATGTGGCAGAGGAGAGGAGAACAGTGGAAATCTATGGGCTGGTCCTTGAGATGGAAGAGCCACCGCTGCTAACAAAGCCCCACCTTAGCCCTGGGGATAAAAGTCAGGGGGCGGAGATGAATAGATATGGCAGACAACTATTCATCTGCCGGCCGGCCAGCCTTGTTAGTCTGCGGTGAGTGAGAAACTTTTTGCCGGGGCTGCCAAATCAATAAAGGAATTATTGATTTAAATATAGGCGGCTCGTCATGTTCGGGGAGCTGGATCAAAACTGACAAGCATCCTCCAAAGTAAATAAGGAGGATTGGGAAGTGGTCAGGACAGAGGTATGGACTCAGATGCAGGATGGGAGTGCAGGTTCGTGTTGCAGGAATCAGCCATGGAAGCCGCTGCTTCAAAATAACAAGCAGGACATTCGATCTATTGGCACAAATAGGGACTTACTGCGTAAAATCTTTCTGGAGGCGGAGAAAATGCTGGGGAGGGGGGGGAATCATTTGTGGTGGTGGCTGAGCTACCCTCTCTCACCATTTTTTCCTCCGATGTCCATTCTCCCTTTCTTGTTTGCTTTAGTGTACACTTATGTGCAAAGCCGGTTTTATCGTTCTCCAGAAGTTATCCTGGGCCATCCGTATACAACCTCAATCGATATGTGGAGCTTGGGTTGCATCATGGTCGAACTCTACACGGGGTACCCCCTTTTCCCGGGGGAAAATGAAGTGGAGCAGCTTGCCTGCATTATGGAGGTACCTTCTGTTACATCACTTAACGAGGTTGGTAAAATGAGGACCAAGATTGTTGGGGGGGGGGCAGTGTGCCGACTCTGTAAATCACTTAAAGCAGGGGTCAGCAAACTGCGGCTCTGGAGCCGCATGTGGCTCTTTCCTCCCTCTGCTGCGGCTCCATCACTGGTTGGCGCTACAACTTTGAGAAGAGCTTCCGGGGGGGGAGGGAAGAGAAGCACAGTGCGCCAGGAGAAGACTCTATGGCAAGGGGATGGTTTCCCAGTTGTCTCCACAATTGATAAGGCTTTCGGTTATGACAGGTGGAGGAAAAAGTACGGCACACTAGGAGGAGACTCTATGGTGGGGGAACAGAACTTCCGGTCAGCTCCAGAATTAAACAGGGGGCTTCTGGTTAGGACCTTTGTGGCTCCCGATGTTTTCTTTTCTGTGGGAAACGGGTCCAAATGGTTCTTGGAATATTTAAGTTTGCCGACCCCTGACTTAGAGGACTATAAAGCACTATGAAGCAATATATAAGACTAAGTGCTATTGCGATGTAAGTCGTGCTTAGACAGGCTGACTCTGCCCACTGCCAGCAGTTCGACTCTGACCGGCTCAAGGTTCATTCAGCCTTCTATCCTTCCAAGGTCAGTAAAATGAGGACCCGCATTGTTGGGGGCAAGATACCGGATCTATAAACCTCTTAGACAGGGCTGTAACTTAACTACTGCAGGGATTCACTTAACAACTGTGGCAAGAAAGGTCGTAAAATGGGGCAAAACTCCCTTAACAAATGACCCACTTAGCAGCATAAATTTTGAGGTCAATTCTGGTCGTAAGTCGAGGACCACCTGTAATTCTAAACCTGAAAGATTTAGTACAAAGCCCTCAAATAGTTGGTTGAGCTTTTGTCTTTAATTCCCTTTTGGTTGTGATGTCAGAGCTCATCATATCTAAACATTTGGTTAATGTCTCTGTATCCTCCTACATTGAGATTTCTGTCTGAAATCTTCTCTTGTATACATTCCTGAGCTTACCATAGTTAAGATACCTCTCCCGTAACGGGGAAGCCAAACATAACTTTTAGGAGACCCTGATGTGGATGGAGTTTGAATTGCTATAGAACCACGACGGCGAACTATGGCACGCGTGGCATGTTTAGCCCTCTCTGCAGACCCGTGAGCCGTTGCCCAGGTCAGCTCCACTGCGCATGCGTGCATGCCCCCTGCCAGCCAGCTGATTTTTGGGGTCTCTTCTGTGGATGTAGGAGATGTGCACGCATAGGTGAGGTAGTGTGGGGGGGGTCGCATGACCATGCATGGGGGGGGTTGCACACACATGCGGAGGGATGCGGTACGCCCCCCGCCCCCCATTTTTGGTCCCAGAAAGCTTCAGGGAGGCCTGCTGGGCCCAAAATGGGGCGCGCGGGGGTCATGCACATACGCAGTGAATCATGGGGGGTGTCGCACGCATGCGTGGGGTGCTGGGGAGTGGGGGTGGTCATGCAGTCATGCGCAGGGCATGGGGTGCATTGCATTGTGGGTGTGGGCAAGTGACAGCCCGGGCGCGATTTCGGCACGTGAGGACAAAGAGGTTAGCCGTCAGTGCTATAGAATGAGGTCGAAGGTAAGACTAAGGTAGCATTTTTTGGCTTTCCTATCCTCGTTTGGGATGATGTATCTCCATCAAGCCTCCATCGTCTTTCGAAGAATGGCAGGGAGAAGCCATTAGCTCTTTCCACAGCCAGGGCTGGAAGCTTCCGAACAATTTCCTGCTCTGAACTGGGGGCTCAGGAACCTTTGCCCAAAGGCCCTGAGAGAACTGGAGCCGCAAAGGCAGTAACACCATATGTGTGTAGCGCGGGTGGTATTCACCTACCTTCCCTACCGGTTCGCAAATGTGAGCAGGCGCGTGCTTTGTCCGCGCATGTGCTTTGGCTGCAAAAAGTGCCTAAGTGGGATGGCACAGGGCCTGAGCTGGTGGACGGGGCTACCGGTGTTTTCCACTACTGGTTGGGGCAAACCGGTCCAAAGTGGCAGAATACCACCTCTGGTGTGTAGGAGATGGGCAGGCTGAACCTGTAGGTGGGGGGTCAAATGCGCCAGCAGTTTGGAATCGTTGCATTCCCACAAGGGACCGAAGTCCAACCGCCCATGAATTCCATTGACTTTTACCCAGTGCCAATTTAGCTTTGCCCGTTAATAGAACCAGATGCTTGTAGGAAGGTAGCATGGAATAAATCCGAAGGGCTTTGAATTAAACTCCTGTTGCCGGTTACTTGCGCCTGACCGGTTTTCTTGTACATCTTCCGGTGCTGTTCTCCTCGACCACGTAGTTTCGCCTGGATTTATAGTAGGGCAATATATCCCTTGTCATAATCTAGCACAGAGTTTAAGAGAGCAGCCTTAAATCCGGAGACTCACTCTGAGCCAAGTTGTGAAACCGTCACTCAATCCACTGCTCAGCTTTGGACTTCAACTAAATTAACTATTGATTGGTTTACAGAGAAACTGTAAACTTTCTTTTTTTTCCCCTCTCCCCTTCTCTCTCTCACTCTCTCCCTCTCTCTCTCTCCATCTTCCCCCCTCTCTCTGTCTCTCTCTCTCCATCTCTCTCTCTCTCTCTTTCTGTTTTTTCTTTCATTTTAAAGCTCTTAGGACTTCCACCATCTGACTTCATTCAAACTGCATCAAGAAAAAGAACATTCTTTGGTAAGCATTGATCATTACTGAGCAATTCACTTGAGCGGCTGTAATTATGATGGAAAAGTCTGTATGGTGATGACTGATTTATGCAGAATGTGGTTCTGATTTAAGCATTTATGCGCCTAATATTTCATAGGAGGATGAAATACCTCCCTTCACCACCACTTCATCACGGAAAAAGCCATGGTGATGGTTCACTGACAAAACCGCGAAGCCCTTATCCGCGACGACATAACCGCGGAGGGCAAATCCGCGCCTTCTGAAGCACTCAGCACCCTAACCCTAACCCTAACCCTAAACCTAAACCTAAACCTAACCCTAACCCTAACCCTAAACCAAACCCCTAAACCTAATCCTAACCCTTACCTTAATTTAAATCGGATTTCTGCCGCCATGCTGTTTTAAAGAGCCCTTCTGTCGCCGCGCTGTTGTTGCCGTGGTGATGACGTCGCGGTGATGACGTCGTGGCTTTTGTCGCCGCTATTTTGACGAGCGCGGTTTTGTCGGGCCACGGTGGTGATGCAGTGGTTGGAATACAATATTGCAGACTAGCTCTGCCCACAGCCACGAGTTCGATCATGACCAGTTCAAGGTTGACTCAACCTTCCGTCCTTCTGAGGTTGGTCAAATTAAAGTAGAATAGACGTGGCAAAAGGAACAGTTAGAAGCTTGCTTAAAGGGACAGGAAAATGTCATCAGCCTTCAACTACAAAATGTTCCAGTAAATGTCCCTATGTCAAAAGTCCAACCGACCGACAGGTCAGTTAAAGTTCACATAAAGACACGTAGTCAGTACCTATGGCCCAAGACAAAAGGAGAAGTAAGACCCCATCTACTTATAAGGCTCTCCCCCCCAAAATGAGCTAAGTATTTCTGTGTTGCGATGCTTTTGAGAATGTATAAGAACGCGTGCTTCGATAATGAAGGTTGTTCAGAACTTGCAAGCTAGCCATGGGCTAGCTTTCTGAACCTGGCTGCCAAGTAAACTCCTCATGTATCCTGAGAAGTCTAAAGCCTGTCATTTTCTGCAACAATTCGAGACCCCAGATTGTTGGTGACAATACGCTGACTCTGTAAATCGCTTAGCAGTGTGAAGCCGTATATAAGTCTTAAGGGCTGGTGCTATAAATATATGATATATAAAATATATAAATTATAAGAGCCATGGTTGCACAGTGGTTAGAATGCAGTATTGTAT
This sequence comes from Thamnophis elegans, assembly GCF_009769535.1. Classification (NCBI taxonomy): domain Eukaryota; kingdom Metazoa; phylum Chordata; class Lepidosauria; order Squamata; family Natricidae; genus Thamnophis; species Thamnophis elegans. The sequence continues at coordinate 77,393,070 of NC_045547.1, forward strand.
TGTATTGTATTTATTTGTCTTGTATGCCGCCCACTCCCGAAGGACTCCGGGAGGCTCACAATAAACAAGGGAAGGGGGAAGACTAGACAAAGACAACACTTTAAAAACAAAACCACAACATTCACAATTTCCGCGGGGCTGGATGTTTCACAGGCCCCCCGGCCTGCTGGAGCAGCCAGGACTTGGTGGCATTGCGGAAAGCCGGGAGGGTCGTAAGGGTCCGGATCTCGACAGGGAGCTCGTTCCAGAGGGCCGGAGCTGCAACAGAGAAGGCTCTCCCCCGGGGGGTCGCCAGCCGACATTGGCTGGCGGATGGAATCCGGAGAAGACCTAACCTATTGCAGGCTAACTCTACCTACAGCCATGAGTTCGATCCTGACCGGCTCAAGGTTGAATCAGCCTTCCGTCCTTCGGAGGTCGGTCAAATGAGGCCCCAGATTATTGAGGACAATAGGCTGACTCTGTAAATCGCTTAGCATTGTGAAGCAGTATATAAGTCTTAAGGGTTGGTGCTATAAATATAATATAAGATATATAAATTATATAAATTATCAGAGCCATGGTTGAACAGTGGTTAGAATGCAGTATTGCAGGCTAACTCTGCCCACTGCCAGGCGTTCGAGCCGGATTGTGCTGACTGTTGCCTCAGCCTTTGTGAGGTAAAATGAAGACTCAAATAGTTGGGGGCAATTAGCTGACTCTGTAAACCGCCTGTAAAGCACTGTGAAGCGGTATATAAGTCTTAAGTGCTGGTGCTATTTTACACAAATGTGCTATCTTGTTCACGTATCACTGTCAACAAAGTGAAGTACGACAGAGGCACTGAACAATGCTGTTTGAGCTGGCACCAGCCAAAAGTCCCTGATTTGGACCCAAGGCAGAAAAATTTGGGTGGATGCTGCCATGAGAGATATTGTGTTAATAGGGGGGGGGGGGGATCTGAAGCCCCTTTTGAATGTAGCATGCGCTGTGTAAAAATTGGTACCCACCCCAATGCCTACAGCAAATTAATTTTGCAATTAAGAATTCCTACTTGGCTGCCTGGCCATTAAAATGAAACTTCTAGCAATTGCAGACAAACAAATAATATTCAAGACTGCGACATTTGCTCTGTCGGAATCGGTGAAATTTTCTTCTTTGTTGACTGACAGTTTGTGCGAACGTCCCTCAGTTTCACAATCTCAGCCGAACGTGGAAACGTACCCACCGTTGTAATATCGGTTTTCCTCTTTTTCTAGATTCCAACGGGGCTCCGAAAAGCATCACAAACACTCGAGGGAAAATAAGGAACCCAAATTCCAAAGATCTAAGCATTGTCTTGAAAATGCAACATGGCTCCTTTCTGGATTTTCTCAAGAAGTGCCTCGTGTGAGACTTTAAAAAAAAAGAAACGATTACTTTGCTAAATCCTGCTTTTATTTTCCTATGCTTTTAAAAAAGAAATACTGTATTTTTCGGAGTATAAGACACACCGACCTTTTGGGGGGGAGAAAAAACAAGAACTAAAATCTGCCTTTGCCTCCCAGGATCCATCCGGTATTCATATGGCCCATTCACTGCAGCCCCGTTTTACACCACCCATTTGCGGCCCTTCAGTGTGGTCCATTCACTGCCTACTATTTGCCGCGGCCTGTTTGGTGCCGCCCATTCGCCACCACCGATCTCCACTGCTGGAACTGGCTGAAAATGAAATGCCCGGAGGCCAAAAACGGGGCGTGCGGCAGCAGAAAATGTGACGCGTGGTGGCTGAAAACGGACAAAGGGTGGGGGGCAGGAGTGGATTCCTACCAGTTCAGATCAGTTTGGACCGGTTCGGCTGAATAGGCAGTAACTTGGCCTGCCACACCCCTGAACTGGTTCTCTTGGTGGCGCCTATGGTGGCGCCATCTTGTTTTTGGCTTCTGCGCATGCGCAGAAGCATTTTTTAGTACTGTGCATGCGCTTGTAGCGCACAACAAGCATGCATGCACGCACAGTGCATCCCTGAGTCAACCAGCAGTAGCAGCAGCCGGAACCCACCCCTAGTGGGGGATGGCCGGTGGGCAGGGTTTTGGCAACATTCAGTGTATAAGACTCATCACAATTTTCAATCACTTTTAGGGGTGGAGGGGAAGTCTGTCTTATACTCCGAAAAGTACGGGAACTGTGGAGAAACAGAGAATTGTAGAGAAGTTATTTTTGGATAGCTTAATTCCCCATGTGGTCAATTATCTCTGAAAAAAATTTTTTAGGAAGATTCTAAGAGACTGATTTTCACATTGCAATTGATGAGTGATTGGAAAGTGTATTAAATAGTCTTTCGTTCTTTGTTAATAAATCTTTCCTGCTTGTGGATTTTGAAGAATTTTCTTGGACTATGCCATGTTCTCACATGATCATGGATGTTTGCAGTGACCACAATTATAACAAAATAAGCCAGGAGGTCTGGCTAGGACCTTGCTTAAAGCAAAGTGTATCCTTAGATATTTCCAAATGTTATGCAGGGGCTCTGCTGTTAAGATTAGCCATGCGTAAGCCGCCGCTGTAACTTCATTGTGAATCAAGCTCACAAAAGAGTTGTAAAATGAGGAGATGAAAGCGAACTGGCTGAAACACACAAATGGCAAAAGTTTTTTTTTATAAGTTTGAGACCCGAACACGCAGGACAGGATGAGCTCCCATCCTTGTTCCAGCTCCTGCCAAGGTAGCAGTTTGAAAGCATGGAAATGCGAGTAGATAAATAGGTACCACTTTGGTGGAAGGTAACAGCGTTCCGTGATGTCATGCTGGTCATATGACTGAGGGAATATCTTCGGTCAGTGCTGGCTCAATGCCCCCCCCCCTAGAGTTGACAACAACTAGTAGAGTAAAGCCCGCTGTGAGTCTTTTATTTTTTAGCTTTTTAAGCTCTACCTCTTCTTTTTAGTACAACTATTCATTTAGTGAGCATTCCAGATTACCGTATTTTTCAGAGTATAAAATGCACCTTCCCCCCACCTCTAAAAGAGCGTGGAAATGTTGGCGCATCTTATACATCGAATACAGCCATTTTTGGCCTCCCGAAGCCCCGCCCCTGCATCCTATTTTTGCAAAAACAGGCCGTTTTTCATAAAAACTGAGGCGTTTTTCCCTTCCCCCAGCCCCCAGCACCACTCTGCAGGCTTCAGCAGAGCTGGGGGGAGGCAAAAACGCCTCAGTTATTGCGAAAAAAGGTCTGTTTTTCGCAAAAATGAGGGCTTTTTGTCTTCCCTCAGTCCTGCTGAAGCCTGCAGAGTGCTCCTGGGGACCGGGGAGGACAGTAACTTTTTTTTCTTACTTACCTCTTCGAAATCTTGGTGTGTCTTATACACCGGTGCATCTTATAGTGCGAAAAACACGGTACATCGCTAGGAAAAGTGACAAGACCGTTCCTTACACTTATAACAGCATCCCCACGGTAATGCGATCACAACCTGGGTGCTTAGCAACAAACATATATTTATGAGGGGTTGCAGCATCCTGAAATGGGCTGAAAGAGCCACATGCGGCTCCGGAGCTGCAGATTGCCCACCCCTGGTATAGCCGTAATCTTTTTTTAAAATTATTATTATCCTCTTTTCATATCAAGGTGGAAACCTTCTTTGCGCATGATTCCGGAAGAGGCCATTCACCACCCTTGGATGGAGGAACCGTGGCCCCCCCGACTTAAGCAGAAGCCCAAGACAGCTACGAAGCCGAGCGAGATGACATTTTACACCCTGGAGAAGAAAAAGGAAAACGCTCATAAAAATGCACAGATAGAAAAAGAAGGTTGCTTAATTTTAATTCCTTTAAAAATAAGAATAATAATCAAAGCCCTACAGGTACTCCTCGACTTACAACCATTCATTTGGCAACCGTACAAAGTTAGGATAGTGCTAAAAAGGGGGTGGACTGAGAACCGGTCCTCACACAACTGTCTCCATTGGCTCAATATTTAGGCACTTGGCAACGACACATGTCTTTCACAACTGCTACAGCATTCCGGGGTCCCATAATCCTTTGTCTGGGGTGGTGTAGGGTTTCCTGGGGTTGGACTAGAAGACCTCCAAGGTCCCTTCCACCTCTGTTATTCTATTCTAATAATCTTCACTTCCCAGTGGACTTCTGACAAGCTAAATCAATAGGGGAAGTTGGATTCGCTTTATGACCATGTGATTCGCTGAACGACTGCGGCCAAAGTCATAAAATTTGGCGTGACTCGCTTAGGAGCTGCGACGTGGCATTCGTTAGAATTGCAATACAGGTAGCCCTCGGCTTATCACAGTTTATTTAGTGACCGAATTTACACCATAGCTAAAAACCGTGACTGATGACCATTTTTCACACTTACGACTTTTGCGGGATCCCCGTGATGATGTGATCCAAACTCCGAAATCTTGGCAACTGGCTCATAGTTATGACGGTTGCAGTTGTGTGGGTCACGGGAATGTCCTTTTTGCGACTTTCTCACAAACAAAATCAACGGGGGGGGGGGAGCCAGATTTACTTAACGACCAGACTACCAACTCATCCACTGCAGTCATTCATGTAAACGAATGAGGCGAAACTCCCTTAAAAATGCCTCGCTTAACAACAGAACTTTGGGGCTCTATTGTGGTCGTAAGTTGAGGACTACCCGTATAAAGAATTTCTTTTCCTGACAATGCGTAGAGCAGCGGCACAATCGGTGGGTTTTTCTGTTTTTTTTTAGTTTTTAAGAAGCAGCCTTTGGGGTGTGATTTAATTGATTATTTTTATTTTTTGCACATTGCAGAGGGCTGGACTAGATGATCCCTTTGGTTCCCTCCAGCTCCACAGTTTTGGGATTCTATGGCTTATCTCTGTCAAGCAGGGTGACAGGAAGCATAGCAGGTAGCCTTCGTTAGATTTAAAAACAACCAAACCATCATCTTTCATCGTCTTGTGATTGGGCAGGCTGGTGCCAATAAAACAACAACAACAACACAATATTACAGGTAGTCCTCGACTTATGACCATTCATTTAGTGACCATTTTACACACTGCAGCATCCCCATTGGTTTACAGACCCTGCATTCACTTAACAACCAGGATGATTGTCTCCGGATACGCTTCAAAGTGCTAGTCGTAACTTATAAAGCCCTTCATGGTATTGGACCTGGGTACTTGAGAGACCGCCTGCTGCCAATTACCTCCCAAAGACCCGTCAGATCTCACAGGGTCGGCCTCCTCTGGGTTCCGTCCACCAGCCAATGCCATCTGGCTACTACCCAGGGGAGGGCCTTCTCTGTAGCAGCTCCGGCCCTTTGGAATGAACTCCCTGCGGAGATCTGGACCCTCACCTCTCTCCAGGCCTTCCGGAAAGCCGTCAAAACCTGGCTGTGCCGGCAGGCCTGGGGTTGATGAGTTCCCCTCCCCTCTCGACTTGTATGGCTGTGTGATTTTCGTGTATTTTAATTATGTGTACTGTTGTTTATGTTCCCTTTCCCCTTTGAGTTGTTCGCCACCCTGAGTCCCTCCTGGAGAAGGGCGGCATACAAATAAACCAAATACAATACAATACAATACTTAACAACCGTGGGGGAGAGGAGAGGGAATCATAAAATCAGGCCCTGCTCACTTAACAACTACCTTGCTTAACAGTGGAAGTTGTCCGCTCAATTGTAGCCTTTAAGTCGAGGATTATCTGAATGCTTGGATAGCGGCTAATGCACAAGTCCATTCGCTCCTCTCTGGTTTTAGTCTTCAAGCACAGCAATAATATTTTGGGTTCTTCCCCGCTTCGCAGATGACGTCGCTCGGCAGCAGTCCAGCACAGAAGTAAAATCCGACCCGCCTGAAAAGTTACCTGCTTCGCATCCAAAGCTTTCTCCCGTTGCGTTGTCGGAAGAAATAAATAAAGAGGAAAACCGGAACTCAGCTAAACAAGACACTCCCGCGAAGGAAGGAGAATCTCCAATGGAGAAAGTGGCCAAAAAAGAACACAGGCCGGGGAAAACCTTGCGGAAAAATGCGAGCATCTTACCACCCATTAAGTACAAGCAGTGATTGGGCCTTTCTTTCCGCGCAGTGTCTCGATAAATATTTTGCTCTAACGTGTTGAAGAACGGAAATTTAACGCATCTCTCTCTTCTCTCTCTCTCTCTAACCGTGGTCTGTGCGTTTTTATTGGAGGAGGTTGGGCCGTAGATAGGACTACACCTCCCAGTCTCCCGGTTTCCAATAAACTGAATTCACATGTGCCGGATGTCGAATCATGGACTCGTAAGAAACTGGTCAGGCTCCAAAAAAAAAAAAGGAAGGAAAGAAAGAAAGAATCATGCTATGAAATATAGTAATTTGTTTATTCAAGCAATAAATCGTGGTTTATTCATTAAAGCGAGCTGAACATTTATCAGGGAACTAAAACGGCATGAATAGATCTGTAGGTGAATAGATTTAAGGTTTCATAAACACGAAGAAGAAATAACGCTACAAATTCAAGGTAAATATCATCTGTAAGATGGTTTAACTAGAAAACAAAAACAACATTTCAAGCAAAATAATGTGCCAGGCTGGTATTTTTTTGCAAAGGAATCCCATATAAAGCCTAAGGATTAGGACGTATCTAAAGGAATGGTGTGGTGGCCTATGGGCACAATAAGAATATATCTGCAGAACAAAACTCCGTTTTGGCGACAGGAAGGGAATCCAGCCATTAAAACCACTCTGCAAGGGATTACGGGGTTGTTAAAAGGAGATGATGCTTAGGACATAGCTAAGAAAAGATGAACGAAAAGAAGGTTCAGGGCTGGAGAGCCAACTTGTCAGAAATGGTATAGGGGGTTTGAGAAGAGGGTTGGACTAGATGACCTACAAGGTCCCTTCCAACTCGGTATTTCTGTAATAAGGATGTCCCAAAAGCATATCATGAGAAAGGCGGGGCTAGATGAATCCAAAGTTGGAATTAAGATTGCTGGGAGAAATATCAACAACCTCAGATAGGCAGATGACACCACTATAATGGCAGAAAGAGAAGAGGAACTAAAGAGCCTCTTGATGTGGGTGAACGGGGAGAGTGCAAAAGTTGGCTTGAAACTCAACAGTAAGATAACTAAGATCATGGCATCCGGCCCTCTCAATTCCTGTCAAACAGATGGGGAAGAAATGGAGGTAGTGACAGATTTTATTTTCCTGGGCTCCAAGTTCACCGCAGATGGGACTGCAGCCAAGAAATTAAAAGACGTTTGCTCCTGGGGATGAAAGCTATGGCAAATCTAGACAGCATCCTAAAAAGCAGAGACATCACCCTGCCAACAAAAGTGTGTAGAGTCTAAATGGCTGAAATATCTGCGTATCTCAAGGACCCTTCAAATGAGAGATATAAACTGGAGTGGAGAAGATGGATTGACTATACTCAAAATAAATATGGGACTAAGAAATTCCAGATAGCTTATGACTGAAGAAACAAGGAATGATATAAGTTGTTTAGAGCAAGCCTAGCAAGGAGGAGTTAAAGCTCAAATGAAAGATGATATTAACTTTTTAAAAAAGTTTATTTTAGAATGTTTTTGTTAAAGATTTATACCCTGTATTGGTTCTGAGAAGTCGGGGGGGGGGGAGGCTGGGGGGGAGGGTTGGGGGGGGAGGGAAGTAAATATCTGTAAAAGTGTTTTGTTTTTTTCAAAATTTTCATTTAAAAAAAGTGTATATAGTCATGGCTACAGTTTCCCAGCTGCAATGGATGGCTGTGAAAGTTGGACCATAAGAAAGGCTGAGTGCCAAAGAATGGAGGCCTTTGAACTGTGGTGCTGGAGAAGACTCCTGTGAGTCCCTTGGACAGTCAGATGATCCAACCGGTCAGTCCTAGAGGAGATCAACCCTGGCTGCTCTTTAGAAGCTCAGATCCTGAAGAGGAAACTCAAGAGCTTTGGCCATCTAAGGAGAAGGAAGGACTCCCTGGAGAAGAGCCTCATGCTGGGAACGATGGAGGGCAAAAGAAGAAGGGGACGACAGAGAAGGAGGTGGCTGGATGGAGTCACCAAGGCAGTCAGAGTGAGCATAAATGGACTCCAGAGGATGGTAGAGGACAGGAAGGCCTGGAGGAACATTCTCCATGGGGTCGCGATGGGTCAGACACGACTTTGCAACTGACAACAGCAACAAATGCAATAGCGATAGGGTTAAGAGTTAGGGCTTGAGAAAAAAAAATACGTGGATGGAATTTGCAGATATTAGATTTGTGGTGACACCCGAAAAAGACTTCTCAAAGAGGCTAATTGATTTTTATGAGCGTTCAGAAGAAACAGGAAAAGGAGCACAGGGGCTCCAGTGGTTGGAATGCTGGGCAGGAGAGTAGCGGTCAAAAACATAGAATAACAGAGTTGGAAGGGACCTCGGAGGTTCTCTAGTCCAACCCCTGCTTAGACAGTAGATCCTATACCATTTCGGACAAGTGGCGGTCCAGTCTCTTCTTGAAAACTTCGAGTAATGCAGCACAACCCACAACTTCTGAAGGCAAGTCATTCCGTCGATTGATTGTTCTGGCAGTTAGGAAATTCATCCTTAGTTCTGGGTTGGATCTCTTCTTGGTAAGTTTCCATCTGTTGCTTTTTCTCCTGCCTTCAGATGCTTTGGAGAATAGGCTTCTCTGTAGCAACTCCTCCAAATATTGGAAGACTGCTATCATGTCACCCTAATCGTTCTCTTCATTAGACTATACATGCCTGGTTCCCTCATTCATCGTATGATTAGCCTCCAAACCCTGATCATCTTTGTGTTGTGGCCCGCCAGTGCAGCTGGCAGCAGAGTCGGACAGTGAAGAGGTTGGGGAGGAAGATGGGCCAGTCTTGTAGGTTGGGGAAGGCTCGGACAAGGGCTCTGCGTCGGAGGCAGAGATGGGACCAAGGCCGCCTGGCAGTTCTCAGCTGCCTTCGGAGCTGGACAGCAGTGAGGCAGAGGAACAGCTGGAGCCTGTTCCCAGTGTGCCCATGCGCAGAGCTGCCAGGAGAAAAGAACAGCTCAGAAATCAGGGTCGACTTGGGAGTAAAGCCACAGGTGGACAAAGAATAGCCCCTCTCAAGAGGAGCGAGAGGGGAGGGGGCTTTTGCAGGAAGCAATTTGTTTAGTTCGTTTCAGGAGTGTGAAGATCTGTCCATGAATCACCGAGACTCTGGGCCAAATCTTTCCTTCCACAGCATTACGTTGGGACAATATTGACATGGCAGATTTCCAAGCTAGAGAAGGTCTGTGGTCATAACTTCACCTTTGAAGGACTGTTTACCAGGCCTTGGCTGAATGTGAATGAGAGGAATTCACATTCGTTTAATAAAAGGGGTTTTGTCGGGACCAGGAATCTCCTTCGTGCTTTTTGGAGAAGCTTCGGCCAGAAAACTTTTTTTAAAATTTTTTATTTCTCATATATACATTCACAAATATATGATCTCATAACTGTTATTAATAATATGTACTTGTAACAATTTTTCTCCCCTACAGTTGACAATATACTTGAATCCATCTTATCTTACAACAATCCTACTTCTTCTTCCTTCCTTCCCTCCTTCCTTCCCTTCCCCCTTCCCTCCCTCCTTTCTTCTCTCCTTCTCTCCTTCCTTCCCTCCTTCCTTCCCTCCCTCCTTCCCCCATCCCTCCCTCCTTTCTTCTCTCCTTCCCTCCTTTCTTCCCTCCTTTCTTCTCTCCTTCTCTCCTTCCTTCCCTCCTTCCTTCCCTCCTTTCTTCTCTCCTTCTCTCCTTCCTTCCCTCCTTCCTTCCCTCCCTCCTTCCCCCTTCCCTCCCTCCTTTCTTCTCTCCTTCTCTCCTTCCCTCCTTCCTTCCCTCCCTCCTTCCCCCTTCCCTCCCTCCTTTCTTCTCTCCTTCTCTCCTTCCTTCCCTCCTTCCTTCCCTCCCTCCTTCCCCCTTCCCTCCTTCCTTTCTTCTCTCCTTCTCTCCTTCCCTCCTTCCTTCCCTCCTTCCTTCCCTCCTTCCTTCCCTCCTTTCCTCTCTCCTTCTCTCCTTCCTTCCCTCCTTCCTTCCCTCCTTGCTTCCCTCCCTCCTTCCTTCCCTCCTTCCCTCCCCCTTTCTTCTCTCCTTCCTTCCTTCCTCCTCTCCTTTCCCTTCTCTCCTTCCCCTTCCTCTCCTCTACCCTTCCCCTCTTTTTCCCTTTCCTCCCCTCTCCTACTCTTACATTCCCTCCAATTCTTCCTCTGCTTTTCCCTCTCTCCTATTCCTCTCCTTTCTCCACACCTTCCTATCTTTCCTTCTACTCCTCCCTCCATCCACTCTATCCATTGTTGTGTTTACATATTTTCCTCTTCAGGGGGTGACCTGATTCTTTTTTTTTTCCTAATTGAAAGTTATAAAAAAAAGGCAAGATTTACAAAATACAAGTACAAAAAGAGATAAAGCTCTTTACATATTTACAGCGCAGACGGCGCTGTTCAGAAAACTTTGTTGCTCTTTTCTGCACTCTTTCCGAGTCTCAACTTTTTTGTATCGTGGTAACTAAAATTGGACATGGTATTCCAGTGCAGCATAAAGTGGTACTAAACAGCCGTGCTGCCACAGTGGTTAGAATGCAGTACTGCGGGACTACTTCTGCTGACTACCAGCTGCCAGAAGTTCAGCCGTTCGATTCTCACCAAGCTCAAGATTGACTCAGCCTTCCATCCTTCCGAAGTCAGTAAAATGAAGACCCAGATTGTTGGGGGGCCATAGGAGGTTTACAAACCGCTGAGAAAAGTTATTGCTACTATCAGTTTACATGATCTTGAAGTTATCCCACTGCTGGCTCATCCCGTGTTTCCCTGAAAGAAAGACCTACCAGAAACTTAAGCGGCAGCATGATTTTTCGGGGTGCTCATAAAATAAGCCCTACCCCCAAATTAAGCCCCGATTAAGATTGTCAGCCAGACAGATGCATTTACCATAATTCCCTGAAAATGAGACCTAACTGGAAAATAAGCCCTAATGCATCTTTTGGAGCTAAAAATTAATATCTGGTCTTATTTTAGAGTAAATACGGTACATAAGGGGTGATGTACTAGAATACCTAGATCCCTCTCACAGTTGAATCACATACCACCTATTCTATGCCTGTATATTTGTTTTTGTTGCCTGTGTATAAGTCTGGTCCCACTCTCCTTCCTGGATATCATAAGAGCAATTAAGACTTGCTGGAAAATCCAACTTTTTAGGGCGCGTCGGAAGGACCAGAGGTCGGGGATTATACGAAGCTCCGGGGGCAGCTCATTCCAGAGGGAAGGCACTCCCACAGAGAAGGCTCTCCCCCTGGGGGTCACTAGCCGACACTGTCTGGCCGATGGCACCCTGAGGAGGCCAACTCTGTGGGATCGCACTGGATGGTGGGAGGCTACCGGTGGCAGTAGGTGGTCTCGCAGGTACCCTGGGCCTAAGCCATGGAGCGCTGGTGGTCACAAGCCGAGAATTATCTGTAATAGGTGGCATGGCTGCAAGGCTAAAATGGCTGGGGTGCCACTGGAATGCCATCGGCATTGACAAAATCCCCAATCGGTCAATTGCGAAAGGCAGCTTTACTCGGAACAGCTTACATCCTGCGACCATCAAACCTCTACCTCTGCCTTATCTCAGGTCCCTAAGAAGGACAAAAATACCCAAATCCATTCTAAGCCACTGGGTGATTGTGCGACGAAACGCAATAGCAACAATAAAAATAATACTTTGCACTGACACTAAGTATTTCCTTCCTTTATTCATTTCACTGCTCAGCAGGGGTTGGGGGAAATCAGTAAAACTCATATCATCTTTGACCAATGAGTGCTGTATCGAGGAAAACTAACAGGGCAAGGAGAGGCCGAGACCGGAGAGATGCTGGGCTTACAGGTTCTGAAGCAGCCAATCCAGGACTGGCAACCGCACAAAATTGCCCAGGGCTTCTCCTAGCTGCCTTTCCTTCTCATACTTCAGCACAGATTGCATGACGTCTCCCACGCTGTAGTTTCTCTCCACAGCCACCGTGGAGAGTTGCTGGAGCTGCAGGAGAGGATTAGAGGAAGAGAGAAATGGTTGAACAGGTACAGTCTTTGACTCACAATCACAACTGAGCCCAACATTTCTGGGGTTAAGTGAGGCACTGCCGCGCCAGTGCCGGAAGGAGAAGTGAGCCGGTGGCTATGCGGGGTCTTGCTGGATGGGGCTGCTGGAGCTGTTGCCATGAGGTGAGGCAATTGTCGGGGTGTGGATGGCCTGGCTGTGGTGGCCCTGAGGTAAACTGGTGTGGGGTGCGTGAGGCGTCTAAAAATAAATAAGACACCCACTGAATATAAGCCCTAGAACTTATTTGTCGGGGTGTGGATGGCCTGGCTGTGGTGGCCCTGAGGTAAACTGGTGTGGGGCGTGTGAGGCATCTAAAAATAAATAAGACACCCACTGAATATAAGCCCTAGAACTTATTTGTCGGGGTGCGGATGGCCTGGCTGTGGTGGCCCTGAGGTAAACTGGTGTGGGGCGCGTGAGGCGTCTAAAAATAAATAAGACACCCACTGAAGATAAGCCTTAGCGCTTATTTTTGTGCCCAAAAGAAAATAAGACCGGGTCTTATTTTGGTAGAAACACGGTACTTCCTGTCAAGAATGATTTGCACTTTCATCTACATTTGTCTTCTGCTCGCATCTTGTCAATAATAAGGAGGGGGGGGTGGATGGAATGTAGGGGTGGGAGAATGGTATTCAAACATCCGTCGGCTTCTGTGAGACATTGCTGGCATCTTAAGGACACACCGAGCAGATGTCCTGGCATGGCGGGTTGTTTCCCATAACAAAATGAACAAAAGAGATTAGTGGACATTTTGAATCGTGGGTGGACGGTAGGGAAAGCGGGAGGATTAACTATGCTTGCTTTTGTGCGGGAAACGCAGAGCTGGTTCCGCTTTTTCTATGCCAATGTGGTTTATTCAATAAAGTTTTATACTCTCAGTAATGGAGTGGTGCGGTGGCCTAGAAGTGGAAGCTCTTGCCTCACAATCAGGAGGCTGTTAGTTCGATCGCAAGGTTAAGGCAGATATTTCTCTCTCTATGTCTGCTGAACCAAACTCCGCATTGGCAACAGGAAGGGCATCTGGCCATTAAAACACTCTGCTAGCTCGCCATTCAGTTGCCCAGACTCCACCCCGCAAGGGATTATGGGATCATTAAAAGATGATGATGAGATGCCTCTTGGAAAAATAATGTCCCAGGAGGTCCTTTTTCTAGATTCGCCAACTGGACAGTTGACGTATTTGCATGCTTTCATGGACTACTTGTCTATGATTATAAACAGGAACAGAAAAAGTGTTTCTGCTCCTTCAAACCTGACCAGAAACCCAACGCCATCCTAGTTTTAACTTCTCCTCACACGCTATTCCCCACACCCTCCCGGCGCGTCCAACTGTACCTTGTTCAGGGTTTCTTCGTCATCATCCATGAAGTACAACATTGGGACGTTCAACTGAGAGGCTGCCACCCATTGGAGAATGGCTTGGAGTTGCTTGTTGTGAATGCTTTCCGGAGCGCTCTGGTTAGCCACAACTACCTTACGTCCGGTAGGCGTGTCTTCTCCGGACTCTGCTCTGCTTTCCGGATTTCCCGAGCATTTTGAATAGAAACCTCCACTCATTTCCTCTCCATCTCCGAGTTCTCCAAGTCCCGACTCAGGATTGCTGTATTTGGCAATCATCAGACACAGCTTAGTGACGGTATCGACCAGTTTGTCAACGAAGGGGCCGCTCCCGCCTTCCTTCTTGGCATCGCACTGGTCCAGAATCATTTTGGTCAGTCCGGCTATAGCATCTTCATAAGAATGGTCCATATCGCAATGTCCCAAAGAACTTAGGCCTTCAGGAGCCTTGAAAGCATTCTGGATTGCTTCATCAGGCATCAGTGCCCCTGGATTTCCTCCTAATTTGTTGACGGTCTCATTGATGAGCTTCTGGATCAGCATTACGACCACGCTTGACATATCGTTCTCCGCGTTCATCCCAAGCTGCTCATCCTCACATTGCTTCAAAGTGTCGGACAGTTTTAAAGAGCCGAGGCCTTTATCTTGGGCCAAAAAGCCCAGGCCGCCACCTGCCTTGCTGGATCGGCCCCCTTCCACTCCATCCTTCATGGCGTTCTCCTGCTGCACCAGATGATATTGTATCAGCAACAACGCCGTCACAATCAGGTCTCTTGCCCAAGAATCAGTGGTAAGATTAGCAAGGTCTGGAATTTCTTGGGTTGGCATAGGCTTGGGGGGCATTGTGGTTGTTGTCCCTGTAGGGTCCTGATGTTGCTTCTGATGCCACATGTTGAGACCTTCTTTGATGATGTGATTGCCGACCGTTTCCGCACAGGTCATTTCCTTATCTTTCATGGTTTCTGATTTCGCCGCCGAGAACCTCATGTTCTGAGTCTTGGTGTCGGTGCCCCGGCCGGTTTTGATGGTAGCAAAGGCCATGCTCTGAGATTTGGCTTTCTCGCTGACCTGCTTTTGCACGATCAGAGCGTTGTGCAGGCGATTCAGCATGGCTTGGACGATCTCCGAGGCCTTTTGGCTGCCTTGCGTGAAGAGGCTTCGCTTCACGGCGGAAACAAAGTCAGAATCGGTCATGAGGGTCCCGGTGACATCATGTAAGTTCTTCATGCAGGAGTCAATCAGGTCGGACACCACCTCCTTGGAGTGTTTCAGCAGAACCTTCTTCAACACGGCGCATGCTATATTGGAATCGTTGACTTTGACTTTCATCGTCTTCATCACGGAGACCATCATGTCCGAAACCACATTGTTGGCATAAACCAGGATCCCTTTGCTCAGCGAGTTGTTGTATTCGTCAGGCCCAAAGCGTTTCCGATGGTGGAAGCCTTTGCCCTCGTCCCTTTGAGGCTCGCTTTTATTGGGCACTTCCGTGTTTTCCTCTTTGTAATAAATGGTGGTTTTCTTCTTGGTGGTGGGGCTTTCCTCGTAGCGGCACTCGCACATCTTGGTAGGGCTGTGCTTGGTATCCTCAGTCCCCACCCCAATGGAGCGGTGGCCGTGGTCCCCAGCAGCGGCAAACAGCGTGTTGTGTATGCAGGTGGGGTTGCTTTCCGAGCGGTCGTTCATCTCCTTGCGCGCCATGGCGATGGCAAGGTTGGAAAGCCTGTTGCAATAAAAAGAGACTTCATCCGGGTCGGGATTGGGGTTTGGCGAAGAGGAGCCTTCGCTTTCTTCATCCTTGGGTTCCTTCTGACAACCGGCCTTCATGCTTAAGTGGAAGTTGGGAGACCCCTTGTTGGAACTGACATTCAGACTGAATTCTTCATCGCAAGTATTGTAGGGTGCCGGAGAACGGACATTACGCTTGGGCAGGGTTTGACGTCCCTCGGACGGGTCCCTTGTCCTGGCCCTTCTGGCATTGTTACTGGCGTTCAACGCATCCGGGACACCAACATCAGGCTTCTCCAGATCTTGCCGGAGTCTGCTCAGGACCTTGAGGGGATCAGAGGAAGTTTGCTGGAAAAGCTTAGCAGAGTCAGTCTAAGAAATGGCATAAAGGACTTTTTTTTTTCATAACAAATCCCTCCCCATCATGTCATCCAGCACCAGTGGTGGGTTGCAGGCGGTACGCCCCGGTACAGGCGTACCGGAGCCTGCCCGGAGCACTGGGTACCCTTCCGGTATGGTGCTCCGGAGGGCCCACCCACCCAAGCTCCTTACCTGTCCTTTAAGCCTTTGGCACTTCCGTGCATGCGCATGGCGCATATGGCGCCTGCGTGATGCTCCGCCGAGCAGCTGGAGCGTCGCGGAGGCTTGCGGAGGCGTCCCAGGCAGGTACGATGCATGCACGCGCTGCACGCATCCACATGGGTGACCCTGGGCCCATTCCAACCGGTACGGTTGGAACGCGATTCAGAACCCACCACTGAGCGGCACCCAGTGTTTGATAGGTGGGAAGATGTCGCTTTGTCCAGGAAAATTAGCAGCTATCTTAAACTGCTGCCCTAAGTCGATACAGAATTGAATATACTGTACAAACAGAGGTACTCTAGGGAACACAATTGTTCCTTGACTTTGGACAGTGGGCAAGGAATGGCATCTTGAATACCGCCAATCAACAATGGTTTGGGCCAAGAAAGCTAGCACAAACTTGGAAAGTAGGGAAGGAAGGAAGCAGGGGTGAGCTGCTACAGGCTCGCTTGGGTTCAGGAGAACCTATAGCTAATGTTATGACCAGTTCGGAGAACCTCCAAATCCCACCCCTGGCTGGCCCCACCTACCCCACACCGCACCTCCCACTCCACGCCTCCCAGGAGTCTCCATGCCTGATTTGGATGTGAGGTAAATGTACGGCCTGTGCGGAGGCTCAGGGAGGTGGGAAAACGGGCCTCCTGGAAGTTCCGGAAGCCCGATGGAAGCAGTTTTCGCCCTCCTAGAGACTCAAGGAAAGCCTCTGGAGCCTGGGAAAGGCAAAAACACCCCCCCTCCATCGCCGCAGTGCAGGAGGCCAACTAGGCCACACCCACCATGGCCACACCTATCCAGCAACTGGGCAGAGAACCCATTGCTGAAATCTTTGAAGTCCATCCAAGGAAGGAAGGAAGGAAGGAAGGAAGGAAGGAAGGAAGGAAGGAAGGAAGGAAGGAAGGAAGGAAGGAAGGAAGGATTGATTGATAGAACTTAGACTTAAAGGAGAAGGAGACATTAAACCCAGGATGAATCAGATATCAAGACTTGAAATTTCAGATCCTGCTAACCCAAAATCGAAAACTCAGGGGAATCTGAGGTGAACAACAGGGAATTAAATCAATTATTTACAGTATGCCTAAAATGTTTTTCTTACCCAACAGAATGGAATAATAAAATGGAACAAAAAGGTGAAGATTAGGAACATGTAAGCACTGCTAATCATCCCTTAGCTGACTCTCTAATACCCAATTAAGGACAAAGTAAATTATTCTGCTCCCAAGTTGACTTGATATAGATTTTGTGGTGAGAGCTGCGACTTCATTGCTCAAGCTGATATGGAGGAGGAGAGGGAAGGGGGAAGAAGGAGGAAGAAGGAAAAGAAGAAGTAGAAGGAAGAGGAGGAGGAGGAAAAAGAAGAGGAGGAGGCAGCGAGGAGGAGAAGGAGAGGAGGGGGAGGAGGAGAGGAAGAACAGAAGGAGAAAGAGAGGATGTGGAGGAGGAGGAGAAAGAGGAAAGAAAGAAAGAAAGGAAGGAAGAAAGAAAGAAAGAAAGAGAGGAAGGAGGAGGAGGAGGAGGAGGAGGAGAAGAGGAGGAGGAGGAGGAAGAAGATGTGGAGGAGGAGGAGGAGGAGGAGGAGGAGGAGGAGGAGGAGGAGGAAGACAAAGACAGAAAAGACTGGCTATGTAATATCCTACTATAGAGAAATAACCCAAAACACATTTGAGAAACCTCTCCAGCTATAGCTCAGCACGATCAAAAAATGTCCTAGAAATATCTGATCATCACCAAGGTGATATTCCTCAAGCCAGTCTTCTCATCCCACCCCAAGGACCACAGAAGAGGTTTTTGGCCTTCACCTAAAAACAAGAGCTGGCGGTGAGGCAGGAAAATATTTATAAACAGAAAAGCTGCTATTCTGTGCAACATGCCAAGATAATCTTGTCAAATCCCAATGATGAAAACTGTGGCCAACCTAGTTGAGATTAAAAACCAAGCCCCAGATACATCATCTTTCACTTTAGACCAGGGGTGTCAAACTCAAGGCGCGGAGGCCGGATTCCGGGCCACGGGGTGCTTAGAACTGGCCGCCCTGGAAACAGCGAAGGACCGACCCGCGGTGCCTTTGCCGGTGAAAATGGAGCTCTGGAGGGCTGTGTGAGGCCCTCCTGCACTACATTTTCACTGGAAGAGAATTGCAGGAGGCTATCGCAGCCGAAAATGGGGCTCGCAAGGGCCATGGGCACCACTCCGTTTTCGCTTGCAGGAAGCTGTCGCAGCTGAAAACGGACCTCGGGAACCTGTTTTTGCTGGCCAAGCGCTCGGGTCACCACAGGCGCTCCCGACACGAGTGACGTCGAGGTGGCCATGCCCACCCTGGGCCCCTGAGGGCAAACACTACCCTGCTGTGGCCCTCAATAAAAAAAGAGTTTGACACCCCTGCTCTAGATCCTACTGACTGAAGAATTTATTTGTAGCCAGCGGAAGGAGCTCGGATGGCTTCCTGGACCTCCATATCTGTTGTGCCACCACAACAGATGTCTCCTTACCGTCCAGTTCTGTTGCTCCTTCTCCTCCTCTTTCTCCTCACCGGGTGTGTAACGCTCGACTTTACACAATCCACTCTGACTCTGTAACCAGTCAATGTTCTCTGACATCTGAGAGGAGAAGAAATTACAGCTAAAGGTGGAGATTGGACGTTTTACCTTGATGGTGTCGAGCCAGAAACCTTCTTTTCCCCCGCTGGATTTTTTTTTTTTCAAACACAAAAATAAATATTGAAGAAAAAACTCGAAGAATTGGAGGGGAAAAAATAAAAACAGCTCCGCCACTTACCAGTTTTTTACGGCCACGAGTGGGACTCCCAGTGTCTTCTGTTTCTGCAAGACCACAGAAGGTGGTACAGCATTAGCAAAGAAAGTCAACCTTTGGGTAAGCTCACATCATATAGATGTTTCCTATGTGTTTCCTTTTCTGCTGCCACCAAATGTGAGTTAGCTGAGCTGCCTTTGGGGTTTCCTCCACTGTGAAACCAGGAAATATTCAGGGTTTTTGTCCCAAAGGCCCTTTCTCAAGAGATAAATGGACTTTCTTGTTTTTCTTTGAGGAGGTTTTGCTTCTCATCCAAGAAGCTTCTCCGGTTTTAACTTCTGACTTCTTCAGGAACTGAGGAAGCTTCTTGTGATGAGAAGCGAAACCTCCTCAAAGAAAACCAAGAAAGTCCAGTTGCCTCTTGAGAAGCACCTTTGGGACATAACCTCTTGCGTGTTCTCCAGGAATTATCCAAGGAGGCCCCCACAGGTTCTGCTGTTTGTTTATTTGTGTCTGAAGCATCACAACTAAAACAAGGCCTACTACTGGTTTGTGACATGGAGGTAAAGGTAAAAGTATCCCTGTGGATTTTACTCCCCTAGCTGTTGCCGACTCATCTCTGTTTCAAGGCCATTGAGCCAGCGCTGTTGGAAGATATTTCCGTGGTCATGTGGCCAGCATGATGTCATGGAACGCTGTTACCTTCCCATTGAAGTGGTACCTAATTATCTACTCGCATTTGCATGCTTTTGAACTGCTAGGCTGGCAGGAGCTGAGGCAGGTAATGGGGCTCAATCTGTCACATGGCGCTCGGGCTCTCAAACCTGGGCTGAATGGGGAGGGAATGCAGATTTTGCAATGGGCATTTTGCAGTATCCTTCCCTTGGAGTGGGGAGGGGATGGGGATTTTGAAGTATCTTTCCCCTGGAATGGGGAGGGAATGAGATTTTGCAGTATCCTTCCCCTGCCACACCCACCAAGCCACGCCCACCAAGCTACACCACACCCATCAAGCCACGCCCACAGAACCGATAGGTAAAAAAGAAATTGAATTTCACCACTGTTCCCACCTGCTACAATTTCCATCACTTCCTGCTGTTGAGGAGGCTGGTTAAGGAAGGTTTACTGTCCTCCCCTCCCTGCGTACCAAAAACAAGGACATGTTAAAACCAAGACAATCCCCAAACAACAGAACAATTAAAAATAAAACCCAGTCAGATCCTACAGGTTTACAAGATGTAGACTTCCTTTGCTGGCCCACCCCTGAAGGTAGAGACAGTTTGATATATGGAGCTTACACGTCTTGGCCTGCGTTGACCACAGAATGGAGGAAACCTGGCCTACCTCTAGAACATCAGTGTGGCCACTCACAAAGAGTTCCCCAAAAGCCGGCTTTTAGGCCAAGCTTCCAGGATGTCCCTCAAAGGCTCCCCACACTGTGGCCTCCTCTCTCATCCTCTCCTTGTCAGAATGGACCTTGGAGTCACAATGCCCAAGTGACTCTGCTGTTTCCATGGCAATCATCAACACCACCAGAAGGAGGCTCAGCAGCTAGCCAAGGCTTGGGAGGAAACGGGTGAAATGAGGGGAAATGCTGAAGACTAGTCCCCCCCCCCCCCCGGTGCATTTACGAGTTGGGTTTTACGGGGATTAAATTAGGGTCAACTTCTTTGTCCAAAGATGAAATCCACAGCAATGCTGGATATTTCTTCCTGTAAAACTGACCTGACTGCCAATTCCTCCTATTTCTCAATTAATTAATTAATTAATTAATTAATTAATTTTCTTTCTTTCTTTTTTGGGTACAAGTTAAGGACCCAAAAGACTGAACTGTGCAATAGATCCAGGATGCCCATGGCTCCTTCATCAATTATTTTCCAGATGGTGGGCAATAGCATTTGGTAGAACTTTATGATATATATATGAGATACATGAATGGATGGATGGATGGATGGATGGATAGGTTGATAGGTAGGTAGGTAGGTAGGTAGGTAGGTAGATTAGAGAGAGAGAGAGGTGGATGGATGGATGGATGGATAGATAGATAGGTTGATAGGTAGGTAGGTAGGTAGGTAGGTAGATTAGAGAGAGAGAGAGAGGTGGATGAATGGATGGATGGATGGATGGATGGGTAGGTATGTATATATGTATGTGTGTGTGTATATGTGTATGTATGTGTGTATACACACACACACACATATATATATATATATGTATACATACATACATACATACATACATACATACACATACACACATACATATATACCCATACCCATCTCCGGTGTGTACGTATGTGTATGTGTGTGTGTGTGTTTGCATGCACGCACGCACACACGCACGCATACATACATACACACACACACACACACACACGTACACACCCACACGCACAATATATATATTGTGTGTGTTACTTGTCCCAGCTTCTCCCAACCTAGCAGTTTGAAAGCACATAAAAAAAGCTTCTCCCAACCTAGCAGTTTGAAAGCACATAAAAATGTGATTAGAAAAATAGGGACCACCTATGCAGCATTCCGTGCGCCTTCAGTGTTTTGTCATGCCGGCCACATGGCCACGGAGAACGTCTTCAGACAGCTCTGGCTCTTTGGCTTTGTAACGGAGATGAACACCGCCCCCTAGAGTCAGGAATGACTAGGACATATGTGCGAGGGGAACCTTTACCTTAGATGGAGATCTAGATATTGATCCCTGCAAAATTGAAATTTTAATTCTATTTATTATTATATATGGAAACTGAAATCACAGCTTTTCTTATTTTCTTTTTCTTTAGCTGGTGTCGCACTCACATTCACATCAAGTTTTTCCTTAGAACCTAGGATGTTGTTACGTATCAACGTGGTATATATGTAGATCCAAGTAGTGTGGCTTTTTCTAATTTGACAGATGGAAATTCTGTCAGGGTTCAGATTGTCTAAGTGTTTAGACTGGATTTGGCACCTATCAAGTCCACCTATCCACCTATCAAGTCCTTTCCAAAGACCTGAGGTAGGCAGAGGTCGAAGTTTCTTGGTGTCAAAGGTATTGTTGCAGGATGTAAGCTGTTCCAAGTAAAAGCTGCCCTTTGCAATTGACCGATGAGGATTTTGTCATGCCAATGGCATTCAAACGATGTTCCAGATATTTTGGGATTGCATTGCATCCAAGATACTTATTCTTATTCCTTTGCCACAGTTATTCTACCTCTATTTTCAGGTCTTTTGTGACTTTTTCCAATTCTTTTTCTTCTATTCTGCTGTCTCCAGATACTACTGATACCGTATTATTAAATCTATAGAAACACAGGAAGCTCCCAGGACTGATGACTATTTTATTGATTTGTGGATGACTTTCTGCTGCTACATTGGTGGAAGATTTCAATGATTTTCTGAAAATATTTTCCAGCCTCCTTAAATAATGCTTTTGTAACAGTGCTTTTCATACAACAAAGGTTTTTTTTGGTTGTACAAGCTATTGTGTTATTATGTGTCCTAAATGTAAACTAGATAGTATTTTCAATTGTCAACTCTTAGGAGTGACTTCTTCATAGCAATTATGCATTTTATAATTACAGTTATAAATGTACCTCTTTCTCTAAACTTATGTCACTGCTCTTTCTATAATGTATCCTTTCCAAACATTGACCATAAATCATAAATACATCTTGTTTCCACAAAAAGTTCTTAAGGAGTTTCCAGATAGCATTAAACATAGATATTGTCATTAATCAAAGAAGTCAGTTAAGTATTAAACATAAATATTGTTATTAATCAAAGAAGTCAGTTTGGCCTTCCCAGCAAATTCCATCATCTTCATTAACCATTTGTCTATGTCTTAAGTATTGCAAAATCTTTACATCTTTCAGTATAATCTCTTTAAGCTTCCTGTTGCACTTGTTGGGAGTTTTTGTGTAATCTCATCTGAAATTCCTCCAATTCCACTTTAAATATTTTTTTAGAAATTTGGGGCAGAATTCAGTCAAAGCCATGCCTTCCAATTTATCTCATCAAATGGACCCTTTTTGTTTTAATCTGTCAAAAAGAATAAATGCTCTTTTGTCGTATACGAGATTCTAATGGAATTTATTTAAGAACAATAAAATGGGTATTATCAATTTTCAAACACCAAAGTTTGCCTGGAGCTAAGGACCTAGTCGGTAAATCTGGGAGAGAAAATACCTTTCCAAAGGGGCTTTTTTGCCAACACAAAAATGCGAATCACAAAATAATTCAGGCCAATCAAAAACCATTTATTAAGGGGGAGGTCAAATCTTTGTTTACATGGTGCAGAAAACAAATTATTCATTCATTCAGTGTACGTGATGTATCAAATAACAACAAACCAAACCATAAAACATAAATTAGATGTGAAAATGAAATAACGGTGATCCTAAATAACATTGCACAAGTGACAAATTCACCTATTATATAACACACCCTTTCCAGCAGAATTTGCATCTTTCTTAATACGGGTAGTCCTCTACTTCACGACGATTTGTTTAGTGACCACTTGAAGTTACAAAAAAGCTGAAAACATGTGACTTATGATCAGTTTTCACACTTAGAACCCTTGCAGCATTTCTCATGGTCACATGATCAAAATTTTAAGGCTTTGCAACTGGCATGGACCTGTGACAGTTGCTCTGTTCTGGCTCCTGTGATCACCATTTGTATTTGTATCTTTTAATTTGTATTACTTGTTTTTGTATTATTTGTATTTGTATGATTTTATTTGTACTTGTATTATTTATATTTGTATTTGCATTATATTTATTTTTATTTGTATTTTTTATATTTGTATTATTTGTATTTGTCACAAAGTCGATTTCACTCAAATAAAATCAATGGGAGAAACTAGATTCGCTTCACGACCACAGGGCTCCCTTAACAACCGCTGCCATCCGCTTAGCAACCGAACAGCTCTAAGTCACAGCTGGGTCGCCCGTCTAGCTTCGCCTCCGCTCCCGCGACTTAGGCCCCGCCCACCGCCTTTCGCCGCGAGAGCTCGCTCCGCAAACGGACGTCGCAGGCCGCGGTTTGGCCTTCGGAGGCCGCCGTAGCGCGGGGGGCGGGACTCTGCACCAAAGCCGGGCAAGATGGCGGCTTTCGTCCGCGTCCTTCCTCGCGCGGCGCTTTCCGCCCCTGGGAGGCGTAAGTCGGGGCCGGAGGGTGACTGAGGGGCGGCCGGTTGCTCCTCCTGGGGCTCAGCCCGGGCATGGAAGCGGCGGGGCTTCGCCGCAGGCCCGGCGACGCCGGCTGGGAAGGTCACCGGGAGGACGCCCGAAGGGTGGCTTTATTTTTTCCGACGCTTTTCTTTCCCGGAGTGGCCTCGCGACAGCCGGTCAGGCTCTCCGTGGCTTCCCCGCTCTGAGGCCGCCCCATTTCCTTCTCTTGTCGTGCAAAAAAGCCTCTCTCGGGGCCGAGTAGAGGTGGTCCTCGACTTACGACCACGACAGAGCCCAAAATTTTCGGCTGTTAAGCGAAACATCGCTTCAGTGAGTTTTGCCCCCGTTTCGTCAACTTGCCTGTCGCGGTTGTTAAGTGAATCCCTGCAGTGGATGAGTGCAGTCACCCGGTCGTTAAGTGAAACCCTGCAGTGGATGGGTAAAGTCACCCGGTCGTTAAGTGAATCCCTGCAGTGGATGAGTAAAGTCACCCGGTTGTTAAGTGAAACCCTACAGTGGATGGGTAAAGTCACCCGGTCGTTAAGTGAAACCCTACAGTGGATAGGTAAAGTCACCCGGTCGTTAAGTGAAACCCTACAGTGGATGGGTAAAGTCGCCCGGTCGTTAAGTGAATCCCTGCAGTGAATGAGTAAAGTCACCCGGTTGTTAAGTGAATCCTGCTCTCCCCTCCATTGACTTTTGTTTGTGAGAAGGTTGCAAAAGGGGAAAATCGCATAACCCGGGACTCTACAGAGGTCATAGATTATTTGTGTGAATGTGAACCTGTTGCCAGACAAGCTGAATTTCGATCAATGGGGATGCTGGTCATAAGGTTGTAAATGCGAGAAACAGCCATAAGTCACTTTTTTCAGTGCCGTCGTAACTTTTTTGTTTTATTTATTTTATTTATTTCGTCAAGCATGCATTAGCTAACCTATATGAGTATAAACATGCTTTTAGATACATGAAATGGATATGAATAAAAAGTAACAATAGGACAGGGATGATAAGTACGTTGGTGCGCTTATGCATGCACCTTACAGACCTCTTAGGAATGCGGTGAGGTCGACAGTCTGAGCTTAAAGTTTTGGTGGTTTGGGGAAGAAATTTTGAATGGTCACTAAAGGAACAATTGTAAGTCAAGGACTGCCTGTAACCCAGAGTAGGTGCAAAGACAAATGCAATTTCCTGCCTGAGCAGAATGTTGGAGTAGATTGGGGGTCCCCAATTCCAGCCCCCTCCCAGTTCATGGACCATCTCCATCTCTGTTGAGCCCCTAGAAAGAGTGCAGAGAAGAGCAACAAAGATGATTAGGGGACTGGAGGCTAAAACATATGAAGAACGGTTGCAGGAACTGGGTAGGTCTAGTTCAATGAAAAGAAGGACCAGGGGAGGCATGATAGCAGTCTTCCAATATTTGAGGGGCTGCCACAAAGAAGAGGGAGTCAAGCTATTCTCCAAGGCACCTGAGGGCAGGACAAGAAGCAATGGTGGAAACTAATCAAGGAGAGAAGCAACTTAGAACTAAAGAGAAATTTCCTGACAGTTAGAACAATTAATCAGTGGAACAGCTTGCCTCCAGAAGTTGTGAATGCCCCAACACTGAAAGTTTTTAAGAAGATGTTGGATAACCATTTGTCTGAAGTGGTGCAGGGTTTCCTGCCTGAACAAGGGGTTGGACTAGAAGACCTCCAAGGCCCTTCCAACTCTGCTATTCTATTCTATTGTTCTAACCCATGAAATAGGAAACGGGGGCATTTTTCCCCAGCGTAGTAGAAAAAGAAATGTTTTGGTTTATTTATTTGTTTGTATCCCAGTTACAAATAACTCAAGGCGGCAATACCTAATACTCCTTCCTCTTCCTGTTTTTCCCAAAACAAACACCCAAAGAGTATATGAATGGCTCAAGGTCACCCAGCTGGCTTGCATGGCTGAGGTGGGACTAGAACTCACCGTCTCCCATTTTCTAGCCCAGTGCCTTCATTATAGACCAAACTGTCTCTAGACCAGGGGACCCCAATCCCAGTCCGTGGACTGACACCAGTCCATGAAATGCCAGAAACTGGGGCCGTGCAAACAAGCGAAGCCCAATCCATGGTATGCAGGCAGCACACAAAGCATATCTCCATGGAACCAGTTCCTGGTACCCAAACGTTTGGGGACTGCTGGACTAGATGATCTCCAAGGTCCCTTCTGTATTTCTTCTTCTGTTATTGCAAGCAAAAGTAGCAGAAAAGCTGCTTCAGGGTCTGAAAATCAGGAAGGACCAAAGAAAGACCAAGGGAGGAATCACCAAAAAAAGGGCTCAACTAATTTGCTCAGTTGATGCCAGGGAAGCTAAAGCTTGCAATGAGATGAGGTTGCGTAGAATAAATGTGTCGTTATAGTCAGGATAAAGGGGAACGTATTCAGGGCAGTCCTTGAATTACAACAATTCATTTTAGGGACTGTTCAAAATTAGAACAGCACTGAAAAAAGTAGCTTATGACCTTTTTTCACATGCACCACCCAAGTTACAGCATCCCCCATGGCTCACCAGATCAGAATTCAAACGCTTGACAACTGACTCACATTTGTGACAGTTGCAGTGTCCCGGGGTGATCACCTTTTGCAACCCGCCAACCAAACAGAGTCAATGGTTGAAACCAGATTCACTTCACAACAGTGCCGCTAACGTCACAATGGCAGAGATTCACTTAATAACCCTGGCAAGAAAGGTCGTACAACGGGGCTGAGCTCACTTAGCAATTATGGTTGCAGGTCAGGGACTTAACCCGTATTGCAGCAACGAGTTAGGTAAAATCTTGGGAGATGAGTATACGCATTATGTTCAATGTCCTTGTGTTTTAGGTTATGGCATTTCTCCCGGTGTGCTGTCGCTTCTTCAACAAGATCGCTCAGTTCATTATACGGTGATGCCACATGGGCGCAGTGGACGTTCCTCGGTCAGTGGTATTGTTGCCACAGTCTTTGGGGCCACAGGATTCATGGGCCGATATATTGTTAATCACCTAGGTAATATACAAGAAGGACAGACTTCAATTATTAAATGCATGTTGTTTATTAATGTATTGCTCATTTGATGCACATATCCAATATCCATACACCATTCAATTATAAAGGTAAATGCTACAAATTTATCCTAGCATTATCTGAAAATTTCTTTTAAATGAGCAATCGGAAGGATTTTTTATAAAATAATCATATACAGTATATCACAGAACTGAGTACACCCCCTCACATTTTCTAAGTATTTAACTTTTCATGTGACGACACTGAAGAAATGACACTTACAGTGTTTATAATGTGAAGTAGTGAGTACACAGCTTGGATAACAATGTAAATGAGCTGTCCCCCTCAAATAACACAACATACAGCCATTAATGTCTAAACTACTGGCAACAAAAGTGAGTACACCCACTTATCATTTTTTCAGTGTTGTCACGTGAAAAGATATACTTAAATATTTACAAAATGTGAGGAGGTATACTCCTGCGATATACTGTAATGCAAAAGATTTGATAACAATATCAAATTATAATTTAGTATTCAGGACATTTAAAAAAGAATGAAGCTATTTTCAAATGTGGCTGTCGTGAATTAGAAAGAAATTTAACAAAAATGTTACTATACACATTGAATTTAAATTTCTTTAAATTATCTTGCTTTTTTCATGGATCTTACAGAAAAGATATCTTTGATACCTACATACCGCTGTTACACTAAAGTACATTATGGATAATACTGCAGATTCTGAATAAATTTTGAATGGAAAAATAATTTCCCCAACCATGATTGTGTATGGGTAGTATTGTTTTATACCATTTTTAATGTTCCGACTGCTTTGTGTTCTTTTTCCTTTATATGTTCTTGGGTATATATTTATTTTTTTGAGTTCTGTATTTTGTATTTTAATTTTGATCGGAATAAAATAAAAATAAGTGCAAAAAAATCCTCTAATTATTTTCTCAGGCTGGTTATGCTGGGCAGGAATCCCCCAAACAAGTTATAACCCAACCAGTGTTTTTCAAGATGCCACATGTTAAAAACATTTGATTAAAGGCAAGGAATGTCCCTTTCTTTTTTTCCCCAAGTTTGGTGAATGAGAGTTGTCCCAAAGGTGCTTTTTTCAAGAGGCAGCTGGACTTTCTCGGTTTTCTTTGAAGACATTTTGCTTCTCATCCAAGAAGCTTCTTCAGCTCTGACTGGATGGTGGGGAATGAAAGGTTTATACACTTTGCAGACAGTTGGTCCTTTGTGTTCTTTTTAGAGAGTTGTTGACTTGGAGGTTTATCTCTGTCCTTAGGGTTCCCTGAGCAATGTAAATGGGTGTGGAGCCTTCTTGGAATTGCTGAAAGGACTGTGTGGCAGAGCTGTGTTTTCAGCAGGACATTTTCTACCCTGTGTCCCTTCACTGTTGAATCCAGGCACAGGCTATTGAGGATGAGTCTGGGTTTGCATCTCAAACTGAAGCGCAAATGGTTCCTGTAGTCTGCAATTTTTCCGAAAAACCCGTTCGTACTCCCGCACCATTGAAGGATGTTCCTCTCAAAGTACATAGCTAAAAATCTATCGAGATTCTCAGTCATCCAGGTCATGGTTGTCCCCAAAGTGGCTTTTCCCATTGAATCTCCATTGACAATAAACAAGAGTTGCCCTCTTCAAAAATAAAATCCACATTGCACAAGTTATGTAAAAGGAACCACACTCATTCTGCCCCTTAAAATGTGGTTCTCCCCCCCCAAAAAAATGCTCCTTTTTTTCTTATTTCCAATCAAACAGAAGTTGCAAGGTTTTTGCATTGTTTTCTAACGTTAAAATGTGTATTTTCCCAATCCGAATAATTGTTAGTTTTATTACTCAGAAGTGGGGGGCAGGAGTTCAGTTCATAGTTTTAAGGCATAAACGTTTTTGAGAACTTTCTGGCACAAGACTGTCATAAAAATGGCATAAAATTTTGAGGGAGGTAAGTGCCATCACTAAACAAAAAAAACCTGCATTCTTCCCTAAAGTAAGCTTAACTGCAATTTAGGGTGTGTCAAAATTTTCAACTTTCCATTTTCAAACATTAGGGGTGCTCAAAAGTTGTGACGCCCTAGGGATTGTAAAGATATTTTGGTTACTTTAATATAATTTCGTTGTATCCCTTGGCAAATAACTACATAACTATATTTTTTTAACGTTTTGTTTGTTTCATACAAGAATGAATTTAAGCTTAGAATAAGTTTATCATGTATTTGATTTAGCAGCTAAAAATAATAATTGATCAAACTTTGCAAATCTCCAGGTAATCCAACAATTGAAATGTGGATTCACTTCTGTTGCTACCTTAGGGGGTGGGAAAAGTTGCACCAAAGAATTAAAATAATGGAACATCAAAGTTAGGAATGGCAATTCCACTCAATTTGGATTGATTTTTTAGTTTCTTTCAATAGGTTACAATATGATAATATTTTACATATGGTAACGTTTTATGTCTTTGGATTTTCTAAATCCTTTTTTCTATGCAACATGGATTTTGTTAACTTAGTTACTGTATAATGTTTGATTAGGGACGCGGTGGCTCAGTGGTTAAGACGCTGAGCTTGTCGATCAGAAAGGTCAGCAGTTCAGTGGTTTGAATCCCTAGCACCGCGTAACGGAGTGAGCTCCCGTTACTTGTCCGAGCTTCTGCCAACCTAGCAATTCGAAAGCATGTAAAAATGCAAGTAGAAACATAGGAACCACCTTTAGTGGGAAGGTAACAGCGTTCCGTGCGCCTTTGGCGTTGAGTCATGCCGGCCACATGACCACAGAGATGTCTTCAGGCAGCGCTGGCTCTTGGCTTTGAAACGGAGATGAGCACCGCCCCCTAGAGTGTGTGAGGGGAACCTTTACCTTTAATGTTTGATTAACAAACATTGAGATAAAAAAGTAATTATTTGTGGCTACATGTAAGGTGAGATACTTTTTTCCTAATTCTTAAAAGCAACATGTTTTCTCAACGCAAACCCACCGTTAGGTGGTTTCAATCTCTTCCATTCACAGCATGGAAGGTTTGTGTCAATTTAAATATTTCGTATGGCTTATATTGGCACCTTAAGATTAAGGACAGGCAAAATCTACAAGATCAGAGGTTTGGGCTCCCTCTGTAAGCTTAGTGAGTTCTTCCTCAACAGCAGGATCTCCATCTCTGCTCTAACCCCCGAAATAAATGTAGGTTAGAAAACTAGAGCATTTTTCCCCCAGCACGGGGAAAATAGAAATGTTTTGGTTTATTTATTTATTTGTATCCCAGTTACAAATAACTCAAGGCAGCAAACGTACCTGATAATCCTTCCTCCCCCTATTTTCCCCACAGCAGCATCCCAAGAATGTATGAGTGGCTCAAAGTCACCCAGCTGGCTTTCATGGTTAAAGTGGGACTAGAACTCACTGACGTCCACTTTCTAGCCCACTGCTTTCATTATAGACCAAACTCTATCTAGACCAGGGTCCCCAACCCCTGGCCCGTGGACCGCCATCAGGTTGTAGCATGCCAGAAACCGGGTTGTGCAAATAAGCAAAGCCACATCTGCAGGATGAATGTGAAACCACACCTCCTCTGGTCCACAGAAAAAAAACTCTGTCCACGGAACCGTCCCTGGTACCCAAAAATTGGGGGCTGCTGCTCTAGGCCAGGGGGCACAGGTCTTCTGGAACCCCAGAGGGTCTTAATGCCTCGATGAACACCACTTTTGCAATCCGACGTGTAAGAAGTGGTTATGGCTTAACGCTAATGTTTAATATCCGGTAATTGCAACATTCTAAAGAAACTTGTTTCTTCTTCTAGGCCGTATCGGTTCTCAGGTTGTCATCCCGTATCGCTGTGATGAGTACGATCTCCTGTACCTTCGGCCCATGGGTTGACTTGGGACAGATCATTTTTATGGTACGTGTGAGTTTGCCTCAATCCTTCCAAAGGCCAACCCCCCACCCCCCCACAAAAAAAACCCCCAACCCCAAGTAAAAGTATTTTAACTTGGACTTCACCTTTCCTGTGATTCTTTTTTTTTATTAAAAGTTGTAATAAGTTTTACAATTATATACCTTTCCCCTTCCCTCCCTCCCCCCAATCCCACATCCCCTCCCCCCCTTGACCTCCCAGAGCAAATACCAGGTATAAACATAAACATTTAGCAATCATACACTAAAATAACTAACTTTAGCATCATCCCTTCGCTTGTACTTTAGAGAGCCGAGGTGGCGCAGTGGGTAGAGTGCAGTACTGCAGTAATGCAGGCCACTTCAGCTGACTGCTAGATCAGCAGTTCAGCGGTTCAAATCTCACTGCTCAGGGTTGACTCAGCCTTCCATCCTTCCGAGGTGGGTAAAATGAGGACCCAGATTGTGGGGGGTGATAAGCTGACTCTGTAAACCGCTTAGAGAGGGCTGAAAGCCCTATGAAGCGGTATATAGTCTAACTGCTATTGCTATTAACTCCCCTTTTGTAAAGCTAACTTAGATAAGTTGTAACATTCCTTGTTCATTCATTCATAAGCTAACTGAAGTTTCTTAGTCCCATATTTATTTTGGATATAATCAATCCATCTTCTCCATTCCAGCTTGTATTTCTCATCTGAACAGTCCTTGAGATATGCTGATATTTTAGCCATCTCTGCTAAGTTTTGTTACTTTAACGTCCATTCTTGAATAGTAGGCAATTCTTCCTTCTTCCAGTACTGCCGCCATCAACAATCTTGCTGCGCCGTTGTTATCCTGTGATTCGTAATCTCGCAACTGTTCGTGCTAGGAAGAGCGGTAATACAGGTAGTCTCGCCTGCGACCGCAATTTAGCTCAGAGTTCCCCGGGACAATCGTGAGTTTGTTAAGTGAGCTGGCCCCATTTTTGCGACCTTTCGTTCCACGGTTTTTAAGTGAATCCCTGCAGTTTGTTAGCAACAAGTTTGCTAAGCGAGTCCGCCTTCCCCACTGACTTTGCTTGTCAGAAGGTCCCAAAGGGGGAATCACAGGAGCCTGGGTACACTGCAACCGTCGTAAATATGAAGCAGTTGCCGAGCATCCAGATATTTAGATCACACGATCACGGGGGATGCTACACAGTCGTAAGCATGAAAAACAGTCCAAGTCACTTTTTCCAGGGACGACGTAACTTTAAAACAGTCACTAAATGAACTGTTGTAAGTTGAGGACTACCTGTAATGGATCTCATCGTTGGACAAAAGTGTTGTGTGGTCCACGAACTACCGAACATGCTTTGTGAGAGGTTTGCGGGCATCGTTTAACTTAGTTTGTGGGGTTTTTTGTGATTACTAGGAATGGGATTCACGCAACAAGATTCTACCCGAAGAGCTCTCGAAAACAGCCACGTGGTAATCAACCTCGTCGGAAGAGATTGGGAAACCAGGTAAGTTTCCCCCCTGCTGAAATAGCTCAGAAGTAGTTCAGAATAACAGAGTTGGAATGGATCTTGTGTAGTGGCTTGCCAGTAGCCAGCAGAGCTGGCAGCAGATTCGGACATGAGGAAGTTGGGGAGGAACCTGGGCCAGTCCTGGAGTCTGGGGAAGGCTCTGATGAGGGCTCTGTGTCGGAGGCAGAGAGGGGGCCAGAGCCGTATCCCAGTTATCAGCTGCCTTTCAGAGTCAGACGTCGTGAGGGCAGACAAACAGCTGGAGCCTGTTCCCAGTGTGCGCATGTGCAGAGTTGCCTGACGAAGGGAACAGCTAAAGAACAGGGGTCAACTTGGGAGTGAGGCCACAGTTGGATGATGAATGGCCCTCCCAGAGGAAATAATAGAGGAGCGAAAGGGGAGTGGAGTTTGCAGGAGACAATCAGTTCGTTTAATTGGTTCGTGACTCTCCGAGACTCCTTGCCAAGTTTTTGCAGATATCGGCCTGGCAGCCCTCCAAGCCAGATAAGGTCTGTGACTGTAAATCCTCCCTGAAAGACTTTGCTGGAGGTGAATGAGCAGAATTCACAGTCTGTGAAGGTTTTTTTGTCGGGACAAGGAGTTTGCATCATGTCTTGGGAAGCCTCGGTCAGAACACCTTGTAGGTTCTTTAGTGTTCCCCGCCCCCCAAGCAGGAGACCCTACACCATTTCTGACAGATGGCAGTCCAGTCTCCTTGAAAGCTTCCAGTGATGAAGCCCCCACAACTTCCATATCAACCTCTTTTCCATGGGTGGATTGTTCTCCCTGTCAGGAATTTTCTTCTTATTTCCAGGTTGAATCTCTCCTTGTTCAGTTTCCATCCATTATTGTGGATTGTCTATCATGGTGCCAGAGAGGCCTTAGTGGTATCGTCCCTCAGTTCAACTCACCTTACAGGGTTGTTGTGTGGAAAATAGGCAGGCACATAACGTCCACTGCCACGAGTTGGACAAAGCAAAGGTGTCGGCCTCTGCTTCGCTTACTTGCTATCGGCTGCCATAGAAGTGGGGAAGGTGGGGGCTTGGTATTTGGGATGGGAATGAATGGTACAGGAGGTGATATGGAAAAGGGAGGTTTCATCTCACCATCTTCTGCTCATGCTGGTGGTCGGGTGTTTGACCTGGTCAAGGCCAACCGTCCTGCATACCAACCTGATGATGCCTTTTGGAGATGCACCCCACATGACACCAAAGGGAGTTGCACATTGGACACAGGGGTGGGGTCATTGGAGGGAGGGGACTGAGTTATCACTTGATCTGTACTTGTTCGCGCCTTTCTGGCTCAGATCTGCTTTACTTTTCATAACCTTGATTCCACCAACAATAGAGTTGGGAGTTTTCTTTATTGGTTATTGATGGAGGCAGGCCTGACAAAAGGAGAGAAATAAATCTAATGCACCTCGACCTATGACCACCATTGACCCCCCAAATTTCTGTTGTGAAGCCAGACAGCTGTTAAATGAATTTTGCCCCGTTTTACGACCTTTCTTGCCACAGTTGTTAAGTGAATCACTGCAATCGTCAAGTTAGTAGCACAGTTGTTAAGCGAATTGGGCTTCCCCATTGACTTTGCTGGTCAGAAGGTCGCGAAAGGGGATCGCACTACCCCGGGACACCCCCAACCGTCATAAATCTTGAGTCCGTTCAGAGCCAAGCGTTTGAATTTTGATCACGTGACCCTAGGGGCAGTCTGCAACAGTCGTAAGTGTGAAAAACGGCCGTCAGTCACCTTTTTCAGCACCGTTGTGACTTCAAACGGTCACTGAATGAACTGTTAGGTCCAGGAATGCCCATAAGAAGCATAAATAAGTATTCTTTTAAGTCCTGTGCGCAATAACACTTTCCGTGGACACGAATGATGCTAATTCTTTTTTTCGGTCCTGTTTTAGAAACTTCAAGTATGAAGATGTCTTCGTTTCCATTCCTAGAGATATCGCTCGCCTCTCGAAACAAGCCGGAGTAGAAAAATTGATTCACTTTTCTCATTTGAACGCAGACAGTAAAAGTCCTTCAAAATACCTTAGGACTAAAGTAAGTTGTTCAGCGATGTTGTTGTTGTTGTTGTTATTTTTACATCCTGCTGCTCTGTAATTATATTTTAAGAGTCATGGGGAGAACCTTAATCCTCTCCTCCGTGAGAATTTATCCGATCCTCTTTGAAAGCTACTGGTCATCATTAAGTCTTTATGGATTAACGTATTTTTCGGAGTGTAAGACACACCGGAGTATAAGACGCACCAAGATTTTGAAGAGGCAAATTAAAAAAAAAAAGTTTTTGCACTCTGCAGACCACCAAAAAATGGCCCGTTTTTGGGGAAAACAGGCCCATTTTTGTCAAAAAAGGTCATGCATAACTTTTAGGAGGCTTGTAGAATGCTCCTGGGGGCTACTAAAAACAAGCAAAAAATTGCCCATTTTTTGCAAAAACAGGCCCATTTTTAAATTTAAAAAATGGCATGCATAGCCTTTAGGAGGCTTATAGTTTGCTCCTGGGGGCTTGAGGGGGGGCAAAAACAAGCAAAAAGCTGTCCATTTTTCACTCATTTTTACCCACCCCACCCCAGGAGCACTCCGGAAGCCTCCTAAAGGCTATGCATGGCCATTTTTGCAAAGGTTGAAAACGGTGTGTCTTATACTCCGAAAAATATGGTAATTAACAGAGTTTACAACTTAACAAATTTGGTTTGGTCAGGTATATTTCCACATCCTTATAGTCAAGTCCGTGTCTGGGAGAAAAAAAAATCCATCTATCATTTTCATTTTAATCATTTTCATTTTTGATGGCTGCCAGACTTTGGCTAAACCGAACCAGGTGCCAGTTTTCCCTTAAAGATTGTCCTCATTGGTGACATGTATTCAGCTTGGTCTCTCGGCCAGGATATTGAAATGATCAAATGTACAATTGGGACGAGCTCTGCAAGATCGGGCGGTTGAAATTACCATCTCTCTGGCGTCGGTGAGAAATTTGACAATCTTTCAATGGCTTTGATCACAGGCGGTAGGAGAAAATGTTGTCAGGGAAGAATTTCCAGATGCCATCATTATGAAGCCTTCTGATATATACGGGAGAGAAGATAGGTTTTTAAACTCATACGCAGGTAAATATATTTATTGTAATGTGTATGTGTGTGTATATGTGTGTGTGTGTGTTCAGGCATAACTCTGGAATGCCTTGAGCAATTTCAACCAAACTTGGTACTCTGGAAACAAATACTGTGTGGGTAAGACACCTCTAACACCCCTTGGGGGGGGGGTGTTCTGTTAAGATGCAGCTTGTTGTGCCTTAAAATGGCTTTTTCTGTACAGCGCAGTGGAGTTGCCATGGTAACAACTTCACAGTACTCCACAAGGGGGCTCCCTCTGGTAAGGGGGAAAATCCAACATTGCAAATTACGTTTGGTCCATTCTCCCCCCCCCCTTCCCCCCATAAATAAATACCCGGACAACACAGGGTTATCGGTGAGTAGATTTACTAAAGAGACAAGTATTTGACAAAATCTTCATGCTGTCATGAAGGATGTACTGAAGTTGCCTTCCATTCTTTGTTTACATTATTGGTATGAAAACAATTACTTTTAAATAGGATTTTCATTTACATCTGTAAAGATTATATAAAGATAAAGGTTTATCTTTA
Organism: Thamnophis elegans; assembly: GCF_009769535.1. Classification (NCBI taxonomy): domain Eukaryota; kingdom Metazoa; phylum Chordata; class Lepidosauria; order Squamata; family Natricidae; genus Thamnophis; species Thamnophis elegans. The sequence goes on from NC_045547.1 coordinate 77,428,682, forward strand.
TAGCTAAAAGGTTTATCTCTTTCAGATCTTGGTCTTAAAACCTTTCTTGTGATTCTAGGAAATATTGTTAGTTTGCCTCAGTTGGGGAACATTTCCTATTTGAGCATTTAAAAATATTTATATTAAAAATGTATGGTTACTAGATGTATAATATTACCATTAGCCCTTTTTATCCACAATTTTTGGGTCTCCTATCTATATAATAGCTAGGAATCCTGTTATGAGTAGTGCAAATTTCATGAATGTTGGACTATATCGGTGGTGGGTTTCAAAAAATTTTGGAACCTTTTCTGTAGGTGTGGCCTGCTTTCCGGGTCCACAGGCGGAACCTCTTCTAACCGGTTCAGTAGATTTGACGAACTGGTTCTACCGAATAGGTGCGAACTGGTAGGAACCCACCTCTGGACTATATGAATATGCAATTAAGCCCTTTGGGGTTCTGTTAGACTTCTTCCAGATCTTACATGTAAGGCATATCCAATTGCAATCATTTTTACTTTACAATACAATAGCAGAGTTGAAAGGGACCTTGGAGGTCTTCTAGTCCAACCCCCTGCCTACGCAGGAAACCCTATACCATTTCAGACAAATGGCTATCCAACATCTTCTTAAAGACTCCCAGTGTTGGGGCATTCACAGCTTCTGAAGGCAAGCTGCTCCACTGATTAATTGTTCTGACTGTCAGGAAATTTCTCCTCGGTTCTAAGTTGCTTCTCCCCTTGATTAGTTTCCACCCATTGCTTCTTGTTCTACCCTCAGGTGCCTCAGAGAATAATTTGTCTCCCCTAGTCCTTCTCTTCATCAAACTAGACATACCCAGTTCCTGCAACCGTTCTTCATATGTTTTAGTCTCCAGTCCCCTAATCCTCTTGGTTGTTCTTACCTTGGCTGTAACCCACCATTCACGGGTGAAATGCTATCGGTTTGGGACGGTTCGCCCAAACTGGTAGTAAAAAAAAAATGCTACCGGTTTGGGCGAACCGGTAGTTCCAACAATCAGCTGTGCTACGAATCACCTGTGTCACGTGATTTATGTTCGCTTGAAATCAGGTGGCACAACTGATTGTTGCACGGCTGATTGCGGGAACCTTTATTTTTTTAACATATTTTTTTTACTACTAGTAAAAAACGGTACCATTTTACCAGAAGTAAAAAAATGCTTTAAAAAGTTTTCGAAAAGTTCCAACGATCAGCTGTGCGATTTATATTCGCTAAAAAGCAGGAAATCCTGCTTTCTAGTGAATCTAAATCGCGCAGCACAGCTGTTTCTCTCCCCCCCCCCCCATTCTACTTAACTTTTCAGACTCAGAAAAGGTTTCTTAGCGCCTGCGGACGAAGGTTCTTAGCGCGCACGAAGCGAAGCGGTAGCAGACTTTCAGAGCATTTCACCCCTGCTGCCATTCATTTATTTCTGACGTTAGTATTGAAAAATTGCAGAATCGCAGCATAGTGACTCTGCAACATAGCATAGTGTTCTGACCCCCCCCCTCCGTACGGTGAGTCACGCCGACACAAGATTACTTTTAGCCAATTTATTCACAGTAATTAACTCACAGACAAGACTTTGGCAGCAACCCAGACTCCCACAGATAAGAAATACCACAAGAGCTTCTCCAGCTTTAGTAAAACGGTTGTGTCCTGCAAAAGGTCTCCTCCCAAAGTCTCTTCTTATATACTCTCTTGGGAGGAGCCTAATCACAACCACCTGGGCCTGATTATCTTCTATGTCTCTGTAATTAGTGCCGGCGCTTATCTGCCTGTCTTTGCCTGGCATCCAGGGGGAAAAGGAACCAACTCCCCTTACTCCCCCATTGCTCCAGGCCTGACTCTTCACCACTGCTCCAGGGCCTGACGTCATGGGCACACTCCCTTTGTCTTTCCCCGCTGCTCCATGCCTCAGGCGCCTCCTGTGGTCAACCAGCCTCTCTGGTCCCTGCTCGGAGTCTGAAACCCTGCCCAGAGTCCTCCACATCTCCCATAGCAGACTCATAGGGTCCCTCGCTATCTGAGTCTGTCGGCAGCTCCAACGGCTCCTACTGGCCCACAACAGCATAGTATATTAAATTCTTCTTCTTGGATTTAAAAAAAAGAGTTTGAATTTGAAACCCCTGCTTTAGATGGATTTTGAAGAATTGCTTCGTTGCCAAATCTTAAAAGTCACAGATTTACCTGTCTTCATATAGAGATGCGACGTTTTCGCGGAGTGCCTATGATTGGCTTTGGGAGGAAAACCGGAAGCAGCCCGTTTACGTAAGTACCGATTAAATATATTTCATGTCTGGGTAGTCCTTGAATTACAACCGTTTGCTTATGACCAAATTACAACCGCGCTGAAAAAAAAATGGACACAACCGTTTTTCACACGTTGCAGCATCCCCAGAGTCATGTGATCAAAATTCGGGCGCTTGGGCCACTGGCATATATCGACGGTTGCCCTGTCCCGTGGTCACCTTATCCCCGTTTGCGACCTTCCCAGCTGGGCTTCCGACAAGGAACGTCAGTAGGGGAAGTCTGAATCGCTTAACAACCGTGTGATTCGCTTAACAGCGGCAGTGATTCACTTAACAACTGGGGCGAAAAAGGTCACCGATGGGGCGCAATGCACTTAACGGCAGAAATGCTGGGTTGAATTGTAGTTGTAAGTGGAGCTGCCTGTATATTTGCTTAACTTCAAAAAATTGTAATTAACCATATTCATATTTATTTTTTTCTGTTAAATACTATCTGATAGGTGGTTGATGTAGCCCAGGCAATAATTAATGCTATCAAGGACCCTGATTCTAAAGGGAAAACATATGCCTTGGTTGGGTATGTATCCTATTTTTACTTCTCTCATCTAAATAACTATAATGTCTTTTCTGTCTTTAATGTTTTTTGCTTCTTTTTTTAAAAAAAATACTCATCAAACATCACACAGAGAATTTGTGTCCTTATGTGTCCACCAGTTAGTACCTCTGTGGGTCAGCCGTTTGCTATAGACACAGTTTATATTTTGGTTAACAAGATTCAGAGGTCCAGTAAATTGGCTTGGAAGGTTACATAGCTTTCATACTGGGAAAAAAAGCTTTAAAAGAAGGCCCAGTTCTTCTACATTCCAATTGTGTTTAAAATGAAGGGTGGGTAAACTCAGTGGCTCAACTGAAGGGTTCCAGAAGATATTTTTAAGGTCGAGAGAATGATTTACTTACCGTATTTTTCGGAGCATAAGACGCAGCAAGGTTTTGAAGAGAAAATTTAAAAGAAAAGTTTTTGCACTCTGCAAACCTCCCAAAACCGGCCTGTTTTTCACAGAAACGGCCCTTTCCCTCCCCCCCCAAAAAAGGGCATGAATAGCCCTTGGGAGACTTGTAGACTGTTCCTGGGGGGGGGGTGAGCCAGAAACGAGCAAAAACGGGCTGGTTTTTTGTGAAAACGGGCCCGTTTTTTGTCAAAAGGGGCATTATGAAGCTTATAGAGTGCTGCTGGGGGTGGGGAGGCAAAATTGAGCAAAAAATGGCCCATTTTTGCTCATTTCTGCCCTCCCCAGCCCCCAGGAGCTCTCTGAAAGCCTCCTAAAGGCAATGCAGCCATTTTGGTGATAGGGGGTTTCAGGAGGCAAAAAATGCTGTATTCAGTGTATATGACGTACCCAGACTTTCAGCCTCTTTTTTCAGGGAAAAAGGTGTGTCTTATACTCCGAAAAATGGTAACTCTCTTGCACTTAATCATCCCTGTGACCTTAAAAGTTATTTTAAATAAAATAAAGGGTTACCGTATTTTTCAGATTATAATACACTCCAGACTATAAGACGCACCTAGCTTTTGGGTGGAAACAATGGGATGGGTGGAAATCTGCCTCTGCCTCCCAGCATCCATCCGGTATTCATCTGGCTTATTTGCCGCGGCCCATTCGCTCATTCGGCATGGCCATTTGCCGCCACCCGTTTGGTGCAGCCCGTTCACCATAGTCCACTTGCCTTCACCACCGCCTGTTCGCCACCGCCTGTTTGTCGCCACGGTGGCCCCTTCCCCACTGCGCAGCCCATTCTACAACAGTTGATCAGTGCCACAGCAATCCCCTCTCCCACCGCAATATTCGGAGTATAAGACGCACAGACATTTCTACCCACTTTTTCGGGGAGGAAATTGCATCTTATACTCTGAAAAATATGGTAATTTTGACTTGTTGGATTCAAGTCTTAAAAGGTCAGCTTCGGCTATTGCCTTGGCTCTCCCGTTTTCTTTATCTTGACTGAAGGCATCCCGAGCCCTCCAAAAAGCTGGTTTGCTTTTTCATGAACCAAAGAAGCTTTGAAAATGTTTTCAAAGAAAAAAAGAAAAGAAAAAAATCCAGTTGCCGTTTGAAAAAAACATCTTTGGGATAGCAGGTGTTATTTCTTTTGTTTATATATCTATGTACGTATGTGTCAGTGGTGAGGTTCAATTTTTTTTACTACCAGTTCTGTGGGTGTGGCATGGCTTGATGGGCGTGCTTGGTGGCAGGGGAGGGTACTGTAAATCTCAATTTCCCACCCCCCCCCCCCCCCCAAATCCAGGGGAAAGTTACTGCAAAATCCCGATCACTTAGCAACTGTGGCAAGGCAAGTTGTAAAATGGGGCAAACTCACTTAACTGTCTCCCTTAGCATCAGAACCTTTGGGCTTAATTGTGCTCGTAAGCGGAGGACTGCCTGTATTCGGTTTAGTAATTAGTACAGCAAATGAAATAAAGGAAACGAAAAAAAAAGTGTAAAATAAATTATAAAAGAATAAATTGGAGCCCTCATGTGCATTTCGGTCATATACCGCCTGCTCTGACTCTCCCCTGGTCCTCCCATCCAGAGACCGACCTGGCCTTCTTACCTGTCCATCAAGATGGGAGGGTAGAAGTAGCCCATGACAACCATCAAGCAACAGAGCAGGTGGGGAGGAGAGCTGAAGATCCCTGTTGTGGCCTGTCGGTCACTGGCCCCTCCAGCAATTGAATGAGGAAGAGGAGGCCATAGGATGTCAGGGTCAGCATCAAGGCAACCTGGGAGCTCCGAGGGGGAAAGAGAGAATGGAGCTGTCAGAGAGAGAGAGGGGGGGGGGGCAGAGGTGGACCCTGGGCCGTCCGTCAGCCTCAGATGGAGAGTCAACAGCCCCAGGTGTGGAGATGGCTGATGAGGAAGAGAAGGGAACAGCGCCTGACACATGGATGTGCAGAGGAGAGGAGAGCAGTGGAAATCTACGGGCCGGTCCTTGGGAGCTTGACTAAAGAAGCCCCAGCCTAGCTCTGGGGATAAAAAGGCAGGAGGCGGAGATGAGTCCTTGTAGTAGAAACCCACGAGGAAGAAGGAGCTGCGACCACAACACACACACAACACACACACACACACACACACACACACACAAAGAGGCCTCCAGACACAGATAAATGGCAAACCACTTCCCTGCAGTTTGCTGCTAAAAATGTACAGTTGTGTTTTCTGGTTTTTACCTCTTCCATCTTCAGCAGAAACCTCAACCTGGCTTGGTTTGAACTAAAAGAGTCCCGGTTTTTCCCCTGGCCCAGAAATCTCATGTCACAATTTTCTGTGAACTCACTATTTCACGTGCTTCCTCATCCTAAATCAAAGGTCCTTTGTGGTCGTGCATAGAATAGATTAGAATCCTTTATTGGCCAACGCAAGGAATTTGTCTTCGGCGCATCTGCCAAGGTTACTAATAAGCTTGTCAAATCGTGCCAGGAAACTATAAAAACATTATAAATTATAAAGGTACAAGCAACCTGGTTATATAGTCATAAACGGGGAGAGAGCGGTACTAGGAAGGAGAAGAAGAAGAAGAATAGTAATGCAATCTTGGTAAATTATTGACAGTGTTGTGGGAATGAGTCCGAGAGATGGCATTAGGGGGAAAACTGTCCTTGTCTCTAGTTGTCCTGGTGTGCAGTGTGCCCTATAGCCGTGATGGCTAACCTTTTATTGTTGTGTGCACAATGCAATGCGCATGCAACACCCCCATCGCCTGCCCCCCTGCATATGCACGCTTGACTCCCCCCCCCAATGCTCCCTGCCCCCAGGAATGCACGCTTGACCCCTGTGCACTGCGCGCGGCAACCACCCCCTGCGCCCCATTTTGGGCCCAGCAGGGCCTCCCTGCAGCCTCCTGGACACAAAACAAAGGCCTTTGGGGGGGGGGTACACCCCCCTCCACTGCTGTCCCTTGCACATGCCCACGTGACTCCCCGTCCCACATGCACACACATCCCCCTCCCCTTCCCCCTATGCATGCCCGTGCATACCAAAAAAGCATCTGACTGATCGTGACCCGTCAAAACCGCGCTCGACTAAACCGCGCCCAATTAAAACCGCGTCGCTGACGTCATCAACAGGTGTGACAACAGCCAGCGGCGGAGAAAAGAAGGTAGCTTTAAATAGCGCTTGAAAGCAAGCCGATTCAACTTAACGGTAAGGGTTAGCTTTAGGGTTAGCTTAGGGTTAGGTTAAGGGTTAGGGTTAGGTTTAGGGTTAGATTTAAGGGTTAGGATTAGGTTTAGGGTTAGGTTAAGGGTTAGGATTAGGGTTAGATTTAGGGTTAGGTTTAGGATTAGTTTAGGGGGGGTTAGGTTTAGGTTTAGGGGTTAATTTTAGTGTTTTAGCGTTTACAGGTGCTTCTGTCTCCGCGATGTCGCCATTGTTGATGACGTCAGCGACGCGGGTTTAGTCGGACGCGGTTAGTCGAGAGCGCGGTTTGTGTTGGAACCCTGACTGGTAGGAGGCATGCACACATACACGGTGTAACTGAGCTGGGGCGAAACAGTTTGCATGCCCACAGAGAGAGCTCTGTGTGCCATCTGTGGCACGCGTGCCATAAGTTTGCCATCACAGCCCTACAGCCTCAATTGAGGGTAGGAGTGAAACAACTGATGTCCAGGATTCAAAGGGTCTGTAGATATTTTCACAGCCCTCTTTTTGACTCATGCAGTGTACAGGTACCCGATGGAAGGCAGATTGGTAGCCACTGTTTTTCAGCAGTCTGATTATCCTCCGAAGTCCGTGTCTGTCTTTTGGGGTTGCAGAGCCAAACCAGACAGTTATGGAGGGCAGATGTACGGACTCAATGATTCCTCTGTAGAACAGAATCAGCAGCTCCTTGGGGCAGTTTGAGTTTTACGAGTCGGGCGCAGGAAAGAACATAATAAAGGTTAAATTTCAACACTCCATTTTGCTTTCCCTTTCCATAAACGTGGGACTTTCATACCCTATCATTCTGGGATGGCTCACAACTCCCATTAAAAATCACCTTCCCTTATCCATAACTGAAAGGCTTTATTGCCAGCCAAATATAAGGTACCAGGCTGGGAGACAAGAGAATTCAACCCCTCACCTTGAGCAAACAGCCTGCTGGGTGTCTTCGTGCCAACCCCTCTCCCTCAGCCCTAGGAAGCAGGCGATAGCAAGCCCTGTGTGTGTGTGTGTGTGTGTGTGTGTGTGTGTGTGTGTGTGGGTATATATATATATATATATATATATATTATATATTTATATATATTTATATATATTTGTGTGTATATTATATACACACAAATATATTATATTTGTGTGTATATATATATACACCAAATCTATATAACAAATATATATATATACCACACACACACACACACATACACACACCACACAGACATGTAGGTGGTTGTGCTAAGGGTTGGATCAGCAGCAGTGGCCAGGCCATCAGTATTTGTTTGTTATAAACATTCCATCTCATCATTAGCACATTGATGTATCAATGTCCGGTCAAACAGCTGTGAAGGATTTGTAGAATTTCTCACAGGTTAATAGTGAAAAAATCATAAGATAGCACAAGTTTGGTAGTCTCAAAGGTGGTTTTTGAAAAGTCCAGCTTGGAGAGTTTCTGGAGGTGGAGAAACGAGGAAGAGGAGGAGGAAGAAGGAAGAGGAGGCCGGATAGGATAGGATCGTTCAAGACAAATTGGTTTATCCAACAGAAGAAGAAGAAAAGAGGAGGAGAGGAAGAAGAAGAAGGAAGAAGAAGAAAAAAGAAGAAGAAGATCGTCTCATCCAAGAAGCTTCATCGTGGGGTTAGGGTTCTCACTAGATGAGGTGAGAACTCACAGACATAAGATTTCCACTGTACTTTTTACAAAAAAAATAAAAATAAATCCCAGCCTGACAAATGTCAATTCCTCTTTCTTTCCCCCGGGATTCCTTCCTCCTCCCGCAGACATTTGAATGTGGGAAAGTACGAGAGGTCGTATTGCCTTTGCTTCTCAAACAATCTAGGAGCGGTCTGCCGGTTTGACAAAAACAGACACCAGAGAAAACAAGGACCCTGAAGTGGATCTAAGAAGATCGACATGAAACAAATATCCTGCTGGATCCCCAAACCAATATGGTGGGGGGTGTAGTTCATTGATAGGATCTGTAAGGACTCCCTCCCCCCCCCACTACGCACCTATCACCGGAACATTAATCTAAGATCTGCTCGGTTATCTGGAACTGATCTCCTCCCTAGTTGGGAGATGACTTGATTGACTTAATAGGTCCTCCGCAGGTCTGACTTGGACATATCGCAGAAGATGTTCAACTGATAAGACATTGGTTTGCAATAGTTGCCGTACGGCTGACGGATAGGAGATAACAGCCACCTGGTTTCTCCTCCTTTTTTTTATTATTATTACTATTATTTCCAGCTTCCGCGTTGTCAGGACATCCTGGTTGAAGGGAAATTTATTCCATCTATGGCACTTACAACGTTACAAATCAATAGCGCTGGTTGATGCCTTGACGAGGGCACGGTCCTTGGGGACAATGAGGTCTCAATAAGGACCTTGGGTGAGAAGAAGAAGAGGAGGGGGAGGAGGAAGAGGAGAGGAGGAAGAGAAGAAGGAGAAATGAGGAGGAAGAGGAGGAGGGAGTGAGAAGTTCTCATCCAAGAGCTTCATCTGTTAGGGTTAGGGTTCTCACCTAGATGAGGGTGAGAACCTCCACAGACATAAGATGGTACTTTGTAGCTGGGAGACAAAGTAGCTGGCTTTGTATGCACTAATCATACATCCCAGTTTAGATGCAAAACACAGGCGGCCCTCGACTTATGACCACAATTGAGCCCCCAAATCACGTCGCTCAGTGAAAACCGCTGTAAGTGACCTTTGCTCCGTGTTATGACCTTCCGTGCCACCGTTGCTGAGTGAATCCCCGCAGCTGTTAAGTTAGGCACACGGTCTTAAGTGAATCTGGCTTCCCCCTTGACTTTGCGTGCAGAAAGTCGCCAACGGTGATCCCGTGGCGTGGCAGCCGTCGTAAATATAAGTCAGCTGCTAACGTCCGAATTTTGATCATCTGACCTTGATAGCTGGAACAGCTGTCAAATGAAAAACGGTCCTCGGTCACTTTTTCAGTGCCGTTGCAACTTTGAAGGGTCACTAAACGAAACCGTTTGTAACTCGAGGACTACTTGTCCTGTTCAAAAGATCGGAAGCCATTGTTAATATTGCAAGATTC